>NW_007248360.1:170907-535735 GCF_000164805.1 Carlito syrichta
GACTCCAACTCAAAAAAAAAAAAAAAAAAAGTTCCTCAGCGACACAAATGCATAACAGAAAGTTAAGGTTATTTTTTCTACTTAGAGAGCATCATGGCAGTTTCTTACTAAGTTCTAATCCGTTGAAAGTTAAATTTTCATTTATGGTAAAAGTTGATAACTTTCAGTGTATCAGTTAGCTAGTTGTGTGTAACAAACCACTTCAAAATTTCATGGTTTGAAGAAAAACATTTCTTATCCCTCATGAAATTTCCCAGCTCACCTGGGCAGTTCTTAACTCATTCATTGTCTCACTCTGATTTCACTCTTGTTTCAGTCATGTCTCTACAATCAACAGTCGTTGGATAGACAACTCTGCTGATTTAGGATAGACTTCCTTGGTGGTTGCCTGTAGAATGTTTTCACATAGCCTTGACTAAGACTACCAAGTTTTCATCCACATTATCTCCTATTTTTAATCCAACTGGTCTCTTATTTCCAGGAGAATATGTGGAAGTATGCATGCATTACTCAGAACTAGCATACCATCATTTCCACACCATTCCATTGGCCAAGCAAATCACAGAGCAATCCTAGATTCCAGGGTGGGGAAATAGACTTCACTTGTCATGGGAATTGCTGCAAAGTCACGTACAGGGGATGCATATATGAAAGGTGAAGAATTAAAGACATTTAAAAACTCAATCTACCACACATACATCAGAACATTCTATTATTAGAAGATGTAATTTCCCTATAATTCTAAATAAGTAAAACTTTCACTTTATCAAACTCATGAACCTAAAGCTAATTAAACTTTATACACTTCATTTTTAAAGGACTTTTTTTTTCCTAATGAAAAACTAAAACCACATGATTAGATTCTTTTCAATTTAATAAACTACCCATAACCTAAGACATAAATTAAGACTATGATCTTCTATTGGTTATTTTAGTCAATAACATTGAATCTATTTAAATAAAAAAATTTAAATGACTGTATAAACACATTTTTCATGTTAAATTAAAAGGAAGCTGGGGCCAGGCATAGTGGGCCATGCCTGTAATTGCAGCACTTTGGGAGAGCGAGGCATGAGTTTGAGGCCAGCCTAGGCAACATAACAAGAGCTCATCTCTACAAAAATCAGAAAAATTAGTGGGGCATGGTAGCTCATACCTGTAGTTCTAGCTACTCAGGAGTCTGAGGTGGGAGGATCCCCCGAGTTTAGCAGTTTGTCGCTGCAGTATGCTGTGATCATGCCACTGTACCCCAGTCTGGGTGACAGAATGAGACCTTGACTATAAAAAAAAAGGAAGCTGTGTTATAATGTAGAACTTCCCTAATATGTTCTTCTTTTGAGAAATCGAGTGTGTTTATGAAGTTACACATGCACATAGTTTAAAGAGTAAAATAGTTCTCCAAATATTTGTTAATTAAAAACAGCAGTCCTCTACATTCCTGCTGCCATGGCCTTCTTCCAACAGACAGGCATTTTCAACCTTGGACAACTATTCTTCTGTTTTAAATATCCATACTGATTATAACTACATGCATGCTTATATTGCTCCCTTTTTGTTTTCAGTCTTAGACATTGCCTATTGTCTTCCTAATGTGGAAAAGAATGACTTCTACATTATCGCTCTTCCATCTTCCAGCTCTCTCATACACTCCTGACCCTGAAATGCACCATTTCCCTCTCCCCATCCTCTTAGGATAGTTCTATTTCAATTTTGGCTGGAACAATGCGCAACTATTACTATATAAATGCTATCCACAACTGATCCATATTATATACTATAATATATTTTCATTTCTTGCAAACTTCTTATTTTGTCTGTGATTAATAATTGTCCATTTTGCTTACTTCTTTAATTCCCCATGTATTTTTTTTTAACAACCCAACTGCAAATTTTCTGACAGTTACTTATGTCACTTATTGTTCCTTTTTAAATGCTCAGATCTATCATAATCCAGTGATTACATTTTCTCAAATAAATTTCTCCCAAAGCTTTCTGGCAAGCTTTCATCATAAGAGTTGCCTAGTGTCTGTTGTCTGCTCTCTTCCTCATTCTGGATTCTCTATTTCTTAAGTCTGTCTTACTCATTTTTGCTTTATGAATTCACTTTGCTATGTACCTCCTCCAGTAGCTCCCTGAAAAAGGATTTTGAAAGACTTACATGTCTGAAAATATTCTTCCCTCACCTTAAATGACATTTGCCAAAGTACAGAATTCTAGGTTAAAAAGAAATTTCCTTTGGAATTGGGAACCATTTTTCTATTCTCAACTTTTATTCTTCAATTGTGACTTTCTTTCTGTTGATATTTCCCCAGTGTCTTGGCATAGGAATATTTTCATTCATTGTGCGTGGCACTTTCTAGGATCTTTTAATCTGGAAATTTATGTTCTTCCATATTGGGAAATTTCTGGAATTAATTATGTCCTCCTATCTACTTCATTGATATATTTTTCTGATATTCCTACTTTTCTTTCTTTTATGGACTTCTAGACTTCTAGTTTTCTGTTTCTTCCTCCTCCTTCTATTTCTGTTTCTATCTTTTGCATTATTTCTTTTATGGAAATAGTCTCAAATTTATTTTCCAATACTTCCCAGGAGTTTTTATGTCTGTTTTTATATTTCAGCTTCTAAGAGTTCTTTTTATCTGGGTTGTCATTTTTATAATATCTTATTCTTTTGTTCATGAATGCAATATTTTCCTTTATGATTCTGAGCGTATTAATGTAGGTGCTTTAAAATGTCTTCTCCTTGCATAATGTGTTTTCTCTAATTAGATATTTTTCCCTGTTTCTTTTGGTCTCAATCTTTCATGCTAAAGGATGTCCTCAATGTCCAATGATCCTTAACTGTTTGCTTATATTTAAGCATAGGACCCGGAAAGCCAATTAGATGCTCTGAACCAGCGGGTGAGCTTCTTCGACTCTGGACTTTACTGTAGAGGTGTCTAAGAGAGGTTTCTGAGGGAATCTTTAGTTCTTTCTTCATGTACTGGTAAAATTCCTCAGAGGAAAACTTCTAATTTCCTACCTGGAAGACATACGCTTTGTAGCCATCACTCTGAAAACTAAGTGGGAGAAGAGGGCTGGGATCTCAGAGTTAAGTATACAAATGCAGAACCTCTCTTAACCTGAGAAGGTAACCAATTATCATGTTTTGCCCAGGACTCAGGAGTTTGGTGTGATGTGGAACTCATAGTGCTAAAGCCAATATAGTCCTAAGGAAACCAAGACAGTTGGTCACTTTAACCTGGGCAACATTCCTTTTTTTGAGACAGTGTCTCACTGTGTCACTCAGCCTGTAGTGCAGTGGTATGACCTCAGCTCACTGCAGCCTCAACCTCCTAGGCTCAAGTCATCCTCCCACCTCAGTCTCCTGAGTTGCTGGGATTACAGGCGCATGCCACCATGCCCAGCTAATTTAATTTTTGTTTGTTTGTTTGTTTGAAGAGATGGGCTCTCACTGTGTATCTCAAGTGATCCTCCTGCCTCAGCCTCCTGAAGGGCTGGGATTACGGGAGTGAGCCACCCTGCCTTGCCTGGGCAACATTCTTTAAGGATCCTACTCTAGCCTTTCTTTGCTGATGCCCTTCTCCACAGCCAAGGAGACCTGCCTCCATTTCTAGACTACATTCCAGAATTCCTGTCCACATAACCCCAAGTCTAAATTCCTCCAGGAACTATGTGGGCCTCTTCCCTCAGTCTGTCTTCCTGAGTGTGAACAATTTCACCCACCAGTGTATTCACGGCTAAAACCAAGGGATGAATAGGAGTGGTCACTTGCAGGAGTTTAATAGAGCTTGAACAGAAGGGTTAGGTGTCTGCAGGTGCTCATTCAAGGCCCTGATAACAAAGAAAAAAACTAGGATAAGAAGACAAGGAAGAGTAGGCCAGGTCATGGTTTCCATGGGGACTCTTGCTTTGGACTCAGAAAATGTCAGACACAGGCCTGAACCTCCCTGTTTTTACTGTGCCTAGACCTCTCAGTTATCTTTTCCCACTACTAAACTTCTTGCATTTCACTAGAATGCAGAAAGGTAATTGCCCAGCTACATAGAATGAACAGTAGGATCTTTAGAATCATGCCTTCTTAAAAGACTTCCAACCAGTACCCTCTTTTGGCCCTACCCTCACCCCCACTGCCAGGGGTACCCAGCACTGGCAACTTCTGAGATTGTTGGAAGGTAGTGGACATTAAATAAATCACTTATCAGTCTCCACTTCAGGCTTATCATTTAGCTTGCTTTCATTTGCTAAGTCAAGTTCCTCTCATTCATCCATTTTCCAGCTTCCAACATCTCCTGGTGTAATTGACTCTCTCTCTCTCTCTCTCTCTCTCTTTTAGTACTAATAAGTCTTATTTCTTTTTTTAAAAAAATGAGTTCACTATTATGTGAATAGGGATTACAGAGAGAGGGAAATAAATGAATGCATTAAATTACCCATCTCTACTAGAAAGTTGAAATGTCAAAATATTTCCAGCAAAACAGGAGGAAAAAAATAAATTTGGAATACAGATGTGGGTAAGAAAATGGGAGAGATGCAATCAATCCCCATTTGACCCACTAATGAAACAATATCCTGAAATTACATGAGATAACATCTACCCGTTTGTTTGTCACCACATGTATTCTATCAGGCAAACATGCAGCTGCTGTGGAATGGACTGAGAACGCAAGGGAATTGAATTTCCAGTCAAGATATTATTTCCAGTCTCTCCTAGGACTAAGTTATGGTGGTTGTGCTACATTATAGGGATAGAGGAAAGAACAACTGCAAGTTCTCAACTGGTCACATAAACGTTTTTAAACATTTTTTTTTTCTAATTAAATGTTTGGGAATGACACTGGAAAAACAGGCCCATATTCTCACTTCAGCCTAGGTTCCTAGTGATGCTGCTTTGCTTTTACTAGGTAGTAAAGACTATTGGTGGCACATTCAAGGCTGGAACCTTCCTGAGTGTGGAGAGACAAGGATCCTGCATGCACTCACTACAACTTGCACACTTTGGCTAGGGCAAACCCTGCCTAAATTAAGCAGCAGATGTTATCAAGGCCAAGTCAAGCTCATATTGGCACAGGGAAAAGATGCTGACCCTGACTATGAGCTTCATATGGATTCATGTAATGCATGGTTTCATTGAAATCTTCCAGGAAGCTTGTTTTGCATGCAAGAAAATGGAAGGCCAGAGAAGTTAAATAATTTTCTAATGGCCCATAGTAGCTAGTCAATAGTGGAACTTGGCATCCATTGAACTCTGTCTACCTCTTTTGCATATAAAAAAATTTGCATGTAAAAAATCATCATGAATTCAGACAGGGACAAGGACTTCTGTATATGGTTTGCAGTAGGTTTCCAGGCACAGCTTTCCCCACCTGGGCACAAGTGCACTGGCCCTGCCTCAGCAACACAATATAGGCAGCAAAGTATATCTCTGGCAAATGTGACCCTCTTTACTGTGCAGTGTATTCAACTTGCCTCATGTGCAGGACTGGCTGATGTTTGGATTTCAAATCTTCTCCCCATGGATGATCACACAATTATTGTC
The DNA here is from genome assembly GCF_000164805.1 of Carlito syrichta. Lineage (NCBI taxonomy): Eukaryota > Metazoa > Chordata > Mammalia > Primates > Tarsiidae > Carlito > Carlito syrichta. The sequence goes on from NW_007248360.1 coordinate 176,450, forward strand.
CCATTTTAGTGGGAATGGATTCACACTATTAAGTGTCCTGACATCTCCCAGTTCTTGACATTCTACATTTTTAGTTGTTGTTGGTCAAATTGTAGAATGGATGTGTTTATTTCACATTAGGGACCTCAGCCAATTGAGACCAGATGGATGAAAAGAGTAGGGAATCTTTTCTTCCCTGGGTTTACAATTTAGTTTTCATCATTTTGAACTAATTTTTTTTTTTTTGAGTTGGAGTCATACTCTGTCACCCAGACTGGAGTGCAGTGGCCACTCCCGGCCACCGCAGCCTCTACCTGCTGGGCTCCGGCGATCCTTCCGCCTCAGCCTTCTCAGTAGCCAGAAATACAGGCATGCGCTACCACGCCTGGCTGATTTTTTGATTTATTGTAGAGATGAGGTCTCGCTGCCCAGGCGGGTCTCAAACCCGTGGACTCAGGCAATCCACTCACCTCAGCCTCCCATAGGCGCGGATTCCAGGCTGAGCCACCGAGCCCGTGAACTGATTTTAATCCAATTATTTTTCCACACAACTCACGAGGTTAGTTTCTTTTCTTTCCTTCTTTTTTTTTTTTTTTTTTTTAAGATGTGGGGTACAATTCAGGGTTAGGTATACAAATGTTCATTAACCAGGTACCCTTGCTGATAAGCTCTGCCCCTCCCTCCCGTGGCAGTTTCCCTTAACTGCCAATCCCATCCTCCCCCCTCCCCTGGCAATTTACCACTACTGCCAATCCCCTTCTTATAGTATTATGGTAAATGTTCAGGGTCCACTTATGAGCGAGAACATGTGGAACTCTGTTCTTTGTTTCTGTGATAGATTACTGAGTATGATCGACACTAAATCCATTCAGGTTGCTGCAAAGTTCAATATGTTTGTCCTTCTTTATGGCTGCATAATATTCCATTGTGTATATGTGCCACATTTTTTCAAGAAAAGCTCATAGAAGTTAACTTAAGTACTGGAAGACTGAAAAAAGTATTTGAAATAAAATGTCCACTGTTGTATCAACTGTCATCTCAGCCATTCACCCAGGACTCATGAAGAGTGTAGGAACTGAGTATGGCCTTGGGTCTTCTGTAGCACAGCTCAGAGGCTGCACATAGGCAATTCTCCAGGCGAGGACAACTGTGAGCTGTTTACAGCTACAACAGAGGTAGGTGGGTGCACTGGTCCAGATAGCAAATGGAATGGGGCACAAAGCCTCCACAGCATGCCCTGCTCCAGACTCTTCAGTACTGTTCACAGCTTGACTCAACTCTTCTCTAAGTCTCTGCTTCTCTCTAATGGTCTTTCCCATCTGCTTCCACTTCCAACTAATTAACATCATGTTTTGTTTTTTTTTTAGTTGGAGTCTCACTCCATTGCCCAGGCTGGAGTGCAGTGGCACACTCACAGTCATCCCAGCGTCGACTAGCTGTGCTTTGGCAATCCTTCTGCCTCAACCTTCAAAGTAGCCAGAACTACAGGCATGCACTACCACACCCAGCTAATTTGTTGTTTATTGTAGAGATGAGGTCTTGCCAAGTTGCCCGGGCAGGTCTCAAACGCGCAGGCTCAGGCAATCCACTCGCCTCAGCCTCCCAAAGCGCTGGGATTACAGGCTGAGTCACAGTGCCTGGCCATTAACTTCATTTTAAATGATATTTAAACAAAAAACTCTTTCTCTGTTTGCAATACTTCTGGCACGTGTGTGTGTGTGATTGTGTGTGTGTGTGTGTGTGTTGTGTGTGTGCTTTGTGTGTGTCCGTCCCACCAACAATCAGTTCTCCAGCTCTTGAAGACACTAACTGGGAGTCCTACAATTTAATTCAGTTCTAACACTACCCCTAGAGTTACAGCAGATCCCACAGATTAAAGGCTTGGTCCCATAAGACTGCCCCAAATTTTAGGTGCCAATCATAAGGAGTGGGTCCCTAGGTTACCCGCACTCCTGTCCCTAGGTTACTCACATGTCTGTCTGACTACAAATAGGGGTTCCCACAACTCCCTCTTCAGATTTAACAATTTTCTATAATGGCTCAGGGAAATGCTTCACTTACTATTACTGGTTTATTATAAAAGATACTATATATGGTACAAAAGAACAATCAGATGAGGAGGCACACAGGGTTAGGTCTGAAAAGGTGCCAAACACAGGAGTTTATGTCCTTACGGAGCTAGGGCGCATCATCCTCCCAGTACAAGGATGCATTCATCAACTCAGAAGCTCTCTAAACCCCTTCATTTAACGTTTTTAAGGTGGTTCTGTTACACAGGTACCGGTGTTAATTAAGAAATTAATTTGCAGCTGGGCTCGGTGGCTCAGCCTGTAATCCCACGCCTTGGGAGGCTGAGGTGAGTGGATTGCCTGAGCCCGTGGGTTCAAGACCCACCTGGCTAACTTGGAAAGACCTCATCTCTACAATAAATCCAAAAATTAGCCGAATGGTAGCGCGTGCCTGTAGTTCCAGCTACTTGGAAGGCTGAGGCGGAAGGTTTGCCGGAGCCCAGCAGGTCGAGGCTGTGGTGGCTGGGAGTGGCCACTTCACTCCAGTCTGGGCGACAGAGTAAGACTCCAACTTAAAAAAAGAAGAAATTAATTTGCATTCCAGAGCCCTAATATTCACCTGGGGGTTATTGGGATGAGGGATACTCTAGCAGATTTCCAGGCCTCTTCAGTGGCCACCATTTTTTAAGGGCTAGGTACTCTCCCTCCCTCCAGAAAAGGGTGTACCCACTCCCAGGTACTCTGTGGCCTGCATAGTGGACTAGGTCCTGGAGGTTAAGGCCTGTTTGGGGCAACTATGTTTCAAGTGTCCCTGCAGATTGTACTCATAGCACCTGACAATTTCTCTCTTAGCAGTTTTGCTCTTACCAGGTCTCTGCCAGACAGCTGGAGTTTTGTCACTAATGGCAACTGCCAATTGGGATGCCTGTTTTGGGTTCTCTGATCCTGCTGCCCTCCATGCTGGTACCCTTTTGCTCCTTTTAATGTCTTGGCTGTTAAAAAAACCAATCAAAACAAAGCCTCAAGAGTTTTTCTGCAATTAGATGTTTGGTACCTGTAGTTCCAAGTCTAGCCTATGGAGTCGGGCATTTAGTAGCCCACAGGATACAATCTAGTTTGCAAAGTAGTAAAATAAATTTCTGTACATATGAAACTCTTGATCATTTCTCCATTTGTAATGGTCAGATGTAAAACCCTTTTAGAGTGAACAGACCATGTGGATATGAAATGATTTGTCCCTGCTTATTTCCAATTATGAACAGGCAGATTTGTTAAGACCCTTTATAAATTACTAAATTACAGTCTAGGAGGTACTAAAGGTTGGCGAGAAGATTTTGGAAAAAAAGAAATGTGAGATGTGAAGAATTAGATGAGAGTAATCAGTTCTCATGCCTTATTGTGCCACACAGAGAGAAATTCAGCATCTCATCTGACCTGCAGAAGTACTGGGCTCAGTAAAGTCACCCAACTTTTTTTTCCAAAAATGAACTTTTAACAAGCCTGACATCATAAACACTGATGTCATTTTGCACTAATGTTTTAGCATATGGTAAAGGCATAGGAAGTAAGATTTTACTAAAGTGCTTGAAAGTTTTGTTTGAACAAGCAGATTAGAATGTCAGAAGGTTGGTCTTTCCTATACGTTAACAGGATTTGTTAACCAACGATAGTGCCTTTGCTTCTATCTGGGAGAAGGGATGATAGCCCCTGTTTTTATTTAATTTAAGAGAGATCTATCAAAGAAAAAAAGCAACTGGCCACTTCTTGAAGGGAAGCTGATGAATAGGATTTGAGAGGTTTAAAGGGATGTCTGGAGCAAGTGTGGGCAGGTGAAGGGAAGAAGGGTGGTAAGAGGAGGAGGTGGTGCACATTGCTCGACTTTTTGCTATAGCTACTGTGGCTGCCACTGGGGTGTTACTGGGTAGTGAGGGAGAAGGCTGAAAGTGGCAGGGGGAGCTTGGTCAACTGGATTCAAGTCTTCTGTGAATGAACAAAAGGAGGGTAAATTAGCCTGAGAAGGAGTTAGAAAGAGTATGCCACAGATCTGAGTGCCACATGCACTCACTCATAAGTGGACCCTGAACATTTATCATAATACTGTAAGAAAGGGATTGGCCACTGCTGGGGGAGGGGGCCCATAACATCAATAAGGGTACCCACATTTTACTACCTGTACAATGACCACGTATATACCTAACCCTGAATTGTACCCCACATTTTAAAAATAAAATAAAATAATTTTTTTTTTGAGTTGGAGTCTCACTCTGTCGCCCAGACTAGAGTGCAGTGGCCACTCCCGGCCACCGCAGCCTCGACCTGCTGGGCGCCGGCGGTCCTTCTGTTTCAGCCATCCAAGTAGCTGGAACTACAGACACGCGCTACCACACCTGGCTAATTTTTTTATTTATTGTAGAGATGAGGTCTCACCAAGTTGCCCAGGCGGGTCTTGAACCCGTGGGGTCATACAATCCCCTCACCTCAGCCTCCCAAGGCGTGGGATTACAGGTTGAGCCACCAAGCCCAGTTAACAATTTTTTTTTTTAAAGAGTATGCCACAGGAAGATCAAGGGTTTGGGCTACACGCCATTTTGTGAAAAGCTTCTACTTAAGGAGTCAGACCATTTGCTCTTGTGGTGGCAAGAGAGATTAAGTTGAAGGAGAGTATTAGAGGCAGGAAACCCACCCTGGGCCCCAGCTCCTGGTCACCTAGCTAGTATTGAGGGGGAAAATGAGATGCTTAGGGCAGATGTCTTTCTCTAGTGAGAGGATCCTGAGACCTTTTAGAATGGATATCAGTAGGGAACCCTGACTATCCCATATTGAGGGTCCTCCACAAGGAGTTCTAAAGAAAAACAGGGATTGGTTCTGAAAACGGTCTTGAGCAGCTAGAAAAGGGAAACCCATCCATGTTCTCAGTTGACATCCCAAAAGAGAATTAGTGGGATCAGCCTGAATGTTTGGGTAGCAAGTGAGAAAGGGTGTTCCCTTGATTACCTCAACCCACTGGAGGCAGTCCTTCTGCCCAGTGGCAAGCCTGCTCCTACACATGCTTGGAAGACTTGCCACCAAGACTTCCAAGATGGGGTCCTAGAGACCCAGTGAAAAAAGGTTTCTAAACAGAGAAGTAGCTGTTTCCAGTCATTCCCCAGACCTTCTAATGGAAGGAGAGGATGGTTAGTATATGAACTCACAGGTTGATGGTGTTGGAATTTTGTACTGGATAAAACTGGATCAACAGGGAGGTCCAGCCAAAATGGCTCCAGCTCAGTCCACAAAGAAACTTGAATTGGAAAAGGAGAAGAGAGAAAGAGCATGGAGGAGACTTCATGAGGAGTAAAGTCCCTGTAACGGCCACCAAAATGTTAGGTCAGTGAGCCAGTGCCATGGGAACACAAAGACTTGTACAAAGTGTAGGTCAGAAAAAGTTTATTTAGAAAGTAGATCAGAGAAAAATGGTGGATCTACCTCTCCAAGATTGGAGAGGGGACCAGATGCTGAAGGAGTGTTTGGCAGGAAATGCTTGCAGTTGAAAATATTTAGTTTTCTGTTTGGAGGGCAGGTCACCATGATAATGGAGTGGTAGTCTGTGTTACAGCTTCATGGTGGGGGCAGGAAAGCACAGGAACTATTGCCAAGGTGATGGGATGGTGGTCTATGTCACATAGGTCATGAAGGGCTAATCACAATAGATTAGGTCAACTTGGCCCTTTGTAGCAAGAAGACAAATACTTGAGGTAAAATGGTAGTACAAAGCATGCTTGAGGGGTTGCAAGAAAATTATTAGTAACTACCTCTGGGAAACTGATGTTGTACCTTGTTGAAAATTAGAGGGTGGGTTAAAATAAGCTGCTGAAAATGCATGACAAAGCTAAGCAATGTTAAAATGGCTGCCACTTTAACTAAAGTTACTCCATTTTGGCTTTTCACCCTTCCAATACAGGTCCAGGGCTATAGGGAAATGGGACCCAATACAGATTGTTCAAGAGACTTTAATGAGGGGACTTCTGAGCAGGTATGGGTAGGGTTAAAGGTTCCCACAAAATGGAGACAGTATTAGTGAGAAGTTATTGCTACCTCAGGTCTGAAGGGGCAAAGAGAGGAAGTAGCATTAATGCAACCTAATAAGAGTAAGGACCTCAAGGCAACCACTGTCACAAAAGTAGCAAAAACAGAAAGGGAGCCAGAGAAATAAATACTCTGACCTCACTTGTTCCTCCTAACAACCTAGCTCCTGCTAATGTTTCCCTAATTCAACCAGAATCCAGAGGGCAAAAGAATCTTGGCCAAGAAGTCCATAAAAATCATCACACCCAAATCCCAGGGCACGGAGCAGGATGGAGAAATGGAGAATAACCTGCAAAGTGATATATAGAATGTTTTCCGTGACACATAGACAAGTCACCCCGATGTCCTTTTCTATGTGGGGTTTGAGGACACAACAGTCGCTGGGAACAAATATCTCGATGTGCTTCCTCACTTCATCAGATTCACACACACACACATACACACACCCCTACCTAAATCTTTATTCTCACCTATCTTTTCACTGTGATACCTAAATCTTACCTTTCGCATACAGTTTGCCTCTATGGTGGCCAAACAGATATTTTGAAGTCTACCTTTGTTTTTCTGAGTAGATAACCAGGTTACATAATTGTGCCCAGGCTATAGTGCGGTGACATAATTATGGCTCACCACAGCCTCAACCTCTTGGGCTCAGGTGATCCTCCTGCCTCAGTCTCCTGAGTAGTTTTGATGGCAGGTATGCACCACCATGCCCGGCTAATTTTTGGATTTTTTTGTAGATATAAGCTCTTGCTATGTTGGTCTCCAACTCCTGAGCTTCAGCAATTCTCCAGTCTCAGTATCCCAAAATGCTGGTACTACAGGCTAACATGCCTGAACACATAATAGTAAACTAATATCAAACTCCTCATCACTATTTCGTTTACTTAACAAATTATCCATTTCAAATTCCTGTTCAATTACAATATCTCCTGTTTTAGCAGGGTTCTGGCAGGAAGCAGCACTCTGTTCAAAGGATTCAATAGAAAACATCTAGTGAAGAGTCTATTTTCAGAGATGTGAGCAGCATTAAAGGAACCCAAGAGGAAAGCTTAGGCATCTACAGACTAGCAACAATGGGAAATTATCATTCACAGATCTAAAAGGGTGCAAGGCAATGATGTTGCTACCAAAGCCTGATGAGAGCTAGAGCCATGGAAGATGGGCTGTTAAATGGATGTCATAGCTATATAAGGACTCAGCTACTTCCTGAACTAAAAAGTCAAAGCTGACAGGGAGTGGGGAAGAAATACCTCTGAGCTCTTTTCTCAGTATCTGATCTCCAGCAGGGACTCCCACTGGCCAAATGCAAAAGAAAGCCAAGGGGCATGGGATGCAGGCAATGCAATTCAGAGTGATCAGCCTCCTGAACATGGAGCAGCTCAGGGAAGGCTAACAATGAATGTGCAACGAATACAAACAAACATAGCCAATACATCAGCACTCCTTATTCCCTAGATCTCTATCATCAACAATGGCCCCTCTCTAGCAAAACCCTACCTCCCATTGTCTTCAATTATTCATGCATGTATTCAACATAGATTCACTGGCTACATTATCAAATTATAAGAAATATAAAAAAATTTAAGCATAAGAACAAACTTTACTCATAAGGGGCAGATAATCCAGATATGTGAGAAGGCATACCTGGTTAAATATACCTCAGAAGGATTTATGACACTCTTAGATACTACAATGAACCCTCTATTGTGAAATTAATTTTTATGAAAATATGCCAGTAGTGTCTCCTAGTAATCTGTATCTGAACTTTACTGTAGATCATACTTAAATCAATGGTGAAAACCTATTTTGGCATGTTTTAGAACAGCAGTCCCTGGTTTTGTTGGCATCAGTGATCAGTTTTATGGAAGACAACTTTTCCACAGACCACGGTGGGGTGAGGATATGCAGTCAAACTTCACTGCTAATGTTAATCTATATTTGCAGCTGTTCCCCAGCACTAGCATCACCACCTCAGATCATCAGGAATTAAATTCTCATAAGGAGCACGCAACCTAGATCTCTTGCATGTGCAGTTCACAATGGGGTTTTCACTCCTATGAGAATCTAATGCTGCCACCGATCTGTCAGGAGGTGGAGCTCAGGCAGTAATGTGATCAATGAGGAGCAGCTGTAATACAGATGAAGCTTCACTCACTCATCCTCTGCTCACCTCCTGCTGTGCAACCCAGTTTCTAACAAGCCACAGACTGGTACCAGTTCATGGCCCAGGGCTTGGGGACCCCTGTTTTAGAGAGTTCATTGTTGAACCCCTTGATCCTGAAAACCTTCTGTTAGAAAATAAGGTTGCAGAGTCTTGTTTGTGTCCTCTCATAACTCATTGTTGGAAAGCTGATGGTATTAGGAAGTGGGGCCTTTTGGGAAGTAACTAGGTCACAAGGACAGAGCCCTCTTGAATGGGATTGGTGCCCTTATAGAAAGAGGCCTGAGGAGACTCAGTTTTCTCTTTGCCTTGTGAAAGCACAGCAGGAAGTCATCATCTACGAACCTGGAAGCCAACCCCTAGCTGACACTGAATCTGTTGGCACCTTGATCTTGGACTTCCCAGCCCCTAGAACTGTAGTACATATATTTTTGCTGGTTATAAGTCACCTGGTCTAAAATATTTTGTTATACCACTCACACAAACTAAGACACCTCTATCCATCAGGAGGTGGAGTCTATTTCTTCACTCATTAATTCTGGGCCTGGCCTTGTAACTAGTTTGAACCAACATAATGTAAGGAAGTGATGGTGTTCCAGGTCTGAGCCTCAGCCTCCAGAGAACTTGCATTCCCTTTCTCTCTTTCAGAACCCTGTCTTTGCCATGAGAACAAGTCCAGGTTAGCCTGCTGGAGGATGAGATGCCATGAAAAATAGCAATAAGTCACCCTGGCCAATATCCTGCAAGTGTCAAAAGGGACAATGACACTCAGTAAAGCTACCTGACAGCCCGGTCACTGACCAAGATGAGTGAGACCTACCAGGCCCATCTTAGATCCACAGAAACACCCAGTTAGTCTGAAGACTCCTGAGAAATAACAAATGGCTGTCGCCTTATGTTACTAAAGAGTGAGGTATTCTAGTATGCAGCAATAGCTAACAGAAAGATTTGGGAAAAAAATAATCAAGGTATTATGGAAACATAATATAATAAAATGTTCTGTCATAAAGCCAAAAATATTTCTATTCCCAACTGTGTTGTCAACTGACTGATGCCCTTGAGTAATTTGTGTAAGCTTTTTGGATTTTGGTTTTTATATCTGTGGTTTATATGAGGGTATTTTTTATTAAGGATGAAAGAGTAAAAACATTTTTATTTCAACTCCCTCTTGAAACATACCCTCCAAAAAGAAGGATAAACAGAGGGGAAAACGTTCAATCCATAAAGAGAAAAATAGTACCCAAGAGAACTGAAAACGTGTCCACACAAAAGTATGTACACAAATATTCATGAGCATCATTATTCATGGCAGTCAAAAAGTGGAAGCAACCCAAATATCCACTAAAAGATGAATGGATGAATAAAATGTGGAATAGTCACACAAAGGAGTATTGTTTGGCAATAAAAACAAAGTACTGATGCAGGCTACAATGTGGATGATGTTTGAAAAAATTATGCTAAGTGAAAGAAGCCAGACATTAGGAAAAAACCCACATGCTGTATGATTCCACTTATACGAAATGTCCAGAATCAGCAATAACATAGAGACAGTAGATTAGTTGCCAGGGCCTGGGGGGAGGAGAAAGTGGGAGGTAATTGTCAAAAGACATAAAGTTTATTTGGGGGTGATAAAATGTTCTGGAATTGTAATTGTAGTAACTGTACATTATCATGAATATTTTTTTAAAACCCACTTAATTGTGCATTTTAAAAGAGTGAATTTAATGATATGTAAATGAAATCTCAATTTTTAAAAATATAGAAAAGGGGTGGGTTACAACCTCAAATCATAGAAATACAGTTGCTCAAATCTGTGCAATTTGTGCTAAAATGACCATATGTTACCAGTCATGAAGCAAGATACATGGACTGGTTGCAATGCTGAAGAGAGAGAGAGTGATTATCAATTTCAAATGAGAGTTTGGATTTAAGGAATTTGGTTATGAACCACACAAATTTCTTGAAGACTAAATCGAAATATACCTATAAACCCAAGTGAAAATTATATATATTAAAAGGATACCAGAAATAGCAAATTTTATTAGCGCCAAAAACTGTCATAGAACATTCCTTCCTTAATCCCCTACAAATTATCTAGCATATTACAGCTGTCTTCATTCAAAATGAGTATTAATTTGGTACCAGCTTGAGATGTATTGATAGATACTACCAATTAAAAATAAGAGAAAAAAGAATGTAAATATAAAGTTAATAAGTATAATTCACAAAACTAAAAGAAAGGCATGTTATCTATACTAATTTGCTCATTTTCAAAAGCACAGAATCAACAGATACTATATGAATTTGAAAAATATGGCCCATTATTAAAGAAAGTTCTAAAGATGTTCAAGCCAGCTCTCTCAAATGTTGAAGGCTAATGTGAATTCTTTTTGGTTTCACAGAATCTCCTTCCTATTAAGCAATTGCTTCTTCAGTCAGAGGTGCCTTGGCAAGAATGCTAATAAGCAATAAACAAACAACCACTACCTCATATATTTATAGCCCTCTACAGATTACAAAACGCTTTTACTTTCATTACGGAATTTTGAGCTTTGTGACATGACACCACAGTAAGTATGCCTGACATCATCTATTTGCCCCTGAAGATGAAGATCCTCTCTCCTCCTTTTTCATTCTGTTCTCCTCCCCAGAAATCTGATTTATGCTGGCTGCATTTGTAGAACTTCTGTGCTCTCTGATGTTGATTGCTTTGGGCCAACTTTGCCCCAACAAATTAGAGGGTGGGAAGAGACAGAGATTATCTGGGGCTGGCTCTATTCTCCACGAAAAGCCCCCATTCCTTGCAAGGCAGTCAATGCTACAGGAGTCTCTCCTAGAGTGTTCTGGTAACCACTCACTTGGTTCATCGTTTTGGCTGCAACCAACTCCACCCTCTATTATGGTTCCCTAACACCCACACATTTTTAGACAACTGCTTTATTAATAAAACTGCTTGGAATGATGCTATTTTGAGTATTTTGTTTGTTTGTTTCTTTTGGGACACTGATTGATATAGTTTTCTTATATCCATTTTAAAGATAAGATAGCCAAGGCTTAGATAAGCTATGCAATTCTAGGACTAACAGTCATTCTTCTACGTACACCAGTTATATAACTTGTTATTTTGAAGAAGAGAGAGTTTAGAAGCCAAGAAATGGTTTATTCTAAAATGTCTTTTTAATAGTGATTAGCTTTTGAACTAACCATAAAATTTCTGTACCTCAAAGATGCTCAGGAAGAAAACAAAAGTAAGGTTATAAAGTGAAATTGAACTACAGCCTCTGTATGTCAGGTGAGTAATCACCAAAATCTTTGACAGCAAATCAGCAGATGGAGTAGGCCAATAGGTGGTGCTATTGCTATATGTAAAAGCAGAAAAAGGATGCTGGGAAAGATGAAGTGGGGACACTATTTGCCAGAAAAAACACAAGACGAAAACATATCCTTAACTTCAGAATTCTCCAAAAGATGGCACTGTCATTTCTTTTTCTCTCTTGTCTGATTTGCATCATTTAGCATTGCCTTGTTGAATTAATGTGCTCAACATTTGTGTTCCAGGCCAAAGCTATGGCCAACATGCCATTTTCTTATAAAGATTGCAAAGATTCACTAGATCTCTGAAAAAATGCTTTATCCACGTGCAGAAGTGGTAAATATCCAGTAAGACAGAAGTCTTTACAAGTGAAAAACTTCTCAGAGTATGTCTGATTTCTACAACGTTTGGTAGCATTATTCCACAGTTATCTTTTGGGAAAAACATGAGATTGAAATAATTAACTTTTTAAAGTAAAAAGACATACATTTTGCAATAAATTTTTATAAAATTCAAAATAGTTCTCAAAAGAAGTATTAGCTACACTAATGAAAAGAGGAACGATATAGATAGTTGATACATAGCAAAATCTCTTTAAAGCTTTGCTCTAGGCATGGAGAATGAATTTTTTTCTGTAGGATGAGATTTATTATCCTTGTGTTCGTTTTGTAAAATCAGTCTTCATGATTTGGAAAGAAGTCCAGTTGTAGAAGTCACCTCGGGATTAAAAATTTGACACAAATAATAAACCAGATTGTGCTATATTTTACCATACTGGACATGCATTTTCAACTCATTTGTGGAGACGAATTGTTTGACTCGTGTTCTCACAAGAAGATGCCAGTGTCATCAAGTGAGCCCATTAAATGTCTTCAATTATTTCCACCCATCAAATAATTGAACTTAAAAAAGTTTTTTTTTGTGTACAATAAAGTGAGAAATAAGGAGCAACAAAAACAATGCTTCAGCTGAATGTGGTGATGCACACCCATAGTCCCATCTACTAGGAGACTGAGTCAGGAGGATCACTTGAATCCAGGAGCTCCAGGCTGCAGTGAGCTATGATTGTGCCACTGCACTCCAGCCTGGGCAGAGTGAGATTCCATCTTTACAAAATACAAAATAAAAAATAAAAAGTAAAAAATAATCTTAAAAATGCCTTATAAGCCGGGCTCGGTGGCTCAGCCTGTAATCCCGCGCCTTTGGGAGGCTGAGGTGAGTTGATTGCCTGAGCCCGCGGGTTCGAGACTCACCTAGGCAACTTGGCGAGCCCTCATCTCTGCAATAAATCAAAATTAGCCGGGCGTGGTAGCGCGCACTTGTAGTTCCAGCTACTTGGAGAGCTGAGGTGGAAGGATCGCCGGAACCCAGCAGGTTGAGGCTGCGGTGGCTGGGAGCGGCCACCGCACTCCAGTCTGGGCGACAGAGTGAGACTCCAACTCAAAAAAAAAATGCCTTATAACACTTATAAAGTTCTTTCTACACATCTCGTAGTCTTGGCAATCTTTTGAGATAGGCAAGATAGCTAATAACAGTAGCTTACATTGAATACTTAAGGCACATTTTCAGTGCCTTAAATCTATTTATTCATTTGATCTTTACGAGACAGGAGCTATTATTGTCCTCTTTTTCCAGCAGAAGACATTGACGTTAACTAGTTTCCTAGTAATAATCAATAAGTAAGATAACTGGAACTAAATACCAGGAAGTCTGAAAGACTCAGACAGTCATTGAATCATCATTTGTAGACATATGAGGGGGGAGCCTCCCCAAAAAAGGAATTATTTTTTGGAGGGCGGGCTGCTTGTAGTACAGTATTTCCCCACTAAGTAAATGTTCTAGGAATCCATTGGCGTCAGTGTAGCAGTTAGCATTGTTGTGAGTGGCTGTGTTCAGCTTCAGTGAATTTTATTTTTTGGAGGTTCTTTCAACACATTTGCCCATTTCATGGTGGGTGATTTATGAGCACACCTGCTCACACCACACTGAGTGTTCAGCAGTTTTTGCCCAAAACATTATGACCCTTGTGCCCCATCCTCCCTATTCACCCAAGCTCACCCTAAGCAATTGTTATTATTTTTTGTTTCCCAGGATGAAAAAAGTCCTCAAGGGGAAACATTTTGCCCATGTGGAAGAGGTGGAAAAAAGAATGCCAGAAGCACTAAAAAAAGTCTTCAAAATTAACAATTTCAAAACTGTTTTGAGCAGTGGAAAAAGCATGTCAATAGGTGTATAGCATCAGAGAGAACTTTGTAAGTGACTGAAGTTTAAGCATGTAAGAATAAATACACAATTAAAAAATAAATTCTGGTTTTGGGGGATCTCCCCTTGTAAAAATGAACATTAAAGTATATATAATAAATCATTAAACATGAAGCTGAATTGGATCAAGATATTAATGATTTGTGGCCTGATGGTCTTTCCCAATTACTTTTCATTTTTCTTTGAGAAATTTCTGACTTGTCAAAAATTACATTCTCCTCAAAATATAAGTGCTATCTAGACTGTGCTAATCCATCTGGTCTACAGCAGATGCTTCTCTGCACTTGACCAGTGTTTTGTTTGGAATTTCATGCCCACTCATCTCTGTAGTTTCCCCTATAAAATGGAGGCAGCCTGCTCTTCCAAGATTCTTCCTAGGCATAAGTTTTCATCTGAGAAGTCTATAGCGACTGGCTTAATGCTGACCTTAAGGGAGAAGGAGGAAGGCAGAGAGGTCTTCAGACTTTAAGATTCCAGACCTGTCTTCATTCTGGCAAGAAAAAGGGAGATTTAAGAATAGGCATCTAGAATTCCTGAAAGAAGCTTGCTCAGTCTCCAATACTTTCCCAAGGATACACAAGAATGATAGCCAGAAGTGCGGACACCCCAAATCTTTAGAAAATAAATTACACGTCTCATTGGCCAAATCTTTGCTTACTTTTGTTGGTTTATTAGTGTTCAAGCAGGTCTTACACTTTCTATAAGGGATGCTGATTGTATCAGTCAGCTTATGCTGAGTTATGCTATGGTAACAAAAGACACCCCTACTCCCAAATCTTAGTAGCTTACAACAACAGAATTTTCTTTTTTGGTCATTTGATTTATCAATTATAAATGGCTTTGGCTCTTGCATCTGGAGCCCTGGGTACCCAGGCTGAATGCACAACCTCCACCTGGGACCTGCCAGCCCACTAGCTGTGGGAAGAGAATGGTAGAGAAACCACACAATAATTCTTAGAACTTTTCATCAGAACTGGTATCTGGCATTTCTGACCACATTTCACTGGCCAAAGTAAGTCATGTGGCCAACCTGATGTCAATGTGGTAGGAAAGTGTAATCCCTTTATAGGATGGAGGGTCATCTAATATTGGGAACAATAATACAATAATCAGACTCACTGAATCACATTATATTTGGCTTAGGGAGGCTCCTAGCTGAACACATTATTAGGGAGAAAATGTGAGCAAGCTCTAGCAGTCTCAATTAACTCCATAAAAGAAATATTAAAGGAGTATAAGCCTTGAAACTCCTCTGGACCTTTCTCAGCGGTGGGCATATTGGAAAAAACTCACTTCTGGCTGTGGTAGTTGACTTGAGAGGGAAAGAGGCAGACCTTGGGGACTGCTGAGCCCAGAGTGGAATGACTCCTCCATCACCAACTACACAGCATGGGCCAGGTCGCACAGCTTCTTACTTTGTAACATTGGCAAAAATCCAGGCTTCATTTATAACTCAATGAGTTGCAGTTCTTTTCGAAGACATTACCATGACTTTATAAAGATTGATAGAGTGCTGGGAAGCCATTGGGTTGAAAGTCCAGATGTACATAAATCAAGTCATAGCATTATTTAATTCACAATGTTTCTGCCCAAGTCATTTTGGGGTGGAAGTGGAGAGATTTATAGTGAGTCTTATGGGATTTGATGATCTGAAAAGTAAGAGATATTAAATGGGTGATTTAGCTGCAGGAGTCAACTGCAGTAGTTTTAAATTGCCTGAAGCTTTGATTGCTAGTGGCTTAAAATGCATTTTAAATAATTGGAAATATATTTTGGAAGTTCCTTAGGGCAAAGAGTTAAATGTAATTTTTGGCATTCAAAGAATAATATCTGACTTGCATACAGAAAAAAAAAAACCTCATCCATCAATAAAAATGTATGTCAGCAAAACTCTTTATATCTAAAGCACTGTTCTCTACCATACCAAATTCTAGATCTAACAATTTTTACATAAAGCTGTTTTAGGATAAGAACCCAAGGTCATTGTGCTTGATGAAAAAAAAGTCTCTGATCCTTTAGTATTGAGCCACAAGTCAATCTACAGAAGAAATCATCCCAGTTTTTGCATGGAGGGACATGAAAAGACACAATCCCAGTTTGTTTCCTCAAGGTCTCACACTAGCTAGACACCTACAGTTCCAAACCTGTAAAGTAGGTGAGGTTTGCTATAATCTTCTCTGAACCCAACTCTTTCTGGACTTCTTTGCTTTGTGTGAATTTCTTGATGTTCTCCAATCCTTCAAGTTCTCTTTTTTCTATCAAAATCTGTTCTCTATAAAAATTATTTTTTATTAAGTTATACCGACAGATACCTTCATAGCTGAGAAAATTTAATCTGTTAACACAGGTCATGGTATGCAAATATCAATAGAAAACAAAGTTTTAGTCAAAGGAATGATGATCTATGGGAAATTAAAGATAGCTAAAAGTGAAAGTGGAATCTATTTCTCTTGTAAAAATCACACAGTGGAGCAAATTTTAAAACAGTGGTTCAAAAGGACAATTAGTTCTTACTGAGGTTGCATTTCTGTTCACCCCTAATTTTACTGGCAATTTTATTGGGGAGGTCAGAGTCTCACTCTGTCACTGAGTCTAGTGTACAATGGCATGCTCACAGCCATTGCAGCCTCAACCTGCTGGGCTCAGGCGATCCTTCTGCCTCTGCCTTCCAAGTAGCTGAAACCACAGGCAAAAGTCACCATGTCTAGCTATTTTTTTTTTACTTATCATAGAGATGAGGCCTTGCCATTTACTCAGATTAATCTCGAACCCCTGGGCTTGGGCAGTCCTCTGATTTTTGGCCTCCCAAAGTGCTAGTATTATATGTGTGAACCACTGCGCCTGGATCTTATAGGCATTTTTGATGGAACAAGTTCTTAATGAAACAGAAGTTTCCTCCCCAGTGTTACTTCTAACAATTTACTCTTAATTATGAAAGACTGAATCCAATTTTTTTCAATTAACAGTATATTAATTTAATTTTATGTAATTAATTTGCCCAATAAATGTTGACTACGTTTTATTTTACTAAAGGCTACTCGTAGATTTAATTTCATTAAATTTTCTTTCATTGCAGTTAGAATACGTTTCCTGACTTTGCTACTTCTCTAGAAGTTTTGTAAAAATAGGGAGGTAAATATACAAGATAATATTTTATGGTGTTCAATTCTGAATTTCTTTGTTGGTTAAGAACAAGCTTCTTTAGTAAAATAAGTGATCGCAGCCAAATTTTTCTCACTGCTAAATTGGAGCAAGCGTGCATTATTTTAGCATAAAGCTGGATACACCTGTATTTATCATCACAATGTCATCATCTACCAGTTGTTAAGATTTCTTATTTAATTTAGTATACAGAAAACTACCCAATGATTCCTAAAATTGGGTTTCAAGCTTTAAAATGAACTATTGGGTTATATAATACATTTTAGAATTTTAATCTATTTTCCCAATTATAATTACCTACCATTCTCTTTCATTCTTTTCTTATGGGTGTGCCATTCTTGCATTTTATCTAAATTATTCTCCTTACTGAGTTTTTTTAATTTTTGTCTTCAGTCTATCCATTTAATCCACTTTTTAAAAAATGCATCAGAGTCTTTAATTATTATGCTTTATACTTCATTTGTATTTCATTTATTCCTTACTTAAAGAATAGCACATGAAATTGGTAATAAAAATTTAAAGGACATAAAATGAAAATATAGTTTTTCCCACCTTTATACCTCTCCTACTCTCCAAGGAAAACTATTTTTAACGTTTTTTGGTTTGGGTTCTTATGGTGATTAGCTTGGAAATTCTAGACCAGTGCTGTCTAATAAGGACAGAATATGAACCACATTTAATTTGTTTACCAGCCACATTTTTTAAAGTACAAAGAAACAGATAAAGATAACTTCGTGATATATTTTCTTTAATCCCATATATGCAATGCTATAAATTCACTTGTACTCAATATAAAAAATGTGAATATTTTAACTTCTATTTTTTCATCTTAACTATTTCACACTTATAGCACATATCAATTCAGACTGGCCAATTTTAAGTGTTCAGTAGACTGGCCAATTTTAAGTGGCTAACATATTGAATAGTAAAAGTCTAGATAATATGCTTATAAATCAAGATTGTTGTTTGGCAATTCTAAACAGTTTCTGCTTATTTCCTGCTGTAAAAATGAAGAATTTAAAACCTGCTATTACCCATTCTAGCTTACAAATATTTTGTATTTGTATTTATAGCTCTTCCATTAATTCTCTTTATTATTTTAAAATAATAAACTTTACCTAATCATTTTTCTTACGCTAATATTAGACATTATCCCTTGAATTTCAGCTATGAAAGGTGTGGGAGCTAATATTCCCTTGCTTCTCTCCACCTTCCCCACTATGTCCACAGGCTTTTATCAGCTACATCATTGCTTTTAAATTGTTAAGGTTTATAACATATATTCTGTTCTATAACTATAATAAATTAAATTTTCTTGTCTTGTTTTAAGTCTTCAGAAATATAAAACTAGTAGATAGCATTTAAACTCTTGAGAGTTTGGCAATTTTTATTGTGCAATTAAGCAGTGTGATTAAACTCTTTGGAAGTACAATCTCACACTCTAAATCTGTGCTACCTAAACAAGGGTTCTGAATATTGAGAATAAATACATTCCAATTTCTCAAAATTGTGCTTCAGTTTAGTTTGCTTTATGTGAAGAGCATGGCTCATTAATCAACCTTGGGATTTTCTTGGATTCTCTTATTACCTTTTGTTTACCTTGTTAACTAAGAAATATACTGGTCATTTTATTTTTAGATCATCATACTTTTTTATTATACGACTTAATACAGGAAAGTGACTATCTTCTTAAAGACTATCTCTGGTAGCTCACTAACTTTCTTTTCTAATTTGAATTTATTTCCTTGTATGTTTGCTACTGAGCTGTGATTCTGAGATTTAATTTCATTGTTCTGTCAGTTAAATTCAAAATTCTTTTTATGCCAAGTATTTCTCTTTCAATAAAGATGTTTTATTGAATTATATCCTCTAGGAATGTCTTTTTAAAAACACATGCAAGAGATGTAAACTTTCTGAATCTTTATATGTTTGGAAATAACTTCATTTTTCTTTCACACTGGACAGGTGCATTTTTATTGTCCAAAAAACATCAGATTCTATAATAACCTTGCATGATGTAAAAGCACATTAGTGTGTTTCTACCCTTTGGAAATTTTACTCCAAGTGAGGCAGTAGTCACACAATTAGGAGATAAGACAAATCCTTGGAGTTCTCCTCATTAGAATATTCTTGATGGAGCAATATTCTGTACTTCACTCTTAGACACTGTTTTGCACCAGTTGGGAAATCAAGTTTCATTATACAAGCCCTCCTGGCAGATTCTTGAAGGAATTACAACATCCGTTAGCATGTTTAGAAATGTCCTATTCCTGCCCATATTTTACAAAAACATAATTGCATGATAGGTGCCTTGAAGACTTTTAAAATATATTCTGTGAACGAAGAGAATGCAGATATGTTGGCAAAGCTGATCATTTTTGTTGTAGATCTCACACTTGCTTTGGCCATTTTTGTGATTCTATATGCTGTTTATTTAATAACAGCCACTGGTATTCTTATCTCTGTCATTTTCTATATTTTCAAAGGGGAGACAGAAAAAGACTGTGACTTCAACAAGGGCAGAATCTGGCTGCTGGATCCTAGCACTGCTCCTGGAAAGCAATTTGTGGGCAGCACAGAGAAAGTCAGCTCCGGGATGTTCCCTGTCTATTTTCCAGCTGTGAGACAAGGGGACTTTCTGCCCCCAAAGAGAGTGGTTCTCTCTTCTAAGGAACAAGGAGCTCTCTACAGTGGACGACGCATGTGAGAAGACTTGTCAGAATGTTGTCACCAACATTTTTTTAAGGTAAGCATGTTGAAGGTTCAGCTTAATTCTCCTTTTTGTGAATGAGATAAGCAGCATGTGTTCTTGAGGTGAGAGGAGAAAAACAAATTGATTTAATCAATCCTTCCGTTTTCAATAATGTAGTTGGCAGCCTCTATAGGTACCATAAACACAGTTTTTGTTCTCAGCCTGAGTCTTATTTACCCAGAAAGCCAGGAAGTCCTACCTATGTTATTTTTTCTCCCAAGCATTGATTAGACAAAAGGCAAAAAAGTTTGAAATTTTTAAAATATCTCCTTTTTCAGTTTGGCTGAGAGATTTGATAGATGAGAAAGTCTGAGACAATGGACACTTTGGCCATCTATGGGTTTTTCTTCTTGATCCTGAGTGGTAAAGGTCAATCAGTGGTTGTCATCAAGTGGACAATGTATTTTCAAGATTGTCCTTGGAATAAAAATAATGAACATGCGAATATGTAGAAAGAAGAACTACTCTCTTTTTGATTTTGGGGCCTGTGAACATTGGAGATTGTATGGTTTAATAATAATACCTCAAAACACTGAAACTAGCCTCATTCAGAATTACCAAGTTCCTTGTATTATTTCACAACTTTGGTTCAGTGAAAACAAATGAGTAAATTTTGAGTTGGTTTTTGTCAGATAAATAACTACTGCAAGTGACCTATGTTGGGGCTTTTATGATATAAATCCATATATTGTATGGTATTTGCATATATTTTTATTTGTAAAAGACTCTGGTAATTGAGTCAATATTAGCAGTCATGATTACAACTTCTTAAAACCAAGTCCTTGTTCTCATATTTCATCTCCATTGCTTTGTGGACTTTTGAAATCTTAACTTTTTAAGATACTTCCTAACAAACTGAAAAATCATTTTAGTTTATATGTAAATAACACTTAAATGAACTCCCTACAAAAAAAAAAGACAAAATCATATGCATAAGAAAAAAATAATAGGTTTAATTCCACACAATAGTACTTAAACTTTTAGAAAACAATAAATATATTTTAGCATAACAATGCTATCCATGTCATAGTGGTTTTTGAAGAGTATAACAGCTCTTCCGGGGGGGAAAAACTGTTAAATTATGTTAAATGAGTACTGAATGCAGTAAGAAATTTTAAAATCACCTCTACTCTGTAGTTTCTGAGTTTATACACAGATATATAGGGATGACCTTCCTGATGGGATGTGGGGTGCATAACCAAATCATGCCTTAAATCAACAGTCCCCAACCTTTTTGGCATCAGGGACATATCTCATGGAAGACAATTTTTCCGTGGCCAGAGGGAGGGGATGGTTTTGGGATGATTCAAGTTCATCACATTTGTTGTGATCTTTATTACTATTATTATTACATTGTAATATATCACGATATATAGAGCATCAGTGCTTCAGCTCCACCTCAGATCATCAGGCATTAGATTCTCATAAGGAGTACACAACCTAGATCCCTCACCTGCAGAGTTCATAGTAGGGTTTACGCTCCTATGGGAATCTAATGTGGCTGCTCATCTCACAGAAGGTGGAACTCAGGTAGTAATGCAAATGATGGGGAGCAGTTGTAAATACAGATGAAGCTTCACTCACTAACCCGCCACTCACCTCCTGCTGTGCAACCCAGTTCTTAACAGGCCATGGACCAGAACTATTCATGGCCCGCGGTTTGGGGACCCCTGCCTTAACCAATTGCCCCTGACTGCTGATCAGCTGCATGGAATTTACAATTACAGAAGCATTATTGTTTGAAATCGTTTTTCAGTTCTGAGAAAACTCGACTGCCATGCAAATGTCATGGAAGAATTACACAGAGTATATTTCCATTTGTCTTTAAATCTTGCCATTCACTCCACAGCATATCTGGAGAGTCCAAAGGGATGAGGAATAGCTTAGGTAATTTTGATTCAGAGGAGGCAGAACACCTTTTGAAACTGGCCCTCCACCTCCACCACCCTCCTGCAGGATGCTTAAGTTTATATGACGCACCAAGTTCTTCCAACTTCAACTGAGGTATTTTTTTGCACCAGAGCCGTGACCATCTCTTAGCCTTTATGCAGATTCCAAAACTTAGGTTTAGTTCTGCTAAATCCTAAATTTGGTTATGTGAGAATTAATTTCTAAGATTTATTATTTACCAGCGATTCAACCAGGACTCCTTTTGGATCTATTTTTGAGCAAGACTAAAGCACCATAGTCTTAAAATTCAAAAGAACCTTGTGAGTTATTCAGTATACTTCCTTCCAATTAAAGTGTCTTCTACATTTCCCTGAAAGATGATTGTCTAGCTTCTGCTTAAGCATTTTGCATGACATGCAATTTTTTACCTCACAAGTCAGTGTGCTGTTGAGAAGTTCGTTATAATATGCAATGGAAATCTGCATCCCCACAACTCTCATTCCTTTGTCCTATTTTTGCTCTGTTAAGCAATCCAGAAAAACAGTTGACTATATACAATGGCTTCACTGGAACCATAAATTCTAAGAAGATGGTCTTCTCTCTTTATGAATTTCCTAGTTTCTACTCAAAGCATTGAACAATGTTGACTTTTTCAGTGCAAGCAGAACCTATTTGAGATCAGAATAGTAAGATGAATCTAAAGTTTATTGTGTATTTTAATAGAGGATTATTGATTTGTCTTTTTTGTCTTCTTGTACATATTTGTTAATCAGGAATTTTGAAATTCGTTTCTTCAAAGCTTCTTCGTGTCTGGGAGTGCTGCCAATTTGTACTGAAGAACATTTCATTAGTGCATTCATAACTATTAAAATGTAATTCCAATGCACTGACCCAATTTCACAGCACACCAAAAATTTAATTCAACTCCAAATGACTCTCACAGATGTCTGATAACTTTCCAGTGAATGTTGTTATTTGGAAGGCCAGATAAATTTGAACATTTTGGGAAATTGTCAGTCTTGTCCATACAACTTTTTATGAATACAGAAACAGCAATACCCTGAATAGCAAGATATGCTAATCTTTACAGAATGAAGCCTCTTTTATCAAAGGCAGCTGAGAGTGGAGAAAATTGGGAAAGAATTCAGCTACCTCATTTCTGGTGGCAGTGGAACCAGCTAAACGGGATCCAGGGCTGAGGATGGAAGTCTCCATGGTCAGTATCCTCATGGCTTTGTTACTAGGTTTAGGGGTAATTAAAATGTTAGAAACCAAATTTTTCTGACTCTGTTGCTGGCTGATGAAGAGCAAGCTCTCAGAAGACAAAATGGGGACTCAAGTCTTGGATTTCATAACTATAGTCCGTTTTTTGTTTCAGCCTCTGGTGACATTTCTAACAATACACAGTTGGCCCTCTGTGTCTGCTGGTCCCACATTCACAAACTCAACTAACAGCAGACCAGAAATACTTTAATACAACAATAAAAATAATACAAAATTTTAAAATGCAGTATAACAACTGCTTACATATCATTTACACTGTGTTAGGTATAAGAAATCCAGAGACAATTTAAAGTACATGGGAAGATGTGCATAGACTATATGCAAATACTATGACGTTTTATATAAGGGAATTGAGCATTCGTGAGTTTTGGTATCTTCAGGGGTTCTGGAACCAATCTCCTGTGGAGACTGTGGGACGACTGTATAAATTTTTTGATCTGGGTGTCCTTTTAGGATTTGACCGCCTCATCTATTGACAGTTTATTTGTGTCAAGTCACCGTCTCCCTAGGCCTTTGTTTTTCCATGTGAAAAGAAAGGCAATGAAACTAATGCATTGAAAAATCTTTAAGGTCTAAAATACTATAGATTTCTTTTTTTTTTTTTCTTTTGCCCACTTTTTATTTTTTATTTATTTTTTTATTAATATTTTTTATTATGGTTTTGTGGGGTACAGTTAAGGGTTAGGTGCACAATTACGTTTCATTCAGGCACCCTGTTGATAAGAGGTGTTTCCCCTTCCCCTGACAGATATTTGCTACTGTTAATCCCATCCCCCTCCCCCCCCCATAGTTTCCCAGTACCGTCAGTCATTTTCTTATAGTATTAAATTGAATGTTCAAGGTCCATTATATGAGTGAGAACATGTGATACTCGGATCTTTGTTTCTGTGAGAGGCCATTCAGTATTATAGACTCTAGTTCCATCCAGGTTGCTGCGAAATTCATGATTTTGTTCTTTTTTATGGCTGCATAGTATTCCATCGTGTGTATGTACCACATTCTTTTAATCCAGTCCTCTTTTGATGGGCAGCATGGTTGTTTTCAGGTTCCTGCTATTGTGAACAATGCTGCGATAAAATACGTGTACAGGTATCTTTTTTATAGAGTGATTTGAGTTCTTCAGGGTATATTCCCAGTAGGGGGATTGCGGGGTCATATGGGAGGTTGATATTTAGAACTTTTAGGAATCGCCACACTGCTTTCCACAGAGGTTGCACTAGTTTACACTCCCACCAACAGTGTAGAAGTGTTCCCTTGTCGCCACACCCTCTCCAGCAGCTGTTATTTTTTGAGTTGTTGATAATTGCCATTCTGACTCGAGTTAGGTGGTATCTCAGTGTGGTTTTGATTTGCATCTCCCTGATAATTAGTGAGGTTGAACATTTCTTCATGTGTTTGTTGGCTGCTCGAATGTCCTCTTTTGTGAAGTGTCTGTTCATATCTTTTGCCCATTTTATAATGGGATTGTTTGTTTTTTTCACCAAACAAAGTAAGTTTAAAAATATGAAGTCTGGTCAGCCAAGATGACAATTTACACAGATGATCTCCCAGCATCTTCCAACATACTTTGCTAATACTTGGGGAATTCATCAGATGTGGGAGCCTCCAAGGGGCAAAGTGATGGTTTTCAGGAGCATTTATAGGACAGAGAGGAAAACTCTTAGAATACTTTTCTTGGGGATCCAGCATTTATCCTCATGCCCCCCTTGCCCCACCTGCTCACAATTAAAGTGTGATATCATATGCATACCTGTATCCCACAGATATCCAATACCCTATTTAGATCAGATGGAATGTTGAAACTTCTAAAGTCAGGCATTTTTGTTCTATGTTCCAGAAATGCATCTGTTTTGTACTCAGTGTTAATCACTTAGATTATTTTTCTTCCAGGATCTCAGTTTCTTCTAGGATCTCAATGGTGTAAATAATATCAATAGTCACACCTGGGTTAATACTTTATCATTTTAAGGTCTTTCACTACTCATTACACTGGGCAGTTTGACAAAACAAAGACATATAGTATACTGATAAATATTGTCTTCAAAAGGGTTCCTATTATATTTCAATTTGAAAGGATCTAGGAACTAGACATGAATTAGAAACCTCAAAGTAATTAGCTAGTTAAACAAATGAAATGTAATATTTTTTGAAAAGCTAAAGTTTCAATAAAAACCCAGAGTTTGCCAATTTTAACTTTATTTATTTTAATATCTTCTATTTTGAATAAGAAAATTAAACCAGGCTATCTAATTGATGTGCATTGCAAGTCATCTTTTGTGTTTTAAAAGACAAATTTTGCTAAAAGTAAGTGGATTATTTGGTAGTGATTTCATGGATATGACACCAAAAGCATAGACAGAAAAAGAAAAATATTATTATGAAAATTAAATACTTCTCTTTGTCAACGAGCACAATCAACAGAGTGAGAGGACAACTCATAGAACAGGAGAATATTTGCAAATAATGTATCTGACAAGGGGTTAATATCCAAAATACATAAAGAACTCCTACAACTCAGCAACAACAAAAATGAAAAAATCCTGATTAAACATGGGCAAAGGACTTGAATAGACATTTCTTCAAAGAAGATATACAAATGGCCAATATGCATATGAAAAGATGCTCAATTTTCCTAATCACTAGGGAAATGAAAATTGAAAGGCATCACTTCATACCAGTTAGAGTGGCAACTATTAAAAAAAACATAAAATAACAAGTGTTGATGAATTTGTGGAGAAAATGGAAACCTTGCACACTATTGGTAGGAGTGCAAAATGGTGCAGCCACTATGGAAAGCAGTATGGTGACTCTGCAACAAATTAAAAATAGAGTTACCATATGATTCAGCAATTTCACTTCTGGGTCTATACCAAAAAGAATTGAAAGCAGCGTCTCAAAGAGATATGTGTATATCCATGTTGATAGTAATATCTGGGGAGGGTTTTCATGCTGCATCATCTCATCGGAGGCAGGACAAAACAGAATGAGAGCAAGAGAGAGATGTGGTCAAACTTGCTTTTGTAACTAACTTACTCCCATAATAATGACATTAATCCATGGATGACGGTAAAGCCCTCTTGACCTAATCACTTCTTGTTAGGCCTCATCAACACTGATGCATTGAGGATTGAGACATGGTACACTCAAAAACAACAATAAAAAGTTTAACATAGTAAATATATGTATACCAGTAACATAATTGTTTATTATCATTATCAAGTGTTACATACTGTACATAATTGTATGTGCTATACTTTTATATGACTGGCAGAAGAGTGGTTTTGTTTACTCTAGTATCACCACAAACACACGAGCAATGTATTGCACTGTGACCTCATGACAGGAATTTTTCAGCTCCATTATAATCTTATGGGGCCACTGTCATGATGTGGTCTGTTGTTGATGGAAATGTCATGCGGTCATGGAATTACATGACTTTAATTTGTCTAGACTATGGTACCTATAGGTTTTAGTTGTCTCCCACTGTGTTTAGTTAATTTAATTCATCTTTAGTTAGTAGTAAGGTGCTACTAAGAGTAGAGCAAAAATATTCATTTAGAAATAAATGGCTAATAGCATTCCTGTATTAATTAATGGTCATTAGAGACCACTGACTGAAACAGACTATGATAAATAAGATTAATTAGTTCATCATTGAAATTTAGTTTTAATAATTTGCATACTTGTTTCAAGATTTCCACTTCATAATACTACCTAATAAATATCAATCACAATGAAGATAACTTATTGAAGCAATAATTTTCCTTATTTTTATTATATGTGATAGTTAGCTTAATGCCTCAAGATTTACTAAGATTCAATCAAGTAGTACTATTAAAATGCTTAAGAATTGCTAGAATTCTCCATCTCACTTTATGTGTTTATGGCTTGCTAAATAAGAAAAGAAATAAATGACTGATGCATACAACCTGGATTTTTTTTTTTCTTTTCTTTTTTGAGTTGGAGTCTCACTCCGTCACCCAGGCTGGAGTGCAGTGGCATGCTCACAGTCACTGCAACCTTGACATGCTGTGCTCAGGCGATCCTTTTGCCTCAGCCTTCCAAGTAGCTGGAACTACAGGTGCACACCACCGCACCAGGCTAATTTTTTTGATTTATTGTAGAGACAATATCTTACCAAGTTGCCTGGGCTGGTCTCAAATCCCTGGACTCAGGCAATTCTCTTGTCTCAGTCCCCCATAGTGCTGAGATTACAGGCTTGAGCCACCGCGCATGGCATGTCCTGGATTTTTAATCTTGAATTTTGATCCCTAGCAATTTTGCTTAATAACATCTCTATGAAACACTATAATTTCATGTCATTGTTAGTCTTGACAAGTTAAAAAGAAGCCAATCACAGATTTATTTTAAAATGAGATTTATGTTTCTGAAGTAAGTCTGCCAAATTTAGGCAAATATATTTAGAAAGACTTTATTCCTAGGGTTATGTTCTTTACAGCTAGATTTATTTAACCAGAGTGCTTACAGTATGATTGAGAAAAATAATATAAACATAACTGCTGTAGAATCATGAGACTATGTTTATATACTCACAAATCTCAGATATATAAATCAATCATTCAGAGAAAAATAGTAATTTCTGAAAATAAACATGACTATAATAAAATCTATCAGTGGCTATATAAAAATCAATCTTTCTTAAATTATACTAGTGTTTTATAAATACCAATAGAAAATACTAATGTGAATAAATGTTTCCTACTCCAAAATATTTTCCTTTAGTCTGAAAAGACTTTTGCAAAGTTCATAAATTAGTATGCAAACATTTTAAATAATCTCAGAGTTGAGATAATCTCAAAACCTCAAAATGGAAATACTGACATCAGGTCATGGAACGATGCATTATAAGAGTCCCCAAATGAATTGCTGTGTAACAGACTTTATTCCATCCTTTTAAAAGTGATGAGATAGTCTTCTCTTTGATGAAAAGTTTTGAAACCCTTGAGAAGCTTGGAACAGCATGGGACAGGAGGGCATGATGGCAAAAGGATTGTAATTCTAGGTAGTAGCATATGGAATGCAGTTGTTCCTTCAGAGGTGGCGGCTTCTGTTTCCCGGTCTCTTGAATCTGAGTGATGTTTGGACTTGATCAGGCCTACAGAAGTGTCAGCAGTGAGGGCAAGCCAGTATGGGACTTGGTCTGGGTCTCAAAGGACTTGATACCTCTGCCCTCTCTCTGTTGGAGTCCTACCAGCACCTTGGGCTCAAGCCCCAGCCAGACTGCTAGAGGATGAAAGGACACACAGAGCAGAGCCCAATTGTCCCAGCCGAGGCCACCCTGGATCAGGCTATAGTCACCTGTCCTCCAAACATAAGAAAGAGACTCTGAGGTTAGCAGAGCTGTTTACCTGACCCACAGCTGACCACGAGGGAGACCAGCTGAGACTGGAAGAACCATTCAGCAGGCCCATAAAATATGAGCAGTATATCTACTTATTATTCTTAGTTATTGCTTTGGAGTTGTGCCAATTCATGTTGTAAATATAACAACATGAATTTTTTAGATCTCAGTGCTTTTTAAAACAAATTAATTTCATTTTTTTCCCCCACAAAAACTCCTAATTACATGCTAGATTTGCTCAAACACACATTGGTTTTGTAATTGTGAGAGAATTCATAGGTTCAAGCACATTTTCACAGACTCTCTTATAAAATGTGTTTGAATTAAGAAGGCAAACCAATTTCTTGTCATTTGTCTTACATCTTAGACTAGCAAGTTAGTAAATGAGCAAGTAGTAAAAAGTAAATAGTGAATAAAAAGGTAAAAGTAAAAAGTAGTTATAAAAAAAAGTAGTTAAATACTTTGCTCAAATAGCACTGCCAGTACCAGAAACTGACGAGTTCAAGTCAAAAAAAAAAAAAATTGAGTAAAACAAACATTAGTTTACAGATTTAAAAGCTAGTTCAACTGAACTAATAGTATTGAAAGCAGAAAAGATGACAGTATTAAGTCTAAATAAAACTTTTCTCTTAAATATGTCAATATATAAATTAAAATAAATTTTTAAAATCACAGATTAAATAAAACAGCAACAAACACATATAAAACATAGATAATATAAATTCTGAAAGGATAACAACTTTTAAAGCATGAATAAATTCGGACCAAGCAAATAATACAAATTTGAAGGTATATGTTAATTTTGAAGGAGTTCTAATTCAAGGAAGAGAAGTTTAAAAGAGACAAAACACATTAAGATGAAAAATGCAACCCGCCACAAAAATTTCCTGAGTAACAATATAGCAATGAATAGCATAGCAACAACAACAAAACATACACTGCAAGGAATACTAAGAAAAACTTAGATGTGTAAAAATTTGAAGTTCTGAACAAAATAATTGAAGCTAAAGTAATAAAATGTATTAAATGCTTTATTGTATTTTTATTTTAATTTTTTTTAGTCGAAGTCTCATTCTGTCATCCAGGTTTCAGTGCAGTGGCACACTCATGGCTATTGCAGCCTCAACATGTTGGGCTCAGGTGATCCTTATGCCTCAGACTCCCAAGTAGTTGGAACTATGGGTGCACACCACCAAGTTTGGCTAATTTTGTTAAATTGTTGTAGAGACAAAGATTGACCCCAGAGACTGCAACATATTACACATTAATTTTCCTGGAAGCAATCATAAGATGTTGATAACAATATTTATCCCTTTGGAGAAAGTTAAAAAAACAACACTCAGGTGTAGAACAAAAAGGCTAGCAATCAAGGAGTCAGACCAGAAGTGGTGGTGTGTGGAACTGGAAGAAATAGACCCATAGACTTTGTTCTGGGCAACCTCTGTTTACATATCTCCCTGGGTACCCCCCCGCCCCATCACTCAGAATCTCTTGTAGTTCTAAAAGCACACCATGTTTTTTTACTTGTTTGTTTTCCCACACTTACTTAGATGCATTTTTTAAAAAATATATTCAAATGGGAGCTATTTAACATAATTG
The DNA here is from genome assembly GCF_000164805.1 of Carlito syrichta. Taxonomy (NCBI): domain Eukaryota; kingdom Metazoa; phylum Chordata; class Mammalia; order Primates; family Tarsiidae; genus Carlito; species Carlito syrichta. Next base: position 206,291 of record NW_007248360.1, read on the forward strand.
AGGATTAAAACTATTTGACTATTTTTGGACAGGCATATTACACCAAGAGAATAGTTGTTGATACAGACTAGGCTCTGATAAACAGACAAACAAACAAAAAAAAGGGTTGCTAATACAAACGTCTACACTAGGAGATTGGAAAGGGAAGATTCCTCCTTTAGAAAGAAGTCAGTAAGTTGAAATACAATTTGCTTTGTTTCTTATTTGAAAGTACAATTTTAAACAAGCCAAATAGATACCATATGGCCTGTCAGTAACTTGACATTGAAGAACAATACATGATTTGTATTCTATTTCCAACAACGGCATAGTGAATGTGCTGTCATGTCATGGTTTTTAATTCTTCCCTGCCTTTGTCCTTGCTGTTTTTCAGGGGCAGGGCATTTACTTATTCATATATTCATTTCCTCTACTTTACTTGTGTAAACTCCAGACAGGTTAAAACTTAAAAAAACAAAAAAATTAAGTCTAACTAAAGTCTCTCCTTTTTGGTTAGAGTTTTCTGGATCACCCCAGTCAAAATAAATCCCTACCACAGCTGTGAGTTTTTATTGTCTTGTTCATACCCCTAAGCATAGCACTAATTTAGTATTGTGATTACATACATATCCATCTCTCTCCATGAATCCCAAAGCTCCTTAAGGTCAGGGCCATGTTTCATTGTTTTAGGTATCTGCAACCCCTAGCATTTTAAAGACTATTTTTGGGGATTGACAGTAGTGAGACATTGCCAGGGGAAATAGGGGGAGCACATAATATCAATAGGACTACCAAACTTTTCCTGTATGATGACCACTTATGTACCTAATCCTGAATTGTACCCCAGATCTTTAAAGTAAAAAAGAGGGAAAAAGACTCTTTTTTTTTTTTTAATGTTAAGAGGAATGCAGCCGAGCTCGGTGGCTCAGCCTGTAATCCCGCGCCTTTGGGAGACTGAGGTGAGTGGATTGCCTGAGCCCACGGGTTCGAGACCCGACTGGGCAACTTGGCAAGACCTCATCTCTACAATAAATCAAAAAAAATTAGCCAGGTGTGGTAGTGCACGCCTGTAGTACCAGCTACTTGGAAGGCTGAGGTGAAAGGATCACCGGAGCCCAGCAGGTCGAGGCTGCAGTGGCCGGGAGCGGCCACTGCACTCCAGTCTGGGTGACAGAGTGAGACTCCAAGTCCAAAAAAAAGAGGAATGCATTAGAAATTAAATATTTAAATATTTTTAGAAGTAATTCACACTATATACTTTGACTCGTATGTTTTATTTTGGGTTACAATCGTGGTAGTAATGATATGTGGTTTTGCTAGTTACTATCCATGTTTTAGTTGATTGAAATACTTTTTTTCCTCTTTTTTATTATAAAGATGTGGGGTACAATTCAGGGTTAGGTATACAAACGTTGAGTATGCAGGTACCCTTGTTGATGAGGCATGTCCCTCCCTCCCTCCCCTAACAGTTTCCCTTAACGGCCAATCCCATCCCTGTCCCCTGACAGTTTCCCACTACTGCCAATCCCTTTCTTATAGTATTATCATTGTTCAAGGTCCGCTTATGCACAATGATTGAAATACTTTTAATGCATCGTGACGAATATCTCCATAAAATGAATAATGCTCTCTATGATGTGTATTAATTAGATTATCCCATTAGGTTCAATTGGAAAGAATCACAGTTTCAGATACCACAGGTCACTCCCCATTGTATCTAGCACATGAAAATATTTGACCATATTTAAGTTTCAGATAATTAATGAGAGAAATGGAAGCATTTAACGTTGGAAAAGAATGACTTGCAACACCCACCCCCATGTTGGGCTGTTTGCCATGATAACGAATGCAGCTCTCCTTGCAAAACAATAAGAATGAGCAACTCCCTACAGTATACTATACGTGAATAAATATTGTAATAACCTACTCCAGCATGAGTTTTTAGTCGTCTTGGATTGCTAATCAAACGATCCCCCATTGCATCATATATCTGTTTATTTATCTTTTCAATCAATAGTCATTTAAGTGCATGTCAATTAAGGAGGTGCTATGCTGGAGACATATGAATAGCAGAGGCAAATGTCTTACAAAGAAAAACTATTTTCTATATTCATTACTTTATCAGTGCACTGCCTTGAAACCCCCCAAGAAAACTTGTAGCTTATCTGTGAAAGAAAAATCAGTGGGTTCTCACTAGGTTATTGCTCTTAGCTTTACCAACAGGTAAAAATGTTTTATTCATTTTACTTTTTAATTTACTTATTACTTTAGGAAAGTGAAATAAAATTGACCACATGATCATAACAAATACAGAAACCGAATACTGGACATTTCCTAATCATGACATGCATGGTGTGCTGAACTCATGCTTTCACTTGGACATTACTGTTTCTCCACAGTGGAGGAACTAGTGAGGCCTGACCCTGTCATGGGGAGGGTGGCGGACAGGGCTCAGTCCTCACATTTATAGTAGGCTTCATATTCCTGGATGCTCTCCACATAAATGTACAAGCACAGTGGCAGCAAGAGGTTGATGGGTTGAAGATAATACCACTTGAATCCTTGAAAGTAAACACTGAAAATATACCCAAATGTTTAACCCAGTTTGGTCATTTCTTTCATTCTTTGTTTAATATACTAGGAGCCTTAAAAGATAAAAATGGCCCAGACCTCTTTCAATCTTCAAGAGAACTCACTTGTCAATAAAAATTCAGGCTCTCTCTAAATTATCTGAACATAATTGTGTCTCAGTTTCTTGCCTCCTCATTTTTTGCAGTTTCTGATTCAAGTGCCTAAAATCTTCTTGAAAAATCAAAGACACTAGAGAGACAGAGGAGAAAAGCCAATACACAGAACTCTCAAATGTTTCTTTCAACAGAGTACCATAAAAAGCTTTTAAAATACTATTTATTTACTTGTAATATGAAAGGGTGAAAAGCCAATACGGAGTGACTAAATGAACTCATCTTAAAGTGCAGTCATTTTGACTCTGCCTAGTTCTGTCATGTTTTCTTAGCAAAATTACCTAGCGTGCCCTCTAATCACTAACCAAAGACAGAACTGGCTTCTCAGAGGTAGCTATTGATAATTGCTTCACAACCATCCCCAGCTTGTTTTATATTAATTAACCTTTCTGGTCTCAGCATCACCCAACCCCCTAAGCCACAAAAGACTGAGCTAATCTAATCTGTTGTGGTCAGCTTTCAGTGACAGCCCACCAGCCCACCTGTCCACCTGCCAGAGTCACAAGATATGTTGTCCTGACAATGTCAAGGCACGAGACCTACTATGTCAACACCCAAGAATGCAGTTGCTAGAGATTTTTACTAACCCTATTTCTTTACAGAAATCTTAAAAGCATCCTTAGCCCACCCCACAGGGCCACATCACTCACAGTGTCGTCCCCATTCAGACCCTATGCTGGTTGTGAATAAACTCTTGCTTTTCCTTGCAATTCTTTGCATCTTTCTTAGACCCCCCCCCCCCCCCCCCCCCCGGTTTAACCTAACACAGTATACGGCCCTTGGATCAAAACACAGTGTGGTACCCCTTCCCTCAATATTGTTTCCCCCCTCCCCTTCCAGTGGCATTAATTTGAAATGGGAACATAGAGTACAATTTTGTGTACTTAGTTGTTCCCAACTCGGTACCATAAATGTACTCCTCCTCCCCCAGCAAATTCATGACTTATATCATTTCACAAGCCTAATTACTAGGAGAAATTTTTATTTTTGTTATTTTATTCTACAGAGAAAATTGAGACTCTGAAGGAGTTATTAGAACAATTATGAATTTGTGAAGTATGTTTTTGAGTAAACTAATTTCAGCAGTTTTCTTTACTTTAAAAAATTTGAAAACAGTAAAAAAAAAAATCTGCTATGATCCCACAGTTTAAAAGTATATCTATAAAAGGAAGAAGTCAAAAGTTTGTTCTCTAATCCCTTACCCATGAGGTCAGGGTTCAGAGGTTGATATTTGTTCTTCCCAGGTTTTTCTTGCACTTAAGAAATACATATGTGCTTATCTTATAAAAATGGTATCAACATAGGGCCTGTCCCTCATTGTCTGGTATCTGGATCTGGGGAGATTAGAGCAGGTGGATAGTCGCCTGGATTGTGAGAACCTGATAAAAGAGGTTGTGGTTCTGAATTGATGGGTTTGCATTTGAAAGGTGTGCTAACAGGACAGTTGTTCACCTATGATCTGCAGGAATTAGTAAACCCCCTAGAGGACCAAGCAAGGCCTTGATATCAAGGCATCAGAATACAAAAAAAACAAAGACACATGGTTAATAAACCTTGATACCCACTTTTTAAATTTAAAGAAACACACAGAATTTGCTTAAGTATTTTAAGCTAACAAACCTCCTGTTGGTATGACATAAATAATTTGTGAACAGACCGTTATGAGTAATCTAACATCTGCAGCTCTTAGAAAATAAAACATAGTTAATTAGGGATGGCATGAATTATGTAATCATTATTTTTATGTTTTGTTCTTTCTAGGTCATTCCAACTGCCATCTACACATAAATAACAATGAAATTCTCATAAACAACCAGAAATACCCAGGAGGTGTGAGAGTCATAATGCTTCAAAAATGCATGTATTAGAGCATCACAACCTCAGGAAAAATAGATCCTATAACTTTAAAAGCTCAACCTAGGAGAGGATAAACATGCAACTCGATGACTCAGTACTAATACTTGTTGAAATGTCTCTGGTGCTTGAAATATCTAGAGCCCTCAACATGTTTTCAAGAATTACACTGAAAACTGTTTCTTCGAAATATCTTAGCTGCCCAAACACAAAGATTTTCACTATTGTGACAAGAAACTGGCCGTTGCCTTTGTTGGTTTCAGAACAATCCAAGAGGAACATCCTTTACTACCCAACTGAAGAACAATGTGAAATCTAGATTTCTGACCAGATGTGACCCTACTTTGATACCTTGATACCCTCACCTTGATACCTTGTCAACACTTCACTTGTTACATTGATCACATCCTGTGTTTTACTTGCTTTGGTTATGTGTAAAGTTTTTCCACTTCCTCATTACATTATCCTTAATTTCAGCAACTGCATGTTAGCCACTCTTTATTTTTAACAGTGCCTATCCAAGGGGCATAAATATTAATAAGCATTTTTTTAATCAATGCATTTCCCTAAAAATCTACAACCACAGGTGCACATACTATACATTCCAAAGAAAAGTGGAAACGAATGAAAGCATACCATCAGCTGAGGAATGAAGGAGGTCATTGGAGTTCTCAAAAATTCAATAAGAATGTCTAGAAATTAGAATTCTAAACATTTGTTCTGTCTTTACAAGTGGTTGATGCCTTGAATAGTGAGTCAGCAGTAAGAGTCTCACTTTTAAACCTTCACCCCTTTGTTCATTTTAAGCCAAAATGAGATTATGCTAGAGTCAGAACTATTGACCTGGGGGTGGTGTATGTGTAAGAAGCTATCAGGAAATGAGAAACAGAGAAGTGACCTAAGTAGCACTGGGTTCCCCAGAAAGTTCAGCTGGACCCAAGAATGTGCATTCAGGAAAGAGTGAGACCAAGAAGGTGGTATTGTCTAGCTAACCCACACTGTGGGCAAAGGAGACTAAATCCTCAGGGGGGTCACTCTGAGTAGTTGCGTAGAATACACTTCAGAATTGCCCACCAGCAAGACAAATGAGAGGAGAAGTGAGCCATCAGCTTTCTTCCCCTAGTCAAGAGTTGTGAGGAGATGGGATCTGTGACCTTGTATTGGAGGATTGCACATACTTCAGAATGGTTGCACAGTTTGTGGAGAAGGCAACAGAGAAGCCCCAGGGAAGAAAGCAAAAGTTAGCTGCTGTAGCTGATGTAAGGTGCTGGCGGCAACACCTTCACAAAACTTTGACTGCTGTTAAGAAAAGTGGCCCAGAAGATGTGAGCTGGGACCCAAGATCCATCTGACAGCAGCTTTTAGAAGTACTTTAGTCTGGTGCAAATCTAACTATTCTTAAAATAATGAGCCCAGTACCATATCCACGCCTTCTGGACAATAGTCAAAGAAAAGAGCACCTGGATGAGGAGGCAAAACAGAGAGAAATGATCTGGTGAGACAAGTTGAAGAGTGGAAGAAACCAGGACATTGAAGGAGCCTAGAACCAAACTCCACCTCTCTTGTGCTTCAAACACAGACCAACTCCGGGTGGGAGTTTTTCTTTTTCTCTGCACATGTTTTTGTTATTTGGCTGCTACTTACTTTAAATTGCTAGCTCTGACAGAGTGATGCCATCTCCCAATCACTTTTTGTCTACACTTAAGTTACTTATTTGCTTTAGGTTCTCTGAGTTTTGTGTGTTTTAGGGAGAACTCTCCATCTTCTTGTTCACCTTTTCCAGTTTAGGTCCCTCCAAAAGCCAACTCTGAGACAACAATGTGAGTACAGGTATTTTATTTTCAGTTTTTAGAGACAAAAGTCTTGCTATGTTGCCCAGTCTGGACTCAAACTCCTGGTTTCAAGCGACTACCATCTCAGCTTCCAGAATAACTGGAACTACAGGTGCGCCACCATGCCCTGAGTAGTTTATTTGAAAGGTAATTTCAAAAAGTGCTGCAAGGGAGTGAGGAGCAAAGTAAGAAAGGGAAGGCAGTCAATAAAAACCAATAAAAGTGTGCATGACCAGGTTATTGCCATCTCAGTGTTTCTGAGAGTGTACCCCCACAGAGTGACAAGGAAGCTGGGGTCTTGATGTACCAGTTCCAGATTCTCATTGGTTAAAGGTTGCTGTTGGGGACATTAAACCTGACACTTCTAGGCAGCCCTGCATACAAGAAGAACAAACTCTTCTAGTGCCAAGAAAAAAGCTCCCAGGCAGAGAAGCAAGCAAGGAGGTGTAGATGGTTGAGGAAAAAGAGATGGGTGTATCCTGTGACTGCAGTGAATAGAGAAACTGACTGAGGGAATATATTTGTGGTATCACAAATTTGAGGGAATGTATAACTTCTGCTATACATTCTGACATTATTTTTCAAAGAACAAAATCTTCAAACAGAGAGAAATAACAGCAACAACTGTCTTCTGGGATCTAAAAACTGAATTAGTAAAGGGCTAGAAATCATTAAAATTAGCTTTAAAACTAGGAATATGTGTTAAATTTTGCAGATGAAAATTTCAAACTGGCATTCGATCCTCTTAATGAAAGTCCCCTTTGTTGTTGCTGAAAAACAAATTGGGAAGAAACCAACATGTATATTGCTCTGGCCTATAAACCAAGGACCTCACTGAACTGTGTTAAATAACTGCTGTTTGGCTCTGTTCCTACGAAGAACACAGGGGAATGTTGGAAATTTAAAAATTTTCCTGTACTAGTCATTACTCTGGTTTATTATCAAGGTAGAATCACTCAAAGGTGGGTGCCTTCTGGTAGAAAAATCAGATGACAACGCATTAACCCTGGATTTCACGAGGGATAGGAGCATAGACAGAGCACAGACAGGCAAGAAAAGAAATATACTCAGTGGTGTCACAGATTAAGACATTCATCATGATTCTTCATTTTCTCTTAATAAAATTATAAATGCATACCTCTGCCATGGCCTTCTAGTGGACTGAGTGAATTTAAGAGGTGGTTTACAGGTTTGGCCACCTAATTTACTTTGAACAAGAAACTGTTAGCAGACAAGGCATAAACTGCATGTTGAGCTTATTTTCTTGACTGTTGTGATCATCCATGAGAATAACTCACCACAGATAGCTGTTACTCCTTCTCCTTCAACCTTGGCCCTGGAAGGAAATGTGGCACAGATTTGAACTCTATCCCAGCCAAGAGCTTCAGTCTTGGAATATCAATCCGAAGTAATGTTGCCCAGTAAACCCCATTATAGATGAGACAATAACAGTCGACCTGAGGACCCAAGCAAAAGGGCCAATTACTGTTGAAAATTGCTGAATTTGGGGGCTGAATTTATAAGACAGCATTATTGAGGCAAGAGCTGCCTGATACGAGTGGTAGATTATTTTTCTGTCCTCCCTATAGTTAGGGTGATAATTATAGTAGGCAGAATAAAGACTCTTATGCTAAGACCAAGGGTTCACACAGGAAAATAAGAAACATGAAGCAGTTAGGAAAGAGCCAATGGAAAAGATTCCCTGGAGAGAGCCAGTAGGGAATTCTGGGCCAAAGGACTGCCTCGAGAGACAAAGCATTCTGCCTTCCTTCTAGTGACTGTGGATGATCTGAGTAGATCAAAATGTCAAGACTCTGCTAGATAACAGTCATCTTTGTTCACTGTTTTTTGTTTTTTTTTTTTCAAAAATAAACATAGCTGTATAGAATGCTTGCAAACAGGTAACAATAGAGTTTCTAATAGGCAGAGTTTTCCTATTAGGAGACTAATAGAAAAATGGGGAAGGTTCTTAAATAAAAAGGTATTTTATTTTAATGACTTTTGAAGTGCATAAACAAATCAGAGCTCCTTTTTGCTGATGCATCTCTGAAGAAAAGCTTATTTCCACATAATTGCGTTATTCAGATAATGTGTATATAATACTATGCTGACCTTTTGGAGGAAGAAGGATGTACCTTCAAATCTTCTCAAGTGAAAATGGGAAACTATTTAAAGAATAAAGATTTAAGAGAATCATGGAAGTGTTTTTGCATGTCTGCTTAATGATTTTAAACATACTTCAAGTTAAAAAATCAATATTATTGAAGAATTTAAATGGTAGTCAAAGATCTAATTCTTTCTATGCCTTATTCTCTAATTTGACAGCAAGTTTTATTGATTTTTGGGAGAGGGCTTTCTATAAAAATTTTAATGGATAAAGTTATCTTCTTGACATTTATAATCTATTTCAGAACATTAAAAAGATGAAAACCTTCCTAAATAATTACACATATCTAGAAAAGTGTTGATATTACACCCAATATGGATAACATCAATAAAAATAATAGACAATAAGCTCAATGTGAACAAAAATAACAAATAAATTATTTTCAAATTTACAGTAGCAACATCTTAAAATATTAACAATGCATCGTGACCAAGAAAGGTTTATCTTAGGAATCCAAGCATAGTGTAATAGTGGGAAATGTATGTATGTTAAAGTCTAGACTAATAGAATAAGTGAGCAAGCATATACTATCTCAATAGTTGCTGAAAAACTATTTGACAGAATGTGTTAGCCACCTTTATTTAAAAAATAAAAAACTGTCAGGAAACTGGGGCAAAAAGGACATTTCCTAAATTCGACAGTTTATCTTCAAGAAAACTCTAGAAAATATCAGTAGTGAAATGTTAGTATTATTTCTATTGAAGTCAGAAACAAGGCAATAATGCCACAAATCCCCATTTTTCAAAATAATCCTGGGGGGATCTTAGAAAAGAGAGTAAGACATTAATAAATGTTGGGAAAAATTTTAATATTTCACATTAAAATTCAAAATAATAAAATAAGAAGACATTCGAGAAATATAAAAGACTTACAAATGTCTAGAAATGAGACAAACATACACATTTAAATGTATCAACAATGAGCAATTAATGAAAAAACAACATTCCAAATAGCAACAATAGTATAATATCTGTTCACCCATGAAGCCTTAAAATTATTAAGAAATAATACTTAAGATCAGAAAAAATAGACCTAAACACATGAAAGTAATATGGATTGGAATGGGGAACCTCAAATTTACAAAAGTTTAATTTTTTTCTCAAATTAATCTATCTATTCAGCACTATTCCTGTCAAAACTCTTAGGATAATTTTAAATGAAGCTGTTCAAATGGATTCAAAATGTTATTTGTATGAGTGAGTGCGTAAGAATACCAAAAAATGTAATAAAGATAGCATTTATATCACTAAGAAAATAATAAATAAATGGTATTTAGATCTACAGTACATACCTTTTCTACCATTATATACAAGGCAGTGGAAATGACCTGTCAAAGGTCACATGGATGTCAAGTGGTAAAACCCAGATGCAAACTCAGAGCCAGTGCTCCTCACTTACCAGTGTGCTATACTGCCCATGCCAAAAATGTATGTGTAGGTACCCACATTAGACAAAGGATTAACACCCATCACATACAAAGAGTCCCCATCCATCAACATGAAAAACAAACAACTCAATATAAATAAAAGTGAGAAGAATTTTCAAACAAATAAACAACATAAATGGTGAATAAATGTAGAAAAAAATCGAACTCACAATCAAGGAAATGCAAATTTAAAATACAACAAAAGTCCATAAGATTTTTTTTTAATTGTTAAAGAGTTCTGATATCCAATGTTTAACAAGAAATTAGGGAAATATCTACATTGTTGGAAATCAGTCTGACATTATTTGTCAAGTTAAAAATGAACTTAGGCGGAGGAGAGAAGATTGCCTGAGGCCAGGGTTCGAGACCAACCTGGGCAACTTGGTGAGACCTTGTCTCTACAATAAGTCAAAAAATTAGCTGGATGGCATACACCTATGGTTCCAGCTTCTTGGAAGGCTGAGGCGGAAGGAACGCCTGAGCCCAGCAGGTGGTCCTGAGCATGCCACTGCACTCCAGCCTGGGTGACAGAGTGAGACTCCACCTCAGAAAAAAAAGAACTTGAACTTGAACTTAGCCATAGCATACTAAAATGCTCATATATGTACAAAAATACATGTAAATGTGATTGTTATTTCTAAAAGTGACCAATGAAAATAATCTCAATCCATAAAATAAAATAGTACGCAGTCACAAAATTAAATGGATATTCACATGGAAAATGTCAAATTGAGGTTTGACATTTTTTTAAAAAATTTTTTAAAAACATGGAAAAAAATTATGTGTGACACGATTCTTTTTCCAATTTTACATGTGTGAGTGTGTGATCTACTGCTACATGCATTGCAAAAGTTCTCAATGAATACCAAAGTATTCATAATAGTACTCACATTTTTCTTTGCTTATATATACAAAGTGTTTATTATGCCAAAATATGTCTTATTCACAGAGAAGAGAGATTGAAAAACAGAAAATGGAGTTTGAAAAACAAAAACTGGAGATGAATCTTTACTTTCACTCTATATTTTTCTATAATTTTTGGATTTTTAAAATAACTATGTATTACTTGACATAGACAAAAATTTTTTCCACAAATGAAAAAGTTCATGAAACAAAAATATTACATTTAGTCCGTATTTAACTACCAAGTTACCATTTATATTTCCTGGTAACTACTATAACAAATTAAAATCTTGCTACTCAAAGTGAGGTCCTTGGACCAGTAGCAATGACATTCATTACCTGTGAGCTAGTAAGAAATACAGAATTCCAGGCCTCATCTCAGACCAGCAGAACTTATAATGTAATAAGATCTCCAGGTGATTCTTGTGCACATTAAAGTTTGAGAACCATTGCTCTAAAACATTAAGCATTTTGTTTTCTGCTTCAATCACTGAAAACTACTGAGAAAGCAAAATATTTTATTTAAATTTCTTTCTCAATATATGAAAAATACTTGAAATTACCTTTGAAAATTAAAAATAATATGCGGAGGCCAGGTGCCATGGCTCATGCCTGTAATCCCAGCACTTTGGGAGACTGAAGTAAGAGTATTGCTTGAGCCCAGGAGGTCTAGGCTACAGTGAGCCATGATTGAACCATTGCACTCCAACACGGGTGGCAAAAGTGAGATCCCAAGTCAAAAGAAAAAAAAATATGAAGTTACTCCTTACAATATTAAATTTTTTAATGTTAAAATGCTAATAAAAAACTATAATTTTTCAGTAACTAGGAAAGGACAACTGAGTTTTTTAAAATGACATTTACATATTTCAGGAAGGGTAGAATGATCTTTGTATATTGTGACTTTTTCTCTTGCATCTTAAATCAGTGTTTCCACTTCCTGAATGAAGAGCCAGCCAAGCTCATCTGTGTGGATTTCCCCATCCCCAGGCGAACTTACACAATGCATCAAGAAACAACATGGGAAGTAGCCACATGGCTCATGTTCCATTACCAGACACTCTACGGAAGACTCAACTTCCAGCTTTCACACATAAATCCAATTCATCCCTTTCACACCTTCACAACCACTCACATACATCTCACCCCAATTTTTACTTAGCATTTCCTAAAGAAAACTCCCTGGACCAGGTGTGACTTCACCTCTAATTACTCTTTACTGCATCTGCATGTGGTTTTCCTCATTATACTGTCATTAGCATGCGGAACGTGCTCCGGTTGCCTAGGCAACCAGAAGTAGCACATGCATGTGCCTATTGACTGCAAATCTACTTGTAGTTTTTCTATTATGCTCTTGGGTCCTCTCACTTTTATGGCCAAAAGAATGCAATCCTTTCTCCAGTTCTGCCTCTTTTCTTGTTTTGTGGCTTTCTCTACAATGTCCAGCTGATTGGTCTAATTTTGTTTGAATTTTTAAAATCTTAATTTCTCTTATTTCCATGATCTATCACTGATGCTCTCCTGTCCCCTAATCAATCTCACCCTTTGAATTGCCCCCCCTGCTCAGGACTGCCAGTTTTGTTCACCTTTTAGATGTCTTTCCAAAATACTGTATTCCCCCACAAAAATAATTCCATTTGTGAAGTTTCCTTGTCATCCTTGTCTCCTTCCTTTGTTTTCTTGCCTCAATTTTGTGTGTTCATTGTTGTTTGAGTTGGGGGTCTCATTATTTTGTGTGGACACAGCAGTCACACTATGTTGTCCAAACCAGTCTTGAACTCCTGGCCTCAAACAACCCTCCCTCCTCAGACTCCCAAATTGCTGGCATTACAGGTGTGAGCCATCATGCCCAGTCGAGATTCAGTTATTTTGTTACTGAAATATCAGGTTAATAAAAATATGATGCTCTCTCTATTATTATAATTTCTAATAGCAAGCTACATAAAATATTATCTGCTAAATCCCTTGTTCTAAAGTAGTAGTTCAAATCCATGAACCATTTGGATCTGTTGAGAATAATAAAAGAAAAAAGTAATAATAAAGTAGTGGTTCTTAACTTCAGCTGAATGTTGGAATATTCTGCGTAACTCTAACAAATACTGATGTTTGAGTTCCACTCCCAGAGATTCATGATTGGTCTGGGGTGCAGCCTGGGCAAGGTGTTTTAAAACCACCCTGGGTGATTCTAATGTATCATCAAAGTTGCGAAGTGTAAAGAGTAATAGCTCTTCAACTAGGCCCTCCCATTTTGTTATTCCTCTGTATTTATAATATAAATTACAAACGTATACTTCCTTTAAGGGTCATGGGCCAGTTTGGGCCCATTTGCATTCCAAACCATGACTCTTTCCCTTGCTCTGGGCTGTGCATTTTAGAGAGCTGATCCCCAGAGGTGGTGTTTCTCAGACTCATGAGACCGCTGGTTGCCAAAGAGCTTCACCCAATGGGAGGCTCTTCCAGGAATCTGGAGGATGGAAGAAAGGGAAAGGACAGGATGTTTCTTCCCTTCTCTGACTGTGCAGTGGCTCCAGTGGTGTGCCCCTGTGTCTTCAGCTTCTGCCAGACAGACTCACTCTGCCTTCAGTTTCCTGGGTATAACCTGGCCCATGGACTTCATTAATACAGTTTCCTCCCTTTGATCATCATGTTAAGAGCTATTAGTAGTTTTCTACTGTAACAAAATTCTAGGGTGTCTCATAACTTCATTGGCATCTCAGTTCATCCATCACCTATGAGACCAATTCCCAGTACATTTCCCTCCATGTTAAATACTAAGAATGGTTTCTGTTTCTCTAGTAGAGCCCTACTTGACACAGTTTTTAACATACTGCCTACTTTCCCAGAATCAGTACCTCTGAAATACAAGACTGATAGAAAAATCAACCACCAGAGCCCTCTCTGATAAACCCTCGTGTGGTAAGAGTGCTAGGATACTATCTTAATGAAGTCAGGTACATTTCTCATTGAGAGAGATGCACATCACACATTGACTCAAGATCTGCTGTTGAAAGCTACCACTTTAACAGTGGAGATATAAGAGCAACTTCTCTTTTCAGCAAAATACAACTACACATCACTAATATTATGTTTGAAGTAGAGTGCTGTACACTCCACCAAAACCTTGGGATGAATTCTCTAAATGCTTCTTAACCCAAGTGTGGTTTGTGGACCAAGAACATAAACATCACTTGAGAGTATTTGTTTGTTTGTTTGTTTTTCAATAGCTTTAAGGGATACAAATAGTTTTTGTTCTGGGCTTTACATGCACCCTTCACCTCCATCCATGCACATTGTATCCGACTGATGATTTCTCGTCCCTCCTTCTGAGTCTCCAGTATCCGTTATACCATTCTGAGAGCTTTTAGAAAACCAGACTTCTGAGCTCCTCTCCAGTCTTATATTTAAAAATATTAAGATATAATTTCATTCATATTCCATTAAACATATCTACTCATGTCTCACTTAATGACAGGATACATTCTGAGAAGTGCATTGTTAGGTGATTCAGCATTGTAAAAATGTCATAGAATGTACTTACAAACCTAGATGGTGTAGCCTACTACACACCTAGGCTACTATATGGTATAACTTATTGCCTCTAGGCTACAAACTAGTACAGCATGTTAATATACTGAATACTGTAGGCAATTGTAACACCATGGTAAGTGTATGTATATCTAAACATGTCTAAACATAATAAAAGGTACAGTGAAAATATGATACAGAAAATGTTAAAATGGTATGAGTGTATTGAGCACTTACAATGAGTGGAGCTTGCAGGACCAGAAGTTGCTCTGGGTGCGTCAGTGAGCGATGGTGAGTGAATGTGAAGGTCTAGGACATCACTATACCCTATTGTAGACTCTATAAACACTGCATGCTTAGGCTAAACCAAATGTATTTAAAATATTTTTCTTCCCTCAGTAATAAACCCATTTACTGTAACTGTTTTACTTTATAAACTTCTAGGCTTTTTAAAGACTTTTTGACTTGTTTGTAATAACACAGCTTAAAACACAAGCACATCATACACCAATACAAACATATTTTCTTTCTTTATATCTATATCTTATAAACTTTATTTTTACATTTTAAAATTTATTTCTTAAACTCTTTTGTTAAAAACCAAGACAAAAACACACACATTAGCCTAGGCCTACACAAGTTCAGGATCAAGATTTTAGGTGACTTTGAACAAATCATTTCATTTTGTCTTAGGATTTCCTCAACTGAATAATAAAAGAATTGGACTAGATTCTCTAACATCTTTCTCTTTTGGCTTTACATTAAATAATCTACATTTCTATCATATAAATATACCATTTAATTTTATGAACTATGGTTACAGTGTCAGTCACAAGTAATATAAAGAATGATTCTGAAAAAAGGACATGAGGTGTTATATTTTATACATAATTACAGATATAGATCAAATTCAATACAGCACTTATAGTCATGACAATTCTCTCCACTTGCAATGTAGTTTTAGGAAATAATAGTTAATTACACAAATGCAAAATCCTTTAAAGTTAGTTAAAGTGGGATTTAGTTACATGGAAGCCACTCCCACCAGCCAAATTAATCCTGTTATAAATATGTAACGCTCATTCCCCTTCCCCCATTTCACCCTAATAATTTCATAAAAATCAATGTGCAAATTACTACATTGGCATAAAAGGCTACTAATGTGATTCGTTACAGAGATAAAGTGAACATTTTTGTAAAAAGTAATCAAACTGGAGACATTTAACAATATTGATGTACCTACAGCATCACTAGCCTGGAAGTCGTTTACAATTTGACTAATGCCTTGTCTTACTCCAAGTTGCCTAGAAATAGAGTACGAGGCAAAGCTTCTTGTTCAGTGATTTGTTGAGGGAGACGTCTCAGAGGAAATCTGTAAGAGGCTGAAGAAAGCAGAAGGCCGGAGAAGGGAGTTGAGCAGCCATGGGGATTCAGCTGGAATCTCGCCTCCTTGCCTGATCACAGGAGCAACTCTGGAGTGCTAAAGGGCACCAGAGCTGTCCCACTCTGAGGCAAGGAGCTGGCCTTTTGCATCCCTGCACTACTCATCTGATGGGTGAGTGGGTGGATTGTAACTTCCCAGGCATTTCCTGGTAGGTGGACCCACCGGCTGAGGGCATTGTTCAGTAGAGTAAACAGCTGTGAACCATGGGCAATAGCACTCACAGCAGCTGGGGAAAAATACACTAATTAGGTAAAGAGCCAGCATCTGCCAATATCCAGTTCCACAATCAATGGAGGAATATTTAATAAAATAATAATAATAATAAAAACAAAATAATAATAATAATAATAAAAACAAAAAAAATCAGCTGGGCGTGGTAGTGCGTGCTTGTAGTTCCAGTTACTTGGAAGGCTGAGGTGGAAGGATCGCCGGAGCCCAGCTGGTAGAGGCTGCGGTGGCCGGGAGCGGCCACTGCACTCCAGTCTGGGCGACAGAGTGAGATTAAAAAAAAAAAAAAAAAAAAAAAAAAAAAATGGGCTATGTGACTTTGATCATTTCCTTTCTAGCAGTGATTAAAGAGAAGCAGCTTTTTAACTGAATTTTTATTTCTGTTTGTGTCCCTAGCCAAAGCTAGGCTGATGTTTGATATTTTTTTCATAAAGAGCAGAACCACTTTATAAAAGTTTAAACAATGGGGACACATTTATTATGATTTTCTTTTGGGTGAATCACAATATACTGATGGAAGATTCATTCTGGATTCGCTATCCCCCTCCAGCATCCATATTCATCACTTGCTCTGGGAAGAACCCTGAAGTCATGCAGCTTCTCTCTTACATAATTTACTC
Source organism: Carlito syrichta (assembly GCF_000164805.1). Classification (NCBI taxonomy): domain Eukaryota; kingdom Metazoa; phylum Chordata; class Mammalia; order Primates; family Tarsiidae; genus Carlito; species Carlito syrichta. Next base: position 223,013 of record NW_007248360.1, read on the forward strand.
TACCTTCAATATATACTCAGAAACCACTTTACCATTTCCACGATTGCTATCTACATCATGCAATACAATATGTAAAATGATACAATAATTCTGTGCCACAACTATCCCTAAACTTGTAAATTTATGAGCTAAGAGGTTCTGTTGGTCTTGGCTGAACTCAGCTGGGCAGCTCTTCTGGTTTTGGCTGGGGTTCACTCACATACTGAGCAGTTGCCAATTGGCTGACACAGGATGGCCTCAGCTGGGATGATAAGCTTGGCTTCATATGGTTTCTTATCTTCCAGCAGGCAAGCCAGCCCCAAGAAATAGGAAGGTGAAACATGGAGACCATTAATTGAACATCAAATTAAATCAATCTGCCTTACCATCCTCGTCTAAGACATCAACTCTCACTCGGACATTTGCAATCATCTAACTTTTCTTTCTTTTTCCACTTTTTCTGTCTCTCCATGGTTCAGCCAGAGCAATCCTTTTAAATCCTAAGTAAAATGCTCTCATTCCTCTGCCCAAACCTCTCCAATGACCTCCCATCTGAAAGGAGAAGCCAAGCTCTTTACCATGATCTTCAAGATCCTATATGATGTGACCTCATCCTACCATCATTACCTTCCTACCAATGTCCCAACAATCACACTGTGTTCCAACCACATCATCCTCCTATCTTATTGGCCTGCCAAGGAGATAAAGGCCTCTAAGTCTTGGATGTACTCTTCCCTGAGTCTCCTGGCCCCACTCTTTCACTACTCAAATGGCACTTCCTCAGAGATGACTTCTCCAGACAATCTGTACAAACTAGTACTTCTATCCAGCACTCTATGTCACACTTTCCATGGCTTATTTTTCTTTATTGCACCTATCAATCCCTAAATGATTATATGTACATTTCTGTTTGTAAGTATGTTTCCCCCTGCCAGCATGTGAACTCTATGAATTTAGAAAATTTATTTCTTTTGTTCACTGTTGTAACCACAGTGTCTAGAACAGTGTGTAGCATATAGTGAAAGGTTAATAATGATTTTTAAAACTAAGTCAATGAATAAATATCCTTTTGTCTAGAAGATGATGTTTAAAATTATTCAATTATTCACAACTACCTATAAAGAATGAATGGTGAATGAATTGCTGTGATGCCAATAAAAGTCAAATGATAATACAATGAAGACAAAGATCTAAATTTCCTTATTGTCAACCATTACCCTTTTCTGCTATTTTGACTTTGTGTCATGACTCGTTCTCTTCTAGATGCTATTTGAATGAATGCAACTAATGAGGTCTAGAACACAAACTCATATTGACTTTTATGTTACTCTACTGGACTCTTTATTCAGTATCACCAGATGCATAAGGATAATTTCAAAAGTAAGTCAAGTTTAAAAATATGATCACAGTTTAACATGAATAAATTTAGTATTTGTACTTTTTTCTAAATAATTTTCCTAAAATAACTGAAAATCATTTAAAATCATCAAAATACTTGAAGATAATTACATAAAAACAGTAAGTTTCCTTTCCAGATCATTTAAAAAAATGAAGTCTTTACTGTTTTGAACATGAGTTATTTTAAACTTACAAGAAGTTAGCACAGAAAAATAAACAAAATCCTCAGTGCAATAATCATTTTCCTGCTTGGTCATATGGAATGAAAACAATGTCATGGGTCTTACCAGCAAAGTTGGACAGGGTAGTGGGAAAAAATGACTAAAAGTATGCAAAACTAATCAGATTGTATCTCTAGAGTATTTCCCATCTCAAGTTCAGTTATTTGCTAATGTAGTAGCATTTGGTATAACTTTACTTGTGAGAAAAGAAACACACAAACATACTTCCAGTCTATGGTTACACTGAGATGAAGCCTGTGATTCAAATGTATTTACTTGAATTAAATAAAATCAAAATAAAATGTTGTTAAAGTACAAGAAATGGCAATCATTAATCTAAGATGAGGCAAGTGTCATGAAGTATGAAAATGTGGTACTCAGATTTTATTTATTCAAAAGTCTTCACTGAGCATGTTCTTCAAACTCTACTATTTGAAAATGTATTATACTTTAATTATTGCAGTCATGAAAAGAAGCAATGGCTATGGTTACATTTAAAAAAATATTTAATCAGTTTATGGTTAGCCAACCATTTAATCTGTTTTTCACAAATATATAATTTCTAGAACAATTTTGTTAACATTATTTGTAGGATATCCTTATATTCTGGTCTATATAGTGTGGAAATTATTTTAGAATTACACTAGTTTATTTCAACTGCTTTTCCAGAAAAGTGTTAAATAAGAGAGAAAGGTTTTGGCTTTTTCCATTACCGAAATAAATGTACAATGTACAGTAACTTCCTGATTTCAGTAGTAGTATGTTTTATCTAATCAACACGATGATGTAGATTTACTCTGCTTATATATGGAATAGTAAAAAAAAGAAAAGAAAAGAAAAAAAAGAAGGTTGAAAAGGAATAACTATCAATTAATATAGGCCATATAATAGTTAAATATTGCAGACAAACTATAATTTCTAGCTATTCAGACTGTATTTACATTAAATGGAAGAGATGGACATCAAAAGATTTCTTGGCTGGGCCCGGAGGCTCAGCCTGTAAATCCCAGCACTCTGGGACACTAAGGCAAGTGGATTGCCTGTGCCTGTGGGTTTGCAACCAGCCTGGGCAACTTGGCAAAACCTCATCTCTACAATAAATAATTAGCCAGGCATGGTAGCATGCTCCTGTAATTCTGGCTACTTGGAAGGCTGAGGCAGAAGGATGGCCAGAGTTCAGCAGGTCGACGCTGGTGTGGTCATGAGTATGCCACTGCACTCCAGTCTAGGTGAGACTCCAACTCAAAAAAAAAAAAAAAAAAAACCTTTAATACATGTGCCAAATGTTGATAAGTATTTGGCTGAGTAACAAAAGATTGTTGTATCAGTTAGGATAGTTTGGCCATAAGAGACTCATCTCAAAGTGGCTTTAAGATATAGGGGATTATTTAAAAAGAAGTTAAGTTATCCCTCTTTGTGGATGACATGGTTCTATATGTTGAAAATCCAAGAGAATCTGTCAAAAAACCTCCTTGCACTGATAAAGGACTTTGGCGAAGACTCAGGGTATAAAATAAATGTGCCAAAGACAGTCGCATTCTTATACACCAAAAATAAACAGAAAGAAGCCCAAATTAAAAGCACGAGCCCATTCATAATAGCAACAAAAAGAAAAAAGAGATAGAAAAAAATGAAATACCTTGGTATCTTCCTATCCAAAGAAGTGAAAAACCTTTACAATGAAAACTACAAAACACTGCTCAAAGAAATCCAAGAAGACAAACAAATGGAAAAATATTCTATGCTAATGGATTGGAAGAATTAGCATTGTTAAGATGTCTACACTACCAAAGGCAATCTACAGATTTAATGCAATACCTATTAAATTATCAACATCATTCTTCTCCGACATGGAAATGACAATACAGAAGTTCATATGGAAACATAAAAGACCACAAATAGCCAAAAAAATCCTTAACAAAAGAAACAAAGCAGGAGGTATCACACTTCCAAACTTCAAACTCTACTATAAAGCTACTATAATCAAAACAGTCTTGTATTGGTACAAGAACAGGCATATAGACCAATGGAACAGCATAGAGATTCCTCAACCAACTCATCTTCGACAAAGCCTCCACTAGCAACAATGGGGAGAAGAGAACCTATACAGTAAATGGTGCTGGGAAAACTGGATGGCCAGATGCAGAAGACTGAAACAGGACTCCTACTTATCACTATACACAAAAATCAACTCTAAATGGATCAAAGACCTAAGTGTAAAACCTCAGACTACAAGAACCCTAGAAGAAAATGTAGGAAACACCCTTATGGAAATCAGAATAGGCAACCAATTCCTGATTAACTCTCCAAAAGTGAATGCCATAAAATATAAGATAGACAAATGGGACCTCATCAAACTGAAGTTTCTGCAAAGCAAAAGAAACCATCAAGAGAGTGGGGAGGCAGCCCATGGAATAGGAAAAAATAATTGTCCACTGTAAATCTGACAAAGGCCTAACATCCAGGATCTACAAGGAACTCAAATATGCCAAAAGTAAAAAAAAAAAACAACCCTATTTTAAAAATGGGCAAAAGATATGAATAGACACTTCTCAGAAGAAGACTTAAGAGCAGCCAACAGATACATGAAAAAATGCTCAACCTCACTAATTATCCAAGAAATGCAAATTAAAACTCCACTGAGATACCACCTAACTCCAGTCAGGATGGCCATCATCAATAACTCAAAAAACAACAGATGCTGAAGACAATGTAGGGAAAAGGGAATATTTCTACACAGTTGGTGGGAATGTAAGCTAGTACAACCGCTATGGAAAACAGTGTGGTGATTTCTAAAAAATCTGATAATCAACCTTCCATGTGTCCCAGGAATCCTGCTTCTGGGAATATACCTGGAGGAACTCAAATCACTCTATAATAAAGATACCTGCACATGTATGTTTATTGCAGCATTATTCACAATAGTAAAAACATGGAACCACCCATGCTGCCCATTGAAAGTGGACTGGATTTTAAAAATGTGGGACATTTACATGATGGAATATTGTGCAGCCATAAAGAAAAACAAAATTATAAACTTTGCAGCAACTTGGATGGAATTAGAGTCTATAATACTCAGTAATTTATCACATAAACAAAGATCTGAATACCGCATGTACTCATTCATAAGTGAACCCTGAACATTTATCATACTCTATAAGAAAGGAATTGGCAGTAGTGGGACACTGCCAGGGGAGGGGGAGCACGTAACATCAATAAGGCTACCCACACTTTACCTGTATGATGACTATGTATGTACCTAACCCTTATCTGTGCCCCACATTTTTAAAATAAAATAAAATAATTATAAAAATATATATAGGAAATAATTATCTCAGTATGAAGTTAAAGGTAGGGTAGGTCTAAATTAATTCAAGTTAATTAAAGTCCCAGATTCTTGGAATTTGCTCTGCTAGTCTTAGCTGGTTGACTTTTGTCCTCAGGTTCGTCCTTTCATGACCAGAAGATGGTTGCAGTATCTCCTAACCATAAAGTCTGAAGGTCTAAACCAGGTTGTATCAGTCAAACTATTGATGAATGGGTCACCTTTTCCTTAATTGACTTATACTTATCTTCCAGGTGCTCTAAATCAGACTCTGCATTTTAACCAAGATTCCCAGGTGTTTCCTATATACTTTAAGGTCTTGGAAGCACTGTCTTACCGGATTTTGGGTTTTTGGTGCCCAGAGTAACTAGGGGAAATGATTAAACAAATGATAAAATAACTGTTAGGTTAAAAATTCCAGCAGGGTCTCCAAAATGTTAGGTCAGACCTGCTGGGGGATGTGGTTTGCAATCCAGTGCCACACAAAAGATGCAAAGGATTTCACACAAGTTAGATTGGACAATATAATTATATAGAAAGTAAATTGAAGAGAGAGAGAGAGGAGATTCACCTCCCCAAGGCAGAGGAGGGGGTCAAATCTAGACCCCATAGCTCAAAGAGTCACATGGACACACCAGAGTTTAACAAAGCAATGAAAAATGGCTGCTTGAGGTCGAATGCTTTTAAATCTTTCCTTTGATGAGGGCAAGTCATTAAGATAATTGAGTGGTTGGCTGTTCCACATTATCACAAAAGGAACCCATACATACAAGTACTAATGTCAGGTGTTGGATGGCAGGCAGATGGGTGAACTAATCACATGACTGTTGCCATGTTGATGGGGTCTCTGTCATGAAGATCATGAAGGGCTGATTAGGTTAACTTGGGTCTTATGTGTTGAGGCAAATACTTGAAATAGAAAAGCTAATTAGTATATAACAAGCTGGGGAGGAGGTTGTAAAGCTGTGATCAACAGTTATCTCTAAGAAACTGGTTCTGTCCTTGGCTATTGACTAGAGGGTAAATTAAAGTGAACTGCTAGAAAAACATGACAAAGCTAAGCAATGTTAAAATGGCTGCTCATTGGGTATACTGACTCCATCTTATGTCCTTTCAATAACATTGATTCTGAGCTGAAAACCCAAGTCTGCATACTGAAAAAGGTTCTTGATTTCCAGGCAAAATTAATAAGTGAATATATCGACTTAATTACATCCTTGTTATATTCTAAACTTTAAAGAATGAATGAGGAAATATTACAAACTTTAAGAAATAATAACTTAAATGCAAAGCAAAAAAGAAAAACTAGTGACAGATTTATCATCTGCTAAATAATAGAGGGATAACTTATCCACTAGAATAAAATGGAAGAAGCTAGAAGGTGGTGGAAAAACATTGACAGAGTACTGAGGAAAAAGAACCAATCCCAGAAATTCAATACCCAGCTAAGATGCCATTTGCCTGTCAGGGTGAAATAAAGATATTTAGAGATTTACAAGGATTCAGAGAATATAGCCTTCATGTACCTGGCTAAAGAAAATCCTGGAGACAAAACTCTAACCAAAAACAAATGACCCAGACAGAAATGTCAAGCTAGGGAACAAATAATCCAGACAGAACTGTTAAGACAGAGAGATGAAAACAAGAACATGATGAACAAAAATACTTAACAACATAAGTTGTTAGATCAGATAATAAAGACAATAAGACAGTTCTTTACATGCTCTACCCTTACCTTCTCATCATAATCTTAGGAACTGGATATATTACTTATCTTTTGCTTATATAAAAAAATTATTCCCAAAACTCAGTGGCTTAAAACAATAAATCTTATTCCACAATTTCTATGAGTTAACACTTTCAGCACAGTGGCTCTGGCTCAGGATCTCTCATGAGGTTGTGATCAGGATATCAACCTGGGTTGCAGGCATGTGAAGGAATTGCTTTCTAGATGGCCTACTCACATGGTTGTTGGCTGGAGGTCTCAGTTACTCACCACATGGCCTCTTCAAAGGACTGCTTGAGTTTCCTACAGAATGGCAACTGTCTTACTCCAGAATGAATATTCCATGCAAGAAATTTAAAAGACACAATGTCTTTTATTGCCTTATTGCAGATGTCACACACCATTACTTCCATTATGTTCTATTTGCTAGAAGCAAAAGACTAAATTCAGATACCTATCAGAGGAGAAGAATTAGGCTCTACATTTTTGAGAGGAAGGACAAAGAACATGTGGACATCTTAAACCACCATAATAATGTATTCTTTTCTCTGAAGCACAAAAAATGTATTTAACTTGTCCAAGTTTATGTGATTAGCAGGGAACATTGCTGATACATAAATACAGGTAGTCTGACATGAGTATCCAAGCTTATAACAACAATGTGATACTAACTGCCTTTCCATGAAAAAAAGTGGGCGAAAGATATGAACAGACATTTCTCAAAGGAAGACATCAAAGCAGCCAACAGACACATGAAGAAATGTTTAACTTCACTAATCATCAAGGAGATGCAAATTAAAACCACACTGAGATACCACCTAACTCCAGTCAGAATGGCAATTATCAATAATTCAAAAAAATAACAGATGCTGGAGAGGATGTGGTGAAAAGGGAACTCTGCTACACTGTTGGTGGGAGTGTCAACTAGTGCAACCTCTGTGGAAAGCAGTGTGGCGATTCCTAAAAGCTCTAAATATCGACCTCCCATACGACCCCGCAATCCCCCGACTGGGAATATACCCTGAAGAACTCAAATCACTTTATAAAAAAGATACCTGCACACGTATGTTTATTGCAGCATTGTTCACAATAGCAAGAACCTGGAACCAACTATGCTGTCCATCAAAAGAGGACTGGATTTTAAAAATCTAGTACATACACATGATGGAATACTATAAAAAAGAACACCCATAAAAAAGAACAAAATCATGAATTTCGCAGCAAGCTGGATGGAACTAGAGTCTATAATACTGAGTGATCTCTCACAGAAACAAAGATCTGAGTATCACATGTTCCCACTCATAAAGTGGACCTTGAACATCTATCATAATACTATAAGAAAAGGATTGACAGTGGTGGGAAACTATGGGGGGGCAGGGAGGGAAGGGAGGTGGGATTAACAGTATTCAATATCTGTCTGGGGACAGGGAGACACCCCTTATCAACAAGGGTAACTGAACAATGCATATTTGTATATCTAACCCTTAATTGTACCCCACAATTTTAAAATAAAAAAGATGTTTAAAAAATTTAAAAAATTTAAAAAAGAAAAAAAGAAAGATTCCCTGGAAACATGAAATAATGCAGTGACATGGAAGAGTCATTCAGTCAGGGATAATATCATAGTTGTCTAGAATTAGATGTTCTAAATTATCTTGGCCAAACTCAAGATTTGGGGTAGGTAGAAAGTAGATGTAAGAGTATTCCCAAGATCTCATCTAGGAGAGGAAGATAGAATGGGGAAACAAATATTGTTTTTAATTTTGAAAAACTTTGGTAGACTAAAGGGTAAGAAAGAGTTATCTTACTTTTATAAAAAATTTTACAAATAGGTGTTTGTTAATGACTAAAACTGAAAGGTAATTATTAATGGAATGGAAAAGTTCATCAGATTTCCCAAGTTAACAAGAAGGGATTTGGACAAAGCAAATTGATACAAATAAGGAAAAAATAGGCTACAGTAGAATAAACTAGATAATATGCAATGAATGAGACTGAAAGAGTAAAATCAAGTATATTACTTGTTACACAAAATGTCACTATACTAGATTGTCTCATTAAGAGACAGAAAAAGTCGAATTGGATTAAATAGCAAAAAGCTAGCTACATAGTATTTATAGGAAACATAAAGAAATTGATAATGAAAGCTTAAAAATAAGAAAGAGATATGAGACAAGACAAACAAAAAAATAAGTATTAAACACGGATAAGTTAAAGATTATGAATGCTATCTAAGAAAAAGAGTGACACTGTATAAAAATAAAAGGCAAAAGTTAGGAATCAGCTATCATAAATCTACTATATACGAGCAGTATAATCATTAAAACGCATAAAGTATAAATTATGAGAAAATAAGAAGCTTTAAATACACTTATTACAGTAGATTTCATATATTGTAAGAATTAGACTGATGTAATCAATTTAAAAATAATCAAGTATACAGGAAAATAGAATAATATAACAAAGTTGATTAAATATATTCCTATCCTAAATAATATACTTTATGTCCATGGAATATTTCCTAAAATCAATTATGTATAAAAGATACTATTAAGAAATGATTAATAAAGAAAAATCGCTGTGTAAAACACAAATCTTAATAATTAAAGAAAAAGTGTGTGTGTGTGATTAAGAACGGAGATAAGAACCTCACAATCGGAGATAAGAACCTCACGATCAGAGAACTTTCAAAGGGTTGTATAAGAGTTACCTGAAGTTATATGGCAATAAATCGGAAAACTGAGAGGACCTAGAATATTGCATAACAAATTATAAATTATCAAAATTGACCTTCTTCTGAAGTAGAAAACAGGAATAGATCAATTTCCAGGCAGAAGTTTGGAAAGGTGATTAAAGATATGTCATTTAAAAAGCACACCGAAAGATTTCACAGCTCTCTTCTGTATATTCTTAAAGAATAAATAATTTCACTTGTATTTTAAATATTCCAGACCTCAGGGGAAAAAAAAAAAAAGAAGAAAGAAATGTCATAGGAATAGAGAAGATAATTCAGAAGAATGAAGTTTCAGCAGCCTCCAAATAAATATAATACACCCAGAAACAAGAGAGCTTTTGAAGTATTTATTTCAAATTCACAAAAACTCCCCCATACGATCTTGGAGAAGCTTTATTCTAAGCCAGAGAAAAAGGCAGATCCTGATACGAATATATCTATCCACAAACTGCTTATATTCTAATGGAATATTTGTTCAACATTCATTCATTCAAGACCTACTTTGTAATTGCTACAATATAAAAGAGTCAAAATAAGTTCTTAATGGAAGTATTAAGTAGTGCTCTATGTTGTCAGCTGATTTATTTCCCATTTCAAAATTATTTGACATGTTTTCATTTCTCTTTTGGAAAGAAACAGCTTAATACCTGTTATCAATCCATTACTACTTGTACAATAAGTAAAGCTCTAACTCACTGTGCAGTGAGTTGGCAAATAAATTTCCCCACAACAAACAGGCACTCAAAAATATTTTGTTATTTTTAGAAGAAAATAATATTAAAACATCGGCATTGTAAGGGATAAATTTTGCAAATAATTATGAAATGAAAACAAGAAAACTCTATCAAACTTACCTCAATCTTGTGAAAACCCCAATATGATTCAACAAATGTTATTTCCAATTATAGGTATATATCGTCAACTACAGGCATGCCATACCAGTTACTAATTCTTATTTCCATTATCTTCTAATTTAATTCATACAATTGGTTCTATGAAGCAACTACTCTACAGATTGCTTTTCAGCCTAGTAAAAAAGAATTTAAGAACTTCTGGTAGCTAATGCAGCTTCTTACTGGGTTTTAATGACAAATTTTATAAAGATGTGTGAGGTAATTTAGTAAAATCACTTTTAATTTATCAAGTATTTTGAAGAATGTCTAGGACTATGTAAGAAGTATTAAATGTGCAATCCCTTTGAATAGTTATAATTTAAAGATAAAATTTTGCTTATATCAGACAAAGATAGAAGCACTAGTTAGGTTATTAATGGAGAATTCAGTTAACACATCAGTCTATACCTAGCATAACTTACGTTGGTGAGAACTACATAAACTTTTCTGCCACCTCCCAATTAGCTTTGTAAGAGCAGTATGAACATTTAATACCCTTTCCTCCCATTTTTCCTTCGTGTTATTCAAGTTCTGACAAACTTACCGCCAAATAGCTAAGGGCAAAATGATAAAGTTCAAGTTAAGAAGGCTTTGTGGTGTTTTCAAGACCTCTTGTGACACAGTGTCTGTTTACCAATCTGGGATTTCTAAATTTTACCCATGCAATGCCTTCTTCCTCATTAGCATGAGCTAGTTTTAAAGAGCTCAGCAATAACCACTTTAGTAACTTCCCTCAGTTAAAAAGACTGAAATTAAAAGCGTTCATCTATTATTAAGCTACTTTTCAGCCACCTGATTATAAAATCAAAGAGTTTCATGAAACTCAGAGAGTATGCTTTCAGGGAAAGAAAATTCCTGAAAACGAAAGTCAGGAGAATGAATGAGACTACTTTATCTCCAAGGTCTCAATCAACCAACAAATGTTTCCCAATTTCTTTCCCCCACCCTTAAAAAAAAAATAGGTAGCCGGGCTCGGTGGCTCAGCCTGTAATCCCGCGCCTTTGGGAGGCTGAGGTGAGTGGATTGCCTGAGCCCGTGGGTTCGAGACCCGCCTGGGCAGCGAGACCTCATCTCTACAATAAATCAAAAAATCAGCTGGGCGTGGTAGTCCATGCCTGTAATTCCAGCTCCTTGGAGGGCTGAGGCGGAAGGATCGCCGGAGCCCAGCAGGTCGAGGTTGCGGTGGCCGGGAGCGGCCACTGCACTCCAGTCTGGGCGACAGAGTGAGACTCCAACTCAAAAAAAAAAAAAATAGGTATAGTCTCACTCTGTCACCAGGCTGCAGTGCAGTGACACAGTTATAGATTATTGCAGGTTCAAGCTCCTGGGCTCAAACTATCCTCCTGCCTCAGCCTCCTGAGTAGCTGGAACTGCATGCCTGCTACCATGCCCAGATAATTTTTAATTTTTTTGTAAAGACAGAGCCTCACTATGTTGCCCAGATTGGAGTTGAACTCTTAGGCTCAGGCAATTTCCCTGCCTAGGCCTCCCAAAATGTTGGGATTATGGGAGTGACCCACCATGCCCAGTTGCCAACTTCTACTCAAAATATTTGCCCCTGGCTGGATGTGGTGTCTCAAGCCTGTAATCCCAGTACTTTGGGAGGCCGAGGCAAAAGGATTGCCTGAGCCCATGGATTCAAGACCAGCCTGGAAAACTTGGGGACACCTCATCTCTACAATATATCAAAAAATTAGCCAGGCATGGTAGTGCACGCCTATGGTTCTGGCTATTTGGAAAGCTGAGGCGGAAGGATTGCCTGAGCCCAGCAGGTCGATGCTAGAGTGGCCATGAATTGCCACTGCACTCCAGCCTGGGCGACAAAAAAAAAATTTACACCAGTAGTTCTGATGTAATCCAAGCATAGTTTATACAATACTAATCTATTCCCTTCTGTCTTCTAGATGTGTTTCCTATAGATTCTACCATATTCTCAAATAACTTTAGCACTTTTCCCAGAATGAAACAAGGCTGCTATTGACATCAATTTTGTCTCCAACAAGAGGATTATTATCGTAAAAATCCATGATAACCTGTTATACAGAATTGGAACAGTTCATACACAGAAGCACTTCCCAAGAATTGACCACGAAGCCAAGATGGCACTCATTCCATTGCAATGCCTGCTTCCTTTATGGCTTGTAAGTGCAGTTCATAGTATTCTGATTTTACAAAGACTCAAGTCACCTGAGTGACTTGTTCATCATTGTCAGACCTCATTAGGTCAACAAGCCAAACTCAAATATGAGATTTTGCCTATGCTGAGAAACAAGAATTCAAGAAATGGTGCTCTGGTTCTGTTAAAATAATCTGACAGAGTTATGTGGTAAGTACTTTAGGGTGAATAGTGTATCTTAACAATAGAGTTATGCTCAAATATTTCTGACCAATCAAGCTTGCCAACTAATAATTAACGATCAGAGCATGCAAAGTAAAATCATGAAAGACCCATTAGATTGGCAAAAAGTTTAATGTGTGACAAAATCAAGTTTTGGCAAAGATGCACATATTGCTGATAGGAGTCTATATTGCTGTACATACTTGGAAAACAAGTTATCTTTATGTTACAAGTAACCTATGACACAGAAATTTCACTCCAAGACTTATACCCTTGAGAAACTCTTGAACTTGTGCATCTAAGGACATGTACAAACATGACCATAGCAGTACTGCATTTAATGGCAAATTCTGAACACGTCACAATGTCCATCAATAGTAAAATTGACTTAAAAGGAGGGTGAAATGTTAATACATGTGGGATAGCATAAAGCTGTTAAGATAAAGAAAACCCAACTAAACATCTCAACAAAGATACATTTCGAAACTAAGATGTCGAAAGAAAAACAAAAAACATTATACAATATTCTACCCATTTTTTAATAAATTCTCGAAAAATGCAATACTAACCACATTTAGGGAGGCATTTAAATGAAGCATTACACTTTTAAAATTCTAGAGGATGATAAATATAAAATTTAGGAGTTACCTCTGGGGACAGGAAGGGGAGGATGCAATATTGGGAAGAAAAACACAGGGTACAGCAGTAGAGGCAGACTTTTCTTTCTTTTTCCATCTTTTCTCCAGTCTTCTTGTTCTTTAGCCATGGGATGCTTTATATACTTTATACTTTCTGTGTATTATGTAGTATATACTTTATGCACATACAGTCCTTAATAATATTTTTAAACAGTTTGAGAGTAGAAGAATATGCTAGGTTGGTGTGAGAAATTACTGTTTTTTTTAATAAGAAGCAGTTGCATACTGCTTTAAAAAACATACATGTTTTAGGTTGGGCGTGGTGGCTCATGCATGTAATCCCAGTACTTTAGGAGGCCAAGGTGGGAAGATTGCTTGAGGCCAGGAGTTCGGTACCAACAGGAGTTAGGCAACATACAAAACCTCATCTCTACAAAAAAAAAAAAAAAATTAAAAAATTAGCCAGGCATGTGGCTTGCACCTGTACAGCCAGCTACTCAGGAGGCTGAGGTGGGAGGATCGCCTGAGCCCAGAAGGTAGAGGCCTCCATGAGCCATAATTGTGTCACTGCACTCCAGCCTGGGTGACGGAGTGAGACCCAACTCAAAAAAAAATGTATATATATACACATGTTTTATATTCACATCAACAGACAAAAGTTTTCAGAATTTGCCTCCAAAATGTATGTGGAGGGAGAGGAAGAGGTGTCGTGGCTGATTTGTAGGCCCTGCAATAAAATTATCTCCATATTTGCTTCCATTTGTGTGTAAGTATTTTTTAATCATACATGCATCCTAGAGTGTGGGAAGAAAATTTCTAGGAAGATTTACAAGAATCTACAGCAGTTGAGAGTTGTAGTTATTGCTATTTCCGTTTTATTGTGTAGCTTATTGTATTTTTTATTTAATTTTACTTTGCAAAATATTTTATTACATATTTGATTTTATTTTTGCCATAAGCAGCCTTACTTTTCTAAGTTTTGAATGAGGGCAGGAAGAGGACGAGAGAAGGGCGGAATCCTAGAGGGTGCAGCGTTCTGCGTTCTGTGCTCTGCCGGTTGGGTTCACGGTCCGGAGCTCGCCCCGCCCCTTCGCGCCACCCAGGCCGTTGCCCAGGCAGCCAGGACTTGCGTGGCCAAAGCTCACAATCGGCGGGTCCCCGCGGCCGCCACCCCGCCCCCCTGCGCTCACCTGGCCGCGCGCTGCAGACCTGGGGCCCATGGACACTCACACCCCGCCCTGCTGCCCCGCGCGCCGGCTCTCCCTCTCTGCCCAAAGGGACGCCATTCACGCCTGGGCGCCCCAGCAGGGCTCCGGGAGCCCAAGGTCGCGGCTGGGGCCGGCGCCAAGCAGCAGAGGGCGACAGCTAGGGCCGCCCCGAGCGCCACCGCAGGCCCAGGCGCATTGGTGTCCGGAAATCCGCGGCTCCTGATCGCCCGGACGACGACTAAAAGGTGAGCGTGGCACTTTAGTCCTTGCCACCTGGCCTTTCCCTTGCCACCACGTCTCTATCCACCCCCACGCCTTTTCTCTCCAGATTTTGCTGAGATCTAAGACTGAAAAGCATAGCAGAGAACCCTTAAAAGGTAAACCATCGCTTATGAGTGAGCTGAAATCCACAGAAATTTGTTTTATTCACAGTGAACCTGTATGGAGGGACTTGGTTAAATATTTTACAAAAATAATTCTGTGCTTTCTTTGCACAGCCAGGTGAAGTGGGTACTGTTATTATCTCCATTTCGCAGATGAAAAAACGGAGAGGCAAACTAGGAAGGTAGACTATGTATGTATTTATCGCGCAAGTGCATGTAAATAATGATACAGGGAAGGGAAGATCACAACAGATTTCCCCACATCAAAACCAACACCCTTTCCACTGCACGGAGCTCATCTTCTTCCATTCCTCTTTCTAAGGAACCTCCCTTGTCTCACAGACACCTTTGAGAATTTGATGAGCTCTATGGGTCTCTCCCCACAGAGGAAAAGTGCCCTGGACACACAAATATTCACAGATATTCATAAAATTTCAGAGTATTCAGACCCCAAACATGGAACTCAAATCTGGCATCGTGTTCTGTTCTACAACCTTTTGAGATTGTCAATATAGATGGTTAGATGGGCCCAAGGTGGACCAGTGTTGCGCTGAGGAAATGTACCAGTGTGTGTATCTATGGAGACCCTCCTGAGACACATATATGTTATACAATGTATGAGGATCTCAAGACCAGAACAGGACTTCTGTGATTTCCTCCAGTGAGGTAAGATCAGCCTTTGAAATTAATCAACTGCTAAAGGACCAATATACTCTGTGCCACTGTTTCCCTAGCATTTCGGGGGTTTAGCTGGTAAGGATGCAATCCATAGGCAACTGACCCATGAACTGTTGAATTCATCACTGTAGCTAGATTGGACAATGTCACATGCTGCTAATTAATTCTCTGTTAGGCATGAATGCATCAGAGGCAACATTAAAGTCCCTGATTAGGAAGTCCTTTTCACATAAATGATGTGGCGTTGATTCAGTATAATCACTAAGCTAGTTAGGAGCATCTTTATTCCATAGATGACGTGTACACATACCCAACATGATGACACTGCACCTAACCAGAATACCCTGGTATGTATGCTGAAATATGTCCACAGTTCACTTTGAAATGGATACAAAAATAAGATGGATTAATGGCTAGATGGAGGGGTGGATATGTGATAAAGCAAGTTAAGCATTAATAATAGGATCTTAGTGGCAGATATATGGATGTTCATCACATACTTTATATTTAAACACATTTATACTCAAAGGTTGGGTACTGTAAGCTTGTCCCATCTTATCTGATCTACATTTTTAAAAGATTTCTCTGACAATTATCTAGAAACTGGACTGTAGAGGGGGCTGTTGTGGAAGCAGTGAGATGTATTAGAAGGCATGATTTGGCTAGGAGAATAGTGCAGGATTGATGTCAGGGTGTATACTGGAGGTAAAGTTGACAGGATTTACTGATGAATTTAAAGAGTGAGGGGATCTGTGAGGAAAGGAAAGAATGAACGGTGACTCTGAGTGATTTAATTGGAGTCAACGGATGGATGGTAATGTCAAAGTCAAAGTGATAGCAACAGTTCTGTTCCATTTCCAACAGCATGTTACATTTTAGTTATCTATGAGACATCTAAGGGAGAATGAAGAGGAGGTGGGTGGAAATATCACATTTGCTCTCAGGGAGAGTCAGAGATGGCTGTATCAATTTGAGAGTCAACAATCAGAAGTTGAAAGATGGGGTGAAGGTCACGAGCTGAGATGAGACACCAGGGTAGTGCTGAGGATAGAGAAGAGTCCTGGGGACCTAGCCCTGGGCACCCCAAAGTGAGGCTTTCTTCTGCCACATGAGGGATAACTAGCAGAGAAGACTGAGCAGAAGTGGGTGATGGTGATGGATGGAAACAAACAACAGAGATACATGATTGCCTAGAGAGACATATTTCAAGGAGGAGTAAGTGATCAACAGCACAGTTCATTGCCATGGAGACTGTAGGTTGGGAAGCAGATTTGTGGTGGAGAAAAGATGGTCATAGTTTCAGCTTTTGTATTAAGATCAAATCTTTTCATTGCAAATGTTAGAAATACAGCTAACTAACTTATGCCAAAATAAAGTAGGGGGGAGAATATATTTACTCATGCAGCGCTGAACATAAAGTGGTAAGTGGCTTCAGGAACCATGGAACCCAGTGTGCAACTGATGCCATCAGTCTCAGTCTGTCACCATCATTCAAACACGGGATCTCCCTGTGATAGCCAAGAGAGTTGCCTGCAGCCCCAGCCTTACACCCTATTGCTTGACAACTTCAGATAAAACAGTCTCTCCATATAGTTCTGGCAGAAGGGTAACATAGGATTCTGATTGGCTGATTTCTTTTTTTAATGAGCATTTGCAAGAGCAATTCAGTGTACTTGGAGAGAGATGGTTCACTCTAATGGACCAAGCCTAAGTCCCAGACCCACTCCTGTGTCAGGGGAGAGAAGGTACAGCCCCACCCAAACATCCTAGATCAGATTCCCTGTATGATCGACAACAGAGTTATTTTCCCATTTTAAAAAAGCATGCTAGACATATCTAGTATGGCTTACTACTCAAACCAAATTTTTTGCCATAAAAGGAGATAAAATTACATAGCAGAATTTCCATCACAATTTAACAGTGGGATTGTTTAAGAAAACTTAGAGTTGTCCACTCATGAGCCAATCTTGAACAATTATCATAATACTCTAAGAAAGGGATTGGCAGTAGTGGAAAACTGCCAGGGGAGGAGGGGTGGGATTGGCAGTTGAGGGAAACTGCTAGGGGAGGGAGGGGCACACCTCATCAACAAGAGTACCTGCATAATCAACGTTTGTATACCTAACCCTGAATTGTACCCCACATCTTTAAAATAAAAAAATAACCACCTCATTCTCACTGAAGATGACACAGGAATCATTCATCACATCTTGGTTACTTCATAAAGCCCAATAGACTTCTGATTATAATAAGCACCTCAAAATTCTATACATTTTTATAGCACATTTAAATTACTAACAGCTGTATGCTCTCTACCTTGTGAGTATGCTACATATGGAGCCATGTGGATTGGAACTCAAATCCTTACCTTGCTAATTTAGTTAACATCACCTTTTGCATGGGTAAACTAGGAAAGTTGTGGCAAGGTGGGAAGGTTAAATAAGATAAAAAGAAAACTGCCCAGCAAACTGGTTTTAATTGTGGTGAAAGATTTGTTTTGAACTATTTCAACTTCATTTCATCTGAACGTTTTTGTATTTATATGGAATGCCTACTTTCTGAAATCAGTTTCAATAAAATAGCATTTCATAAGAAATAGCCTCTGTTCTTAGAGAAGTTCTAAAATATTGCTATTTAATTAAAATGAAGATGATATAATTAACTTTTATTATTTGTTTTCTTTTTCTTTTTTCCTACTGTAGTTCTTGTTTTGGTTCAGAGAGCATTTTTAAGAAGCTGGTCAAGCATGGCTTTAACCAATAAGAGACTTGAGAACTTGCAGACCTACAAAGTGCTTCAGTGTGTGCGGAACAAAGACAAGCAGCAGATAGAGAAACTGACTAAGTTTGGCTATCCTGAATTAATCAATTTCACAGACCCCATTGATGGACTTAGTGCTCTGCACTTGGCCTCAGTTTCCAATGACATTGATATGGTCAGCTTTCTCCTTGAACTTGGCGCTCACCCTGATGTGCAAGACCATGTGGGCTGTACTCCAACAATGAGGGCTGCAGAACTGGGTCATGAATTGTCAATGGAAATATTAGCCAAGGCCAAGGCTGATATGACTATAGTCGATAATGAAGGAAGAGGTATAAAAATCTCTACATTCTATCCAACTGATTGCAATTCACTGTGTAGCCGTATCAGCACTGCAATTCTTCCTTAAACCAGGTCGTATCACATTTGGTTGTGACTGTTTTCTAACTCTGACAGAGATTGAGTTTTTAAAAATTTTTCTGTCTTGGTGTTTTCGTTGGTTTCAAAGAGAAAACCAAGGTAGATATGCCTTTACTATCTTTAGTTAAATATGGATTTTTAAATAATCTTTTTTTCTTTCCTATGAGGTTCAATATATACAGACTATTAATTGAATACTCTTTGGGGATTTTCTCTGCAGGTGTTTTGTTTTATTGCATTTTACCTACTAAGCGGCATTATCGCTGTGCTCTGATTGCCCTTGAACATGGTGCAGATGTCAACAATTGTACCTATGATGGAAAACCGATATTCCTTAGAGCTTGTGAAGAAGCACATGATGTTAAAGATGTGTGCCTGACATTTTTGGAAAAAGGAGCCAATCCAAATGCTATCAACTCAGTATGATTATTCCTGTGATTAAAAGTTGTTGTTGTTTTTTAGTTGCAGAGTCTTAAGTATAATTTTTGTATTCAAATATGGGAACATTATCCTGTTAGTTTTAGGCTATTCATTTTGACTCAAAATGCTTAAAGATGGTATGTTTTCAGTATCTTCATAGTGCCATGATCCTGAAGCCTATTTACTAATTGCTTGAAAAATTGGTATTTATTATGCATAATGTCAAAGTATCACCACAGAAAGTAGAAGAAAGGCATCACTGATGCCTAATAAAATTTTATCTTCTTGGAAAGAAAATATGTAGTTCTGCTGTTTCTCTGATCTATGTTTTTCTCCTTACTTGTCCAATTTTATTAAGTTTTCTTTTAACTGTCCTTTCTAGACACTAAAAATAGATCTCCTTCTCATTAGAAAACACCTATGACCTAATTTTATATTAGATATTCATCCATGTTATTCTTTTTTCTCCCTTTTTATTCTTTCTTTGCAAGAAATGCATTTTTTTTATTAGCATGATATTCTCACAGGAACCTGCAGTTTGACCTTGACTGATTTTAGAATTCTGGACCTTAACCCATTGTACTTGCTTAATTTTTACTCTTTGTTATGTGAAACTAAGAAAAATGTAGAGAACTAAACTTGTAAGTGTAAAGCTAAGGTCAAGTAGATTCAGACTCTATTTATACTAAATATTTTACTTAATATGATGGATATAAACAGCATTTGATCTGTTTCATGTCCAGTCCACAGGCCGCACAGCTCTAATGGAAGCATCCAGAGAAGGGGTGGTGGAAATTGTTCGAGGCATATTGGAAAGAGGAGGCGATGTGAATGCCTTTGACAATGACAGACAGCATGCTGCTCATTTTGCTGCTAAAGGAGGCTTCTTTGATGTAATAATTTGTTCTCTGCTTTAAAATTCATTGCTAAAACTTTTCTGTCCTTTTTCTCAGACTTTCTATATATCATGTAGGTTACACTAAGGCAGAATTTTTTTCTAAGTTACTTATGTTTTCATCTTTATCTCCCCAAATAATTCTAAAATTCTCTCTTAAACCAACATTTTTTAGCTCTTTATTAGTTTTTTTGGTTTACTAACTAATTCATTTAATATTACTATTCATGTTTATCTGTATACTTAACTATGACAATTTAAAATTTCTGTCAACTGGGACTACCCCATTTTATACTTTCATCATGTACTAGAATCTTCAAATTATGTTATGATCTAATTATGGAGAATAATGCCATCGTACACTGATCTCCATGGTGTTTGTCTGCATCTAATTATATGCTTGCATTTTAAACTGATTATCTGACCATATCAACAAATAATATCTTACGGATACAATGACATTGCAGAAACAAAATAGGAACTAACAATATCCTATTTTTTAATTTTTAATTTTATCTAAAATAGATAATAGGTAATAGCTAATATCCTGGATAGCACAGGTCCAGGTGCCAGTCTTCATTCAGTAAATATACATTCTTATTCATCTATAACATCCACTGTTTATTTTGCAGATACTGAAACTTCTTTTTGCCTTCAATGGAGACATGGGACTGATTGCAATGAATGGGAACACACCACTTCATTACGCTGCCATGGGTGGTTTTGCAGATTGCTGTAAATATATAGCTCAGCGAGGTAAATTTGTCTAGCAATTTTGTGTTTAAAGTATTTATGATTTACGATGTCATAGACGAACAGAGAATCTGGGCCTGTTACTTGTCTATGACTTATTTTTTTCAATAGCTAAAGCTCACTCATATGCAGAAGAAAAATGGAAAATTATTTCTTACACCACCTTCTGTTAAATCAAAATCTGGTCTTAAAGGTGATGAAAACCCTTCTCTCCAGTTTTCTAGGTTATTGTTAAAAATCTAAAGAGGATTGTTTATGAGACAGATACTGAAAATATTCATAGTAGTTTAAATTTCTTATTTTAAAAATGTCAAAATCATCTATAAAAGAAAAAACATTGAAAATTATTTATTTTAGTCTGAATTTTTAATTATTTTATTTTTAAAATGTTCTACTGTGTCAAATGCAAAGATAACTTTTCTGGATAATTTGTAATTATGGGAATAAATAATTTGGGGAGATGTAATGAAATGAAAATTTTCACGGAAAATTTGAAATGTAAGCAATATTTATTATTCTAGATTTTTCTGTAGCTTTTAACTAGCTATTAATTTAGGTATATAAACTATATCATATATAGCATAATGAGTTACTTAAAGATAAAAATATTAACTAATTGAATTGAAGCATGTAAATAATTTTTGTTAATTTCATGCTAATTAAATGTGCATTAAAAGGTTTTCAACTCTTTGTTAGAGATAGAACTACATTTTGCTGAATTTTATATATTTTCCCCCGTTTATGAGAAATAGGCAAAAACTTAAAATGCAGCAACCCTATAATAGAGCACAATAAGTGTTTTGGGGTTTCTTGGCCTTTTACCTAGACACAAAATTTTAGAAGTCACTAAAACTTAAAGCTCTCATACTGCAATCATTAATATTATAAATAAGACTAGCATGTCATTAATATTATAAATAAGACTAACTATAACAGTGTAATAACTGATTCATTTTTACTTTTATACATTTATACTTTCCTCATCCCCCAAACATAATAAACCCTTTTTAACAAATGAGGAAAGAAAAACATATATCAAATGTTGTGTATTTCTAAAAACTGAAGATCGTCCCAAGTTGAGACAAGCTTCTTTAACTTAGATGTGTTGATGTTGTTTCTTACTGGGACAAATATCACCACACATGTACTCTTTCATTTTCATATCCTGGAATAAAGTCACAGAAAGCACATTGAAAAACCAAAGAAAGCTGGGTCACACAAAATGGCCTTGCCCGATGATGCAGAAAAGATCCATTTTCCTGGAAGAATCATAAAACTGTTTCTAAAGCAAATGTCTGACAATTTTCTGAGTTCTATAGCATGTTTAGAAGTACAACCACATCACCAGATGCTATTTGGGTGACCCAATTTCACAGCAGAAGTGTTATTAGTTACATTCCCACCTTTAGAATCTTAGGCAATCAGAGCAGTAAGAAAACGTTAGCAATGAAATGCTCAATTCTAAATAAACTCCCTGAGTCCAGTCTCTTCTGTTCTTAAATGTAAAGTATTTGTGCTATCTGGATTTGTTGCCCACGTTTCCTCAAGATGCTCCTCTTTTGGCGTTTGGTCTTCCTGTTGCCGCAATTTATAACTCCCTGATGGCAGCAGTGTGAGAGCTATATCCAAAGGCAGAGGAGGGGACTTGGGGTAGTCCTCTCCCTCCTCCTCCTCTTCTCCTCTTCCTCCTCCTCTCCCTACTCCTCTCCTTTCTCCTCCTTTTCATCTTTCTACTCCTCTTCTCCCTCCTCCTCATCCTCTCCCTCCTCCTCTCCCTTCTCCTCATCTTTCTACTCCTCCTCCTCTCCCCCTCTTCCTTCTCCTTATCTCCCTCCTCTTCTTCCTCCTCCCTCCTCCTCCTCTTCCTTCTCCTCCTCCTCTTCCTCTTCCTCCTCCTCTTCTTCCTCCTGGGCCTTGGCTCCCTGAGTTCTATAACACCAGCCAGCTGAGAGTTGAGCACCTTTACCACAGAGGAACAAAAATCACACAGGGAATCAATGGATCTTTATTTACTAATCACAAAGGAGACAAAACATTTCCAAATCAAAAGAAGAGGAAAACTGCCTTTAGATCTCTAAGCTGGGAGGTTAAAGTCTTTTATCCACATAAAGTTTTCTTACTGGAGGAAGCTGAAAGCAGCAGAGGGTGAGTTAAAGCAGGTTTAAAAATCCTTTGATGATTAGGGTTGGGTGAGCAGAGAAGGAGTGGCTTGAAAGATGGTAGATAAAACCCCCAGACACCTTGAATGAGCAAAACAGCTAAGTGAAAGCAAAATGCTTGGATTTACTATGCTGTGGAATTGTA
Organism: Carlito syrichta; assembly: GCF_000164805.1. Taxonomy (NCBI): domain Eukaryota; kingdom Metazoa; phylum Chordata; class Mammalia; order Primates; family Tarsiidae; genus Carlito; species Carlito syrichta. The sequence goes on from NW_007248360.1 coordinate 246,086, forward strand.
TTATTGAGAACACTGACAGAGTTGACTCACCAATAAGTCACTGTTCTTATAATTGTCCAATATATACATCTTAGAATCTTTATTGTCCCAATGCCTCTTCTGAGTTTTTCTATCATTAGTAAAATTATCAGCCTTCATTTAAATTTTTCATTTTTGACAATACCAAGGAAAGTATTAATTTTGAAAAACATAGTCTGACTACCTTATAGTCTGACATATATATAATGAATTTTAATATCTCAAGACACTATAGACAACACAACCTCATTGGTAACATTAAATGGAGTCCCTGGTATGTTCAAAAAAGTTTATTCATTTGGCAAATACTTACAAATAACTTTGGTCACATCATTTTGTTAAAAAAGTAACCAAAAAGGAGAATGAATTTTAATATCTAGCTTGCATACAAATATAATACTGGGAATCCTCAGATTTCATTAAATTACATAAATCTAATGGAGAATACAGATAAAATATAGTTTAAGATTGTACGCAGATTTATAGTTTAGATTTAAACTATATTCTGCTTCCTTTTAGCATCAGCATTCTGAACTTATACGTTCCAAGTAAGCTGTTTGAGTCCAGCTTCTTTCTAAATTCAAATGTACCCCTGCTTTTTATTTTTCCTATTGATTTGAAGTCTCCTTAGCAAGAATACCAATATAGTATGTGTTTCACATGTGTATAGAAATAAATGTCCTAATCCTATTGTAAATTGTAAACTTATCTCCATCGGAATTCACCAAAGTGAGTTTACAGAAAGGAAAAAAGGAATTACAGCTCATTTTTGTAATTATAATAGCTAAATGTACTCATCTCTCTCTATATATGTAATTTTGGGACACACTTTTCATCATTCATGAGAAATTAAGAAAGCAGTTGAATGAATGTCATTTTTTTTTTTTTTTGAATTGGAGTCTCACTCTGTCGCCCAACTGGAGTGCAGTGGCCGCTCCCGGCCACCGCAGCCTCGACCTGCTGGGCTCCGGCGATCCTTCCGCCTCAGCCTTCCGAGTAGCCAGAATTACAGGCACGCGCTACCACGCCCGGCTGATTTTTTGATTTATGGTAGAGATGAGGTCTCCCTGCCCAGGCGGGTCTCGAACCCGCGGGCTCAGGCAATCCACTCACCTCAGCCTCCCAAAGGCGCGGGATTACGGGCTGAGCCACCGAGCCCGGCGAATGAATGTCATTTATAGGGCCATGCAGATGCCTTGGCATCATTCATAATAATGACGGTTCCTATTTTAGGATGTGACCTGAAGTGGAAGAATTTAGACCATAAAACGCCCAGGGCCTTGGCTAAGGAGGGCGGCTTCAAAGCAGCAAGCAAAGAAATACGCCGGGCAGAGAGACTCGCTAATAAACTAGCCAAGCCAGGAGCCAAAAATCCGAATCCGGTCTGGGCCCTTAGACTACATGATTGGTCTGTAGAACGAGAGCCTTTCCTTCGGGAAGCCTTTGCGGTTGTGGACAAGGGTGATGGGACCGTCACCAAGGAGGACTTCGTGATGGTGCTGGAGGAAAGGCAGGATTATGCAAACTCAGAAGAGCTGGCCGTCATAGCTCAACTTCATGAAAAGACCCGGGGAGAAGGAGTCAATGTTAACGATTTCTTTATGGGAACCAGATATTTAAGCAAGTCTTTTGTCTTGGGATCTTATGGGCCTAAGAAAAAGAAAAAAGGCATGGGTAGAAGGGGGAAGAAAGGTAAGTTTGTCTTACCCCTTCCCATCTGCATCATTCCGGACCACGCATTTCCACGTCGGGAGGACGGTGGACCACCCTATTACATGATTGAGACCTACAAGAATGTCACTGACAGCAGTCGGTTTAATCGAGACCATCCCCCAGAACATCCCATTCAGGATGACTCGGCCTGGTACATTGATGATCCAGAGAAGATATTTTCAAATATTAATTTTATCACCAAGGCAGGAGACATGGCTTCCCTGAAAAAGGCTTTTGATTCAGGAATACCTGTGGATATGAAGGATAGTTATTACAAAACACCACTAATGACGGCGTGTGCAAGTGGGAACATAGATGTGGTCAAGTTTCTTCTTGAAAAAGGGTATGTGTCTTGGTCAAGTGAGGTTTAAATTTTCATGGGTCTTCCCATTTCAAGGAAGTGAAAGGAAGGCCTTAAGAAATCTGATCAGCTCCAGAATTTCAGTAGCATAGGAAAGTGATTCTTTATTAAAGTCTGTAATAAATAGATCTTATATGGGGTACCAGGCTAAGGGGAGCATAGAACTGTGTACATACAAATATAATTGGCCAATAGCAGTAATACACAAAATAAAGGTCAAAAGTTTTCATTCTGAGATGGAAGGAGTCTTTTGATGAGTGTCACTGCCCCCGTCAATTCAGTTTTGCCTCAGAGCTTTAGCTACATGGTGTGGACTTGCTTTTTCATCTGTCTCTACTTTGTGGGGATCTTAACAACTTCAACAAGGGGGATAGTGGCTATAATTATTAAGAACATGCTTTGATCCCTTTAAAGCCCACTGCCCTCCTCCAGAGAGGGCAGTCTTTTCCCTGGTTCACTTGTAAATATCATCGAAATATCAAAACGTGACATTTTAATTTAACTTTTAATTGCTCAGGTCTATTCCCTTCTTCTACCCTAATTGTGTAACGTGGGGTAAGTTTCTTAATATTTTGTGCCTCGGTTTTCTCATTTAGACAATGAGGCTGTAGTGGGACTCCTCTCATAAAACTAGTTGGAGATTAAATGAGTTAAAATATGTAAAGCACTTATTAACATAGTAATAACATACTTGAGAAAAAGTATAATGTTATTACTGTCATGCTTAATGTCAAGGAAAGACTCAAATTTGTATATTTTGTATTCTTAACCAATGAGAACTTTGGATAGTGAATTTCTAAAAAGGACTCGAATTTTAAATAATACATGATAATGCTCAGAATTTTAATGATTAACTTTCATTTAAAAATTCATAACAGGAAGATAAAGTAGGCACGAAATGGAATAATATATTTTTTATATTTCCTGGCAGCTTTTATCTTCATTGGAACTAGTTTTATAATTTTCTTTGATTTCTAACTTTGAAAATTGTAATCCCTAGAATCTATATTGCCTTTTACTACCAAACAAAATGAACATATACACAAAGGAAGTTAAGACTGTCAAATAATACAGAACAAAGGGGTTTGAAGAAAAATTATGACGTGGAGTTTACAGTTCCACAACCTGATAAAACTATATGAAATCTTACTTTGCTTTTTTTATCTTCCAGTGCCTGGAACAACCAATATTTTAGTTTGTGCATCTATCTTATTTTACAGGGCTAATGTTAATGCAACAGATAATTTCCTGTGGACTCCACTTCATTTTGCATGCCACGCAGGCCAACAAGACATTGTTGAGCTGCTTGTTAAATCTGGAGCTTTGATAGATGCAATGTCAATCAACAACTCAACTCCTTTAAGCAGAGCCATCGAAAGTTGTAGACTGGATACGGTAAAATACCTACTTGACATTGGTGCTAAATTCCAGCTGGAAAATAGAAAAGGTATGTATTCATATTGTTGATGGTTAGGGTCAGAAATGGAAAATTTATGTTCGATTTTAAATCTTTTCTGATCCAATTCTGACAGAGCCACATTTCCCTCTGGTTTCCTGGTGCAAACACAAGCCTGAGTTAAATGTTCTGGAAGTTTGTTTTATACCAAGCCTTTCTCCAGTCGTTGGTACTGAAGGGCCAGTTCTTTATCTTTGCAGTATATCATGGCTGGAGATACTTTTGTGAAATACAATAAAAAATGACCTACTGGAAAAATGAAGTGGATAAAAGCAAATCACAAAGCCAAATCTTTATTTTTATTTTAATTTGTATTTCATTTTTATTTTTTATTGTTTTTGAGTCGAAGTCTCACTGTCACCCAGGCTGGAGTACAGTAGCCCAATCATAGCTCAGAGCAGCCTCAACCTCCTGGGCTCAGATGATCCTTTCGCCTCAGCCTCCTAAGTAGCTTGTATTGCAGGTACATGCCACCACACCAGACTAATTTTGTTGTTGTTGTCATTTTGTAGAAATGAGATCTTGCTGTATTCCCTAGGCTGGTCTTGAACTCATGGGCTCAAGCCAACCTCCCACCTCAGCCTCTCAAAGTGCTGGGATTACAAGCGTGGTGAGCCACCACATCTGGCAAAGCATTAAATTTAAATGATAGAAAGTTCTTCTATTACATAATTATAAAAATTTCCAGACACTTGATTTCTGTACTTTGTTGTGGATCAGTAACCCTTAGTTTGTGGACTTGTACCAGTTTTCAGATCATACCTTAAATCATCCCACTCTTATGAAGGCTAATTCCTAATAATTTGTGTAAGTCTAAAGACAATGTAGATTTTGAATTCCTCTTAAAACTGGATAAAGTATTGTCTTAATTGAGACTTTCTTGACTCTAGGAAGTAAACAGGTGGCCTCCTTTATATCATAAATGCCACACATGAAGAATAAAATATCATTTGAATACACTTGAGCTCTTTGCATAGAGTTGTCATTTTCTTATATTGGAAGCAATTGCTTCCCTTTGGTCTGAGTGAACATTAATATTAATGCCTCTGGCTGGTTCAGGCTACCTCTAGGTCCCAGGTAGTATGGTACCAGTCCTACCTGATGATGTTACAGGTAATATAACTTCCTGCCCTCTGCCTGGAGCACTTGTGAGCTTCCCCATGCCTTTTGGAATTTACCTCCTTACATCACAGAAATTTGACATTCAAAACGTAATCTGTCTCCTATCACCATTTGAAGAAAGGTAGTAAAAAAATTTAAGAAAATAATTTTTGTTTCAACAAACAACACTTGAAAGCAGGGGATTTTAGAGCTGGGACCACCATAGAGAACATGATCTAGCTCTGTGAACACATGCATGCCATTTGTTTTAGGAATCACCCTTACTACTGCAGGTTTAGGGAAGAGGTGCTAAGATTTTTTTTTTCTACATGGTTTATCATTAATACATTTATCATAACTCTGAATGTATGTTTATGTTTCAACAGGGCATAATGCCATGGATGTTGCAAAGGCATATGCTGATTATAGAATAATCAGTCTGGTTAAAGAAAAGCTAGATAATTTGCCAAAGCCTGCAGAAAATCAAAAAGTGAAAGGCAAGCCAGCACCTAAATTGAAGACTGAAGGCCCTGAAATTAAGAAAGAAGAGGTAAGAAAAGAGGTCGACCACCTGTTTGTGTTGGAACTCTGTACAAACTTGTTGCAGTGGAAGGCAGCAGCTCTATTTACATATTCTTAGACAATATGGGCAAAATAATATGCAGTGCATATTTTCAGCATCATTATATACTACTCAAGGAAATACCTAGCAAGGAAATTCCTTATGACCAAAGAGCCTAAAAGATGTTCATTGCAAAGAGAATATACACAAAAAACCAGATGGGTTCAGCCAAATACAATTAGAAGGTTGGGGGAAAACAAACAAACTGGTATTGGAAATGTATGTCAATAGTCCTGAATTATATAGATTTGATGAGATGGCCCAAACAGGGAAGGAGGGTAATTCTTTAAAAAAATGAAGTAAACATGATTTTCCTTTATTCTGGTCTCATAATCTTTCAATTCCCACCTTAACCCCTCCCTTCACCTCCACCAAGGAATTCTAATGAATGTCATTAAACCCTGGGCTATGGAGCTGCTTTTGACTTGGATGTCCTGCAAAATGACTGTAGAAGGTCAAAGCCAAGTTGTCTGTTCTAATCTGAAGTAGTTTAGGAACTTCTAAACTACCAGCTGAACGTTGGGGTTGTTGTCCACAGAAATTACTGAGAGATCAAGACTTTGCTATTAGTAGGGAACCCCTAAGTGCATGTCTAACTGAGCTTCTTTTAAGAAGGTAGGAAATTAACTAGAGAATCTTGGCACACACAGGACAAGAGATGGATATCAAGAAGGAAAACTTTAGTGCTATCAGATTCAAAAGGGTTGAAGAAATGCAGGTGGTAGCAAGTGGATAGGAGGAAGGGATTGTCAGTAGACAGAGGTTATAAACATGGAGTTTGTAGTTAGGATGGCAAAACGTGAAGGTGGATCTTTCAGCTAATGTTCTTGCATACACACCTTTATCATTTTGGTAGGATGTGGTAGGATTTTATTTTTCTGATTAATGAACGGGCGCATGTCAAGGATAGATATCCTTGAACACTTGTGTGTTCTGTCACTACTTAAGTAGAGTTAAACAAGGCAAACTATCTCTCTTGACCTAGAGTTATAATTCTATTTTGAGCCTGACTCGGTGGCTCAGCCTATAATCCCACGCCTTTGGGAGGCTGAGGTGAGTGGATTGCCTGAGCCGGCGGGTTCGAGACCCGCCTGGGCAGCGAGACCTCATCTCTACAATAAAATCAAAAAATTAGCCGGGCGTGGTAGCACGTGCCTGTAGTTCCGGCTACTTGGAAGGCTGAGGCGGAAGGATTGCCAGAGCCCAGCAGGTCGAGGCTGCGGTGACCGGGAGCGGCCACTGCACTCCAGTCTGGGCGACGGAGTGAGACTCCAACTCAAAAAAAAATAATAAATAATAATAATATTCTATTTTATCGCAAAGGATAACTTATGTAGTAACATTTGTTGTTGTTGTTGCTTTCTGGCTTCAGAGTAAAATGTAGTACAGCAAATGATATGAGAAAGTGAATATGGACTTTCGCAGCTTACAGGTTTCTTTGTCTTGTTTCCAGGAACCACTGTCATCAATTTATGCTGTACCAGCCATATCAGAGGGAAAGAAAATGCAGAAGGATAATGTTGTTCATCTCAATTCATTGATTACCAGTGGTTATACCAAGAAAGTGGATATTACATTTATTCCACGGAGAGTAAGTACTTTGGAAACATCTTCATAGCATGGGAGAAGTCCATAATGTCATTTTTCAAGTGCTTTTTAAGGCAAATCATCCAAACCAATGTTCAAAATGTGCCTTTTACATTTACTATTTGTGGGGGTTTTTTTTTTGCCAAGTCATGCTACTTTCTGCTCAGGAAGTCCAACTGTTAGCTGCCAATATTTGGTTTTCTCCATGACTATTTCTATATTGACATTTACATTTTTCCAGGAAAGATTGAGGTCTTTGGTCAATGGCATGCCCCACAGTCATTTGGTCACCAAGTCCTAGGGACACTTTTCTTGGTACTTCTCAGATCCAACGTTTCTTCTCTGTGCTCACTAGCATCATTTCACATGGGAGTTTTATACTAATCCAGAGAGATTTATTCAGTAGCCTCCTAAAACATCTATGATTTAAGAGGTGAGAAAACTTTTGGGGAAAAGAATTATCTTTTAAATGCCCTTCAAACCATGCTGAATAAGTAGCCCTGCCTTCTGTTATGAAAATAATTTTAACTTCCACATAAGACATACAGTTAGTAAATCCAGGTGATTATCTAATTTCTTTGCTTCGCTGTTTTGACTTCCAAAACTGAACTGCAGCTGACCTAAGCATAACTGGCCAAAGAAGTAACTGACAACATTTCTGAGCTCAGTTGTCCAGATGATCATCATCAGAAATTGTGATGCTCATGTAACCACTGATGTCATAGAAGAGGAGGGAAAAATTAAAATACATTTAGGTGTAAATTTTGTAGTCTTGAATTAAAATTATCAAAGAGTTTACAGATAAAACTATGTATTGAAAATTGCCTGGATACTGGAATATTTACTGGCTATCATTCTCATACCTGCTCTGGGTGTGGCTATTTCTTTTAGATTCAGAGTGCTGAAGCCACAACAGCAGAGCTGATAAGGAAGAGAGAACTAAGGCGAGAGAGGTTTACTTATGAGGTAGACTTCGACGATTTTATGATGCCTTTTCAGAAGAACATCCGAGAGAAAGCTCAAGCATTAGAAGCTGCCTTGAAGACCTAAGTCACAGCAGTTTCTTCTTGGGGTAAATGTTTTAATGCCCAGGGGCCAAACCTTGGATAAAGTAGATATTTCCATCAAAGCCAAAGCAATTCATACAAGAAGAATGTATTAACAAATGTTTGTTTTTGCTTTAACAACTCTAAATATTCTGAGCTGTCTAGAGAAGGTGTATTTTATTTTTAAATGAATGGCATGTCATTCTGGATAAATCCCTCAATCTACTTTACAAATATAGTGGAATACATGGCATTGAGTTATAAATATTAGTGTCAAAAGATTTACCAGATGAATGACACTATGTTTATGAAGGACAAAATTTTAACGGAAATTGATGACAACAATTTAATATTAGGAAAGAGAAATAGTATTGAATTCCTTAAGGAAGAAGTTTGTTTCTTATATGCCAATGTAAATGATGTGTATTAGATACCTTGGGTTGAATAAACTTTTGGTATCCCTAGCAGACACTGCCTGCACGATCCCTGTTTCCTCTCTGCCCTGGCATGGTAGTACTCTCAGAGCTGCCTCTGGTACTCGTACATCGGGGCAGATGTGCTTGAGAATCTGCATCCTCTTGGAAGCAACTCTCAACAGTGATTGAACAGACTGTGTTAACACCCCAACTTCCTCACCCCTCTGGTGGGATTATTCTGAAGTGCACATTCTCACCGACTTCTAGAGCTCCCCAGTGGGATTAAGATCAAGTTGCCCACAGTGTGAATCTGTCTAATAACACAGCCTTCGTTGCCGCTTTCCCCTCCCTGGATCACTTTTCCCCTCTCCTTCTGGTCTTATAGAGATTACGTCCCAAATACTCATACCCAAATCCTTGTCTCAAGGTTGCTGCTGGAAGGGCCCAAATTAAGACAAAACCTATGGTGCTAGGTTGTGATTTGAGTCCCCCAGAAAAAATTTTGAAAATGCATTTCTTTATCTTCTGTTTACTACAATATAAACATTTCCCCATCCTGGGGAATCTTCCCTCAGAGTCTTCTGCAATTGAGAGGCAGTTCAAGTGGTTTTCATGTAGTCATATACTAGCTGATATTTTAGACAAATGTCCAGATGCCTGAAAGGAAATATGAGAATGACTAGATATTATATGTGACTTTTCCTTGAGGTAAGTATGCTGAAGGGGGGAGTAGGGGAAGAAGGAAGAATTTAAGAGATCTACCATGAAACCACCACTTGGAAAAGAGGTATGTCAGCGTACTGTCAGAGAAACAGAAACAGTAAGAAAGAGAGGGAGACAGAAACAGAGCGGAGGTCGGCGGGGGGCGAAGGAAGGGGAATATAAAGATATTTGTTGCAAACAGTTGACTTACATGTGGAGTCTGGCTGGTCAAATACTAAAACCATAGGGCAGGCTGTCAGGAAGTGTAGACTGGAAACTCTTAGCGAGAAACCGTCCCTGAAGTCCACAGGTAGAATTTCTTCTTCCTCAGGGAAACCTTCCTAAAAGCAAGGGCATTCATTTACCTAACCATATTACAATTGTCAGAATGTCAGCTGTTGTTAAAGCAACTGATCAGATCAGGCCCACCAAGATTATCGAGAACAATCTCCTTTACATAAAGTTAAAAATTGTAGATATTAATTGCATCTCCATTTCCTTCACTGCAACAACTGAGTATTTGATTGAGTTACTGGGTACTATAACCCAACCAAGTTGAGACATGACACTGACCATCTCTGAGGCATTATCCACACCGGGAGATGCAGTGCTGGACTGGAGCTCCAGAAATATCCACAAACGCCCATAGACAGAAAGAGTCCACTTTAGAGTCTGTCTTACCAGAGGGCCCCCACTCCAGATTAAAACTCTGTCTGCCATATGCAGATAAACCTCCTCTTCCTCTAATCTCCCTTTCTTTCCAACTGTGGAGGGGCCTTTCCCAGAAGGCAGTAGGAGAAAATGGGAGAGAAAGAGTCCAACTCAGAGACATTCTTGATTAGTAATTCCTGATAGGATTGCTTGCAAGCTTTGTCACTTGGAGCCTAGAGATTTGCAATTAGAAGTAAGTTTGTTTGTTTTATGAAGCTTTCTTTTATTTTTTCTTTTTGTTTAAAAAAATTTTTTTTTGTTTTGGCTTAATTTCATATGTATAGAAAAGTTGCAGGAATTTTGACAATGAATTTCTGTATGCCCTTCACCCAGATCATCTAAATGCTGATTATTTACCACATTTGCTTTATCTCTTTCTCCTTCTACATGTATATATGTTTGTGTATGTATTTTTTTCCTGGACTATATCAGTGTCAGTTGAAAACATGATGTTCCTTAACCCAAAATAGTTCAATGCGTACTTCCTAAAAGCAAGCACATTCTTTTATATGACAATATTACAATTTTCAAAATCAGGAAATTAACTTAAATAAGCTAGTTAACACACAGATCTTATTCCGATTTTTATAATTGTCACAGTATATCTCTTACAGCAAAAGAGAATCCCAGCAATAATAGATGCATTCATTTGTCACGTCTCTTTAGTCTCTTTTAGCTTAGAAAAGACTTTTTCTTGACTATTTGTCATTTACTACCATAAGATATATACAAATCTATGATGAAAAGTTAAAATTTATCAAAACATTCACACAAACACTAACTGTACATGGCAGCATTCACAGTTGAAAGAAATGTAAGCAAACATAAAGGCATAGTAACAAACCATAACTGCATAAGTTATTATAAGGCTTTCAATCAATAGTATTAGATTATTCATAGTTTGGGAGAGTCAAAAGTTATACACAAATTTTCAACTGTGAGGACGGGTTGGAGCTCCTTAACTCCCCGTTATTCAAGGGTCAACTGTAGTTAATATTTTTTCTCATTGTACTTATTAAGTATCTTATGTATAGATACTTTGAAGCTATGTAAATTTCCTTTTATTCAGATGACTATCACGTACTAATTTCAGCGTCCATGGATGACTCTTGCCGGAAATAATTATTAGTGACTGTTGCCATAAGATACTTGTAAAATTTTATCTTTCAATTTTCTTTCTTTGTCTTTCTGCTGTTGGGCAGAGCTTTCTCTTCTTCCTCATTAACTTGTGTCGTTAAATAAGTATGAACTCGGCATTCCTTTTTTATTTAATGAGTTACAAATTATGGGACCAACTCAGAACTCCAGAGTTGATATAAAGATTATTTTAAACTAAAGACATTTGAGATTTCACATACTGTATACAGGGAAAAAAAAAAGTTCTTAGACCTTTGCTTATCTGACTAAAAGCAGTAAGTAACTTCTGGAAAATAAGTCTGCCATAAATTCCTCTTCAGGATTGACCTACTTCCAGAGGGGAGAACACAAGTAAACCTACTCCAAATTCTTTCTCCAGAAGTTTTATGGTTCTGAAAAAGCTGAAAAGACCACTTAAACCTGTGTAGATAAACATTATTACAGACTTTCTTCTCTCCTGTTTGTTTACCTGAAAACCCATTTCCTTTTCAAAAAGTCATTTGTTTTCACGAGTACCTTCTCCTCCCCCCTTTACTCATTAAGGTGATATATAAGTTCCAAATTTTAACTACCCCTTTGAGTTATCTACCACTGAGTTCTCCATATGTATATGCATTGCATACATAAATAAGCTCTCTCTCCAGTTAAAATGCCTTTTGTCAGCTTAATGCATAGGCCCCAGGCACTGAACCTAACAAGGTAAAGGTTTTTTTCTCCCACGTATAATCTTTTACTATTATGACTCATTTTAACTCTCAATTTTTTTTTTTTTCTGATTATGCCAGTGGAAATCCCTTCAAGTTGGTGCCTGATAAAGACATTTTGGTTCCTGGGATAACCAAAAGACTCTATTTCTTGAATATGAGGGAAAATGCCTACCTATGGTTTCGTTCAAAAATAAGAAAAACGAAACTGCAATAGTAGATTTTCAGAAGTTATAACTTTCTGTTTTTACCCTAGTGAGTCCAACATTTCCTAAATGTCAGCTTGATATACGATGGGGTCACTTTCAGCCACTTGCACACAGAAGCTGAGAGTAAGTGTTAATGTTAGGTGCTATTAACTCTCTTTCCTCATATATGAAGTGTTTATATTCATTAATGACTCAGCAACATGTTTGAATAATTGTGTAAGGGAGACACTCACATAACTGAGTTGAATTGGGGTTTAATACTGAACTCAAACACAGCAAAGCCAAAGTCCTGAAATGGCTTATAAGAACATCAGTGCTATTCAGAGAGCAGCCCATGAACCCATAGCATCAGCATCAACGGGAGGCTTGGTCCCAACCCCTAAAATTGCAGTGTTGAAAAATTTTATAGAGGAAATTTTACCAGGATGAAAAGAAAGTCTGTCAATGTTACATTAAAAAAATTATAAATGGTTTGTACTTATTTTTATAAGATGCACATAAATAGTAATTTTTCTGGTTTTTAGAATTATGAATTATCTAACTTCTATTGTTTTATTTGGACTTTTTTTACAATGAACATGTATTCCTTTGTAATGAACAATTTTTAAAAAGATATAAGTTGACATAATATCAAAATATTAGTATTTGCCTCTTTGGTGCCTTTTGTGTATTGTATTAGTTAAGATTCTCAGAAAGAGACACTGAGCCACGAATTCAGGAGCAGGTGACTTGTTAGGGAAGTGCTCCCAGGGAGGCCAGCATGGGAGGAAGGGGCTAAAACAGGACAAAGAAATGAAATACGACTAGCAAGGGTGGGATTTCAGAGGATGCCTAGGCTTCCGCGTTCCTGTATCAGTCAGTTGTCAGCTGCAGGATTGAGGGCTTACTGGTAGGGCTGTCCTAGCTAGCGCTCAAGGGCATGTCTGTGAAGGTCACAGTGGGAACCAATGGCTGGGAAGGAAGCGTGTAGCATCTGGGCTGGGTGCATAGCACAGGAGAGGAGACACACGCCCTAATCTTTAAATGTAACGCTTTGGTGAACCAGGTAAGAGAGTGGGGCCTGGATTTGAACCCGCATTTGTAAGTTATCTGCATTTACTAACTGTTTATCTATGGATCACATTGTGAATAGCCACTGAGTCTAAATTTCATCATTTATAAAGTAGGGATAAAAATAATATGCCCCTCCAAAAACCCTTGTGAAAATCAAATGAAGTAACATCTGTAAGTCTGCTCATTCTGTGCCTATACCTAGTTGGTGGTCAATAAGTGGTTTGCTTTTAACCATCATTCAGTCTCAAGAGGAAAGATGAACCGAAAGAGGGAATGGGGAGAGAAGAGAACCCAGACCTGGACAGTCAGGACAGTGAAGGTTTGTCAGAGCAGACTCACTCACAGACTGTCAGATGAAGTGATTCAAGCATGTAGACACTTTATTTTCATAACTATCTAGTTTTTCTAGTTTCTGATACTCAGAGAAAAACAACAATGTCTATTTGCCATGAGAAATAGTTATTAATTTCAGTAGTAGTAGTTCCAGTGGATAGTGCCCCCCACTAAGTTTACTAGGAAATGAAAAAATTGCTCATTAGGTAACTAAAACAGTGTCTAGCTGGGTGCAGTGGCTCATACTGTAATCCCAGCGCTTTGGGAGGTCAAGGCAGTTTGAGACCCAGGAGCCTGAGACCACCCAGAGTAACACAGCGAGACCTCGTTTCTAAAAACAATCAAAAACTTTAGCCAGATGTGGTTGCGTGCAGCTGTAGACCCAGCTGCTCAGGAGCCCGAGGCAGAAGGATTGCCTCTAGGAGGTCCTTGATTATGCCAACTGCACTTCAGTCTGAGTGACAGAGTAAGACTTTGACATGAACTTCCAGGTCAATTTCCCTGGAAAGAGTGGCTGAGACAGGGACCTTAGTGCATGCAACTTATTGAGGGAATGTTTCCAGGAGGAACTTTATAGGGAATGGGAAGCAAGATAAAGCAGGGGAAGGATTTAAGGAAGGGTATGATCTCCAGAGGGAGTAGCTTCAGCCTGATTCCATGGGGAGCTATGGAGGATGAGCTGAACCATAGAGTTGTCCTGCACGGCATCCTGCATTCATCAGTCATTAGCTAGTCCTTGTCAGAAGAGAAATCTGGCTGACTGGCAAGGTGGCTCCCATCAGCCAAGGGCAATATTCCAATGGAGGGGGTATCTCTGAGTCACCAACCATGGCAACTGAGCACCAGAGTGACCATCTGGCAAAGGGGACACACCAATAGCATCTGCTACAAATAACTTGCTTCTGTGTGCAAAATTTGGGTGAAAAATTTTAGAAGGTGACTCCTGTAGATCATTTCGCATAACATGTTTTCCCTTCAAAAAGAATATAACTTGAACACACTTCCAAATTTGCTTAACTCATTCTTGAAAATAACGATGAAGAACGAGCAAGAACAACAATGAGAATTTATTCTGCAGCTACTTAGAAGGAGAAAGCAATTCATAAATCCCAGCAGTAGCTTCAGACTTGCATTGAGCATTATCCATCACTGAAAATTATAAATATGAGACGGACAGATTCAGGCTTATACTCAGAATAAGGTCATGTCTAATTGGTACAAATGAATCAGCCTCAGTGAGGTTAGCTTAGCAACTTTTATTGAATTCACAATTTAGGAAATTCACTATGCAGACATGAAGGATGCTCAAGAGAACACTCAGCCAGCACCATGCTTTTAAAGAGAGTGCTGTGAAAAGAGAGAACGGGGAAGATTCAGATGCTTTCTACACACAGGCATAAATTTCAAGAAAATAGCCATCTAAATGGTGGTATTAACTATTCGTGCAGTGTGTAAATTTTGTATGAATTTGTGTTTCTTTAACTGGATCCCAGGGGATATGTACACATGAAGGTAGGTGGGGCATTTGTGCAGATCAAATATGCTGATAATAACATTCTTGGATCATTAGGCAGTTATTACTATAACATGAATTGTATCTGGGCAATAAGAAAAAAACTGAATATTCTATATTAAGATTCTGGAATTCACTGAAGATTTCTTTCATCCTAGATAAAATAGTTTAGTATTGTGTGATGGTATATGTGTATGTATGTGTTTGTTCAGGATTAATAATGATGTATTCCCCTTTTTATCTTCAGCAAATAAGACATTAAAGCGGAATTATTACACAATAGATGACGTGACTGTCATAGACTTAGTGACTTTTTTATAAGAGGATTTGAAATATACATATGTTTTTCTAAAGTTGGGAGATTATTATGTTCTTTGTTTTTGAGACATGCAGGCTCCAGTGTGATGCTCCCTTCCTAAGGAAGTTGAAAGTGAGAGAAATAAGCATTCCCTCATAAAAATTAAATAATAAAATCAACACATAAACAATGAAATAAGCAATAGACAAAGTATTGAATGGATTCCAAACTAAAGCAACACTTCATGTAGCTGAAGAAAGAATGAGCCAGAACAGGCTTGATTAGTAACAGGCAGGCCTGGTGTGTTCAGCTTCTGCTCCAGGTAGAGACCTCTGGTCTACATAACATATGCATCTCTATTACACAGACAAACTTTCCATGGTATCAAAGGCCAGTACCACTAGAGTGTTGAATCTATCAGCAGCCCTTTTCTGCACACAGTTTGGTTTAATTCATTCAGCACATATGTTTTGAGCACTGGTAATGAAAATCCTGTCTATTCCTTGTTCTTTTCTGTAGCGCATCATGGGAGAGTAGTTCTCCCAGCTTGTATGTCCTAGGTTTCTGCATCATTTGGCTTCCAGTTGGATCCAGACAACAGGAGATGCTGTAGGAGACAGGAGAGGAGGGGGGAGAGGAAAAGCCAGGAAGCTCTCTCCCGCTTTGCCTTCAGCAGCATCCCAGGCAACAGCTGTGTCTGCCACCCTGTGGCTCAAGCTCCCACCTAACAATCCTGACATGGCTCTAGCTTCCACCAAGGGACTTTGGTCCCTGGGCTCTGTAGTACCACCCATCCACTTCCTTTGTTGTTAGTATCTGGGCCCTGGTGGTTTCTTCTGCCTCTTCTGTGCAACCAAGTCCTTGCATTAACTTCCCTTCTAGGAGAACTCAGAGTGGTTTCTGTTTCCTGGGTTGTATATCGATTAACCACATATCAAGCACTATGGCATGTCAAGAGAAAATGGAATGCAAAACCAGGCATGACCCCTGTCCTCAAGGAGCTATAATTTGGTAGGGGAGAGATATTTTAATAAAAGAACCCTCAAATACATATGTGGCAATTACATAGCATTGAATAATTGTTAATTATCACAAGAATTACAAGATTCCACAATATGTTCTTGAGTATGGTGTTAATACAGGTGAAGCATATGATCACACATCAGACCAGGTAT
Organism: Carlito syrichta; assembly: GCF_000164805.1. Classification (NCBI taxonomy): domain Eukaryota; kingdom Metazoa; phylum Chordata; class Mammalia; order Primates; family Tarsiidae; genus Carlito; species Carlito syrichta. The sequence continues at coordinate 262,241 of NW_007248360.1, forward strand.
GGTGGCTTACACCTGTAATCCCAGCACTTTGGGAGACAGAGGTGGGAGGGTTACTTGAGCCCAAAGAAGTTCAAGGCCAGCCTAGGCAACATAGCAAGACCTTATCTCTATAAACAAAAAAAAAGAAAGAAAGAAAAAGAAAAAAAATCAGCTGAGCATGGTGGCACATGCCTGTAGTCCTAGCTACTTGGGAGGCTGGCACAAGAAGATTGCTTAAGTCCAAAAATTAGAGACTGAGGAAAGTGATTATGGCACTGCACTTCAGCCTGAGCAAGCGTGAGACCCTGACTAATAATAATAATAATAATAATAATAATAATATATCAGGACAGAGAACATAATCACAGAGGGGTCTAAGACTTCCAGACACAGCCTCCCAGGGTCTATCCTTAGTCACTCGAACACACTTCAGATTATACACTATCGAGATAACTGTGAGCCCAGGTACATATTTGTTGAGGGAGTCTTTTATACCCATCAGCCATGTAGCTAAACCCAGGCTACATAACCTACTAAACCAGGTACAAACAACGCATACATCCCTACAGGCTACCTCCAAGGGGAACTTTGAGCTCAATATAAAGCCCTAGCTAGTACAGGTCATTCTTACCTTGACCCCACTTCTGGCATCTCAGATGACAAGCTTAGGTTACTGCAGTACAGCAGCAAGGTAACTCTACCTTATGCAACATGTAAACTTCTAGAAAGTCGTCCTGCTAGAATTCCATGTGAAATGAGGTACTCTTTCCCAGCTGGTCCTATGAAAACTCTTGCTGGATTCTTAATAATCAGGCTTGAATCAAAGATCTTTTTCCACACCAGTCACTGCACCGAGGGTACAACCTGCCTACTGTCTTGATCACATACCTAGCTCAAGACCCATGGGATGAGTCGATCCTATCCAAACCACTCAGATGACTACCTGTTTCTATTTACTTATTTATTTAAAAGATGTGGGGTACAATTCAAGATTAGGTATACAAGTGGTCATAGTACAGGTAAAGTTTGGGCCTGACTTTGGTCCCCAAATGTACCCTTATTGATGATGTGTGCTTCCCCCCTCCCCTGGCAGTGTCCTGCTACTGTCAATCCCTTTCTTATAGTATTGTGATAATTGTTCAGGGTCTGTTTATGAGTAAGAACATGTGGTACTCTGTTCTTTTTTGTTTCTGTGATAAATCACTCAGTATTATAGACTCTAAATCCATCCAAATTGCTGCAAAGTCCATAAAGTTTGTCCTCCTATATAGCTGCATAATAATCCATTGTATATGTGTACCACATTTTTTTATCCAGTCTGCTTTCGATGGGCAGCACTCTTGGTTCTTGTTTTTGCTGTTGTAAATAGTACTGCAATAAACATGCATGCGCAGGTATCTTTTTTGTAGAATGATTTGAGTTCTTCTGGGTATATTCCCAGAAGAGGGATTACTGGGTCGTATGGAAGGTTGATTTTTAGATCTTTTAGGTACTGCCACACTGTTTTCCACAGAGGTTGTACTAGTTTACACTCCCACCAAAGTGTAGAAGTGTTCCCCTTTCTCCACATCCTCTCCAGCATCTGTTGTTTTTTGTTATTGATGATGGCTATCCTGACAGGAGTTAGGTGGTATCTCAGTGTGGTTTTAATTTGCATTTATTTTATGATTAGTGAGGCTGAACTTTTTTTTTTTTTTGAGTTGTAGTCTCACCCTGTCACCCAGACTGGAGTGCAGTGGCCGCTCCTGGCCACTGCAGCCTCGACCTGCTGGGCTCCAGCGATCCTTCCGCCTCAGCCTTCCAAGTAGCCGGAATTACAGGTATGCACTGCCACGCCCGGCTAATTTTTTTTTATTTATTGTAGAGATGATGTCTCGCCTGCTCAGGCGGGTCTCAAACCCACAGGCTCTGGCAATCCACTCACCTCAGCCTTCCAAAGGCGTGGGATAACAGACTGAGCCACCGAACCCGGCTGAACTTTTTTTAATGTATCTGTTGGCTGCTCAAATATCTTCTTTTCAAAAGTATCTATTCATATCTTTTGCCCACATTTTAATAGGGCTTATTTTTTTCAGCACGTTTGAGTTCCTTATGGATTCTAGATGTTAGACTTGTGTCAGATATACAGTTGGCAAATATTTTTTTCCCAGTCTGTGAACTGTCTTCTTGCTCTCTTGATAGTTTCTTTTGCTTTGCTGAAGCTTTTCATTTTGATGAGGTCCCACTTGTCTGTCTTTTCTCTTATGCACAGACAGTTGGGGTTTTGAACAGGAATTAGTTACCAGTTCCAATTTCCATAAGGATGTCACCCGCATTTTCTAAGGTTCTTATAGCTTGAGGTTTTATGTTTAGCAGACTGCTACTTGTATAGGTGTGGGTCCCCAAAGAAAAATAGGGCCTTTTTCCCCCCAAAAGGAGAGCTATGGGTGCTGAAAAGACAAGAAAGAAAGGAAGAAGGAAGGAAAAGTAAGAAAAGAAAACACACATAAAAAACCCATGACCACTAGAACCTCCACCTGACCATTAAATATCAGAATTTCTCAAGACTCTTGTCCAAGCTTTTATCTTACTCGATGTGCTTTCTCTGAGCAAGCTCACTCATACCCTCTCCTTGGATGACCTTCACATTTCTGTCCTAAGTTCAGTTATTCATCTGAATCCCACAAACACATCTAATTACACTTGACATCAGTTCTTGAATTTACAAACGTGCTTCAAACTCAGTCATTCCCAAATCAAACTCAACCTCCACCATCCATCCATGAGTTAAATTTTCTTTGAGTGTTTTCTAGTTCATTAAAGGAACCACCAACTATTCTACAATGAAAGACAAACTTCCAGACACCATGACACTTCCCTTTCAGCACTACCCACCCACCTCAGTTCAGCTCTATGTAATCTCTTAAATTTTCATGAACTTTCCACTCACTCTCCCTACCCATGTCACCCCTGTCCACTCTATTATCTCTTATTTAGAAAATGAACAAGGAATCTCCTGATTTGCTCTTTAACTCCTCTTCTCTCCTGCAATCTATCTATACACTGAGGCCAGAGGAATCTTTGTCAAAAAGGAAAAGTGATTGTTTCAGTACTCTATCTACCACCTAATTATAACATTTAAAAAATTCTCCTTTTTTTTTTGAATTGGAGTCTCACTCTGTCACCCAGGCTAGAGTGCAGTGGCATGCTCATGGCCACTGCAACCTCGACCTGCTAGGCTCAGGCGATTCTTCCACCTTAGCCTTCCAAGTAGCTAGGACTACTGGCGTGCACTACCACACCTGGCTAATTTTTTGATTTATTGTAGAGATGAGGTCTTACTAAGTTGCCCAGGCTGGTCTTGAACCTGTGGGCTCAGGCAATCCTCTCACCTCAGCCTCTCAAAGTGCTAAGATTATAGGTGTGAGCCACTCCACCCCACCCTCTTCTTGTTCTTAACAATAGATGAGACACATGAACCTGGCCCACAATACCCCGAGTGTTTTGGTCACCACTTACTCCTTTCTCAGGTCAGGTTCTTAAGCACTCTGCTATAGACAGTCTGTTATTTTATTTTTCGTACCATGCTCCCACTTTCCACTGGTTTTTGCATAAACTATACCCTCGGCCTAGAATCTATTCTTCCTCCTCTCATCTACCCACCCTTCACTTATTTAATTTTTCATTTTTCATTCCTTCTTCATATCTCAGATACATCATCTCTTTATCTTTGTTGTGGAGGTCTTCCTCACCTTCCTCATAAAGTCAATCCTATATATATATATATATATATATATATATATATATATATTCTTACATCACAGTGTACCTTTCTTCACAGTGCTTACCACAGTTGCAATTTTATTCCTCACCTGCACAATTATTTAATTATTTGACACAATACTTATTTAAATAATTATTTGATACAAAAACTATCATGGCTGGGTGTTCCAAAATATGTTTTTTTCTGACACACTGAAAAGATTATAACATAATCTAAACTTAAATTATTTTAAAGGTGATCGAGTGCAACTAGAAATCACATATGTACTTTCCCAGTGACTCATCATGTGTCGAGAGAAGTTTTCTCTCACATTAATTCATTCCTGACTGCTGTACTTCTGAGTTCCTTGGGTTTTTTTAGCTGTTTTTTTTTTTTTCTTTTTCTGTTGGACTCTCTTACCCTTCTCTTTGCCACTGGTAACACAGCTATTTATAGCTGTCCCAATCTCCTTCTAAATGGCGGTTTAAATCACTGCTCCCTAGGAAAGGGGCTCCCTACTTCATTAGCTTCCTGTTTGAGTCTCAACTTCATCCCAGGCCTCAGGATGCATAAACATTGTCAATCTTTCTGAAGAAGTGAAGGGATTTCAAATAAAGGTGTAAGTTTTAAACACTTTTTGCAAATAATCTTGCAAAAGTTTTTATTTATAGGAGGGTGAGGTGGGTTCCAGAACTGGCAGAATAAGAACACTGTATTCCCAGACTATCAGCAGAGAAGTGTATTCTGCAGCATTAATATTGCAGTGCTCATTCCTAAATGTGCCGTGTGCTTTGTGATGCAAATGAGCACATCATCTTATATTTTCCTCTGTGTCATGGACCCACAGAATTGCAGTAGCATGAACTGGTTGACAACAAAATTCTTTCCAGAGCTTCATAAATCCTTTGGCTTTTCTTCATTTGATACACGTGAGTAGAAATGCACAAGAAAACAAGAACAGATGATATTATTTAAGGCAATTGGTAAAAAATGTCTGACAAGAAGAAAGGAAAATGTATGTATTGATTCAAATGCAGTAATTGCCTTGGTGGTTTTTCTATGTTATCCTTTCTACTCATAAAAATTGTGTTGAATGAGCAAAGTGTTCTTAAATCTTTATACCTCATTCTAAAGATCAATAGCCAAAAAAGGTTAAACTTTTTTAGGCTTTTGGGAAAAAAATCCAAACAAACAAAAAAGACAGAAATAGAGAAGAGAAATATTTTCATTTTTATCTAAGTTTTTCTTGTTGTTTTTGCTTTTCCCATCTTCATTATCTCTCACATTGGAATTGTTGGCAAAGCTTAAGAGAAGAGAAACATAAATTGAAATTTGGGGAGCTCATCTGAAATCCCCACTTAAAGACTAAAAGTCACTAATTCATTTGTTTCAGTCAATAAATATTAAGGACCTACTATTTTTCATTTAGCGTCCTAGACACTTAATGTAAAATGCTATTCAGAGCAGAGTCACTGCTCCCTTGGTCCCTGCCATCATAATGGGGAGATAGTAATTAAATAAACATAAATACACCATTGTAAATGGGATGGATATTACAATAAAAAAGCACTGGGTGAAGTTTTAGCCTGAGAGTCAGAAAGGAATTATTCTCTGAAGAAATGTCTAATCTGAAACTTAAGAATAAGTAAAAGCTGCCAGACTGGGGAAAGGGAGCGTGTCATAGTCCATTTTCTGCTACTATAGCAATACAACAGACTAGATAAAAGTTGATTTGGCTCATAGTTCTGGAGGCTGGAAAGTCCAAAATCAAGGGGCTGCATCTTGTGAGGGCCTTCTTGTTGCATCATCCCAGGAGAGAAGGGCAAGCAAGCATACAAGACAGAGAAAAAAGGGAGGCTGAACTCCAGACATAAATAAACCATTCTCGAGATAACAGCATGAATCTATTCATGAAGACAGAGCCCTCATGACTTAATCACCCTTTGAAGGACCCACCACCCACTGCCATTACATTGGCAATTCAATTTTGGAGTGAGTTTTGGGGGAGACATTCAAACCTTAAGCAGAGGGGGAAGGCATCTATATGTGAGGGAGTAGTACCTACAAAGGCTCTGAGCCTGGAAAGGGACTGGCTTGGTGAGGATCAAGAAAAAGATCAAAGAGGCTTGAACCAAGATGGTGGCAAAGAGGAAGGGAGCTAAGGATGAGGTTGAAAAGGAGGACTGGGCCAGCTATTAAAAACTTTGCAGGGAAGGGTAAGGAATGTGAATTTCTTTCTAAGTTCAATAGAATGGCATAAAAGAATTTAAGCTGCTGGCCAAGTACAATGGCTCATACCTATAATCTCAGCACTTTGGGGGGCCAAGACAGGTGGATCACTTGAGCCCAGGAATTCAAGACCAGTCTAGGCAACATAGCAGGAATCTGTCCTTACAAAAAAATTTAAAAATTAGTCAGGTGTTGTGGTGCACATCTGTAGTTTCAACTACTCAGGGAGCTGAGGTGGGAGGATGGCCTGAACCTAGGCTTTGGAGGCTGCAGTGAACTATGATTGCACCACTGCATACTGCACTCCAGCCTGGACAACAAAGTGAGACCCCAACTCAAAAAAATTTTAAAAAAGAATTTAAGCTGACAAAAGACACGATCTAATTCACTTTAGTGAAACATCATTCTGACTGCTTTGTGGGAAAGGTGGAGATAAGGACAAAGTTAGAAGTGAAACTATCGGGCAACCCTCTCAGGTCCCCTCTCACTGTGGGAGCTTTCTGTTCTCTCAATAAATCCTATCAATGAGGGTATTGTAGTATTCTTGGTGAAAAAATGATTGTATTAATAGTAGAGATTAGAGTGTTGGCTGCTATGTTAGCCAGTCGACAAATTAGCTCCAATGATCACCTCCTTGTTTTCACTTTCTGGTGTAGTACCCTCACACGTTAATTTGGGCTGACCTGTATAATTGATCATGCAAAAATAATGGCATGTGACTTCCAAAGGTAAGCCATAAGAGATATGGCAACCCCCTTTTGCTCTCTCATGGATCACTCACTTTGGGGGTAGCCAACTGTCATGTTGTGACGACACTCAAGCACCCCTATGTGCAGTTCCCTTTGGAGAGGAACTGAGGCTTCCCACCAACAACCAACACAAATTCCCCAATCATGAGTGAACCACATTGGAAGTAGATCTTCCTGCTTTAGTCAAGCTTTCAGATGACTGCAGTCCTGGCCAATATCTTTACTACAATTTCATGAAAATCTCCTGGACAGAATCACCCGGCTAAGCCACTTTCATACTCTTGACTCACAGAAACTGTATGAAGTATAAAATAGTCATCGTTTTAAGACACTAAGGCTTAAAACAAAGTGCGATGCAGCAAGAAATGACTAATTTAGTTGTGGAGGCATAGAGAAGAGGGTGGGTTTGAAGGATACTTTAGAGGTAGACTAGGTAAGATATGGTGAAAGCCTGAATTTGTGGGTGAGATCAGAGGAGGGCAGTATTGAAAATACCTCCTAGACTTCTGGCTTGTGTAACTGTAGACAATGCATCTACAGTTTTTTTATAGTGATTAAAAAAAAAAAAAGGAACACATTTAAAGTCAAGAGTCTAGTTTGAGAAATTTTAGTTAATGATGCCTGAAAACATCCAAGTGGATAAACAAGTTCAAAAAAGAAATAAGGACTAGTGATATAAATTCAGGAGCTTTTGACTTAATGATATCTAATGTCATAAGAATAAATTATATCAACCAGACTAAAATGATGATTCTGCCTCAAAAGCTGAAGTCTGAAAATTTCCATAATATAGAAATCTGAAGAAAAGAAGCTGACACAGAAGAGTGAGAAAAAAATAAGTGGTTAAAGTTAGAAGGAAAGAGGAAAATAGGAGAGTGTGGAGTCATGGAAGCCAAGATAATTTCCCAAAAAGGAGGAAAAAACCAATGTCAGACATTTCTTAGAAGTTTAGTACAACATAGACAGAAGAATGACTAGCATAGTCATTCTTGACCTTGGCTACATTTTGGGATTACCTGGAGAAAGTTAAAAAAAAATATGAATAGCTGGGCTTCACCCATAACATTTCTGATTTAATTGAGCTTAGGTATGGACTGGTATCTGGATTTTAAAATTTTCCAGGGGATTCTTGTGTAAAAAGAATCAGTGGTCTAATTAATTCAGAAATATGGAATTATTTTCACATCTTGTCAAGAGTCATTTTAGAGGAGTAGTGGAAACAGAAGCCAAATTAGTTAGGTCAAGGAATTAAGTCTGTTACAATTTTATGTTATTTTGGTAGAGCAGTGTTAAAGCTCTCCCACATTCCTTACCTGCTCAACAGAACTACTGTACTTGTGGGATGGCTAACTGCCATGTTGTAAGGACACTCAAGCAACCTCTGAAGAGTTCCCTGTAGAGAGGAACTGAGGCTTCCCACCAACAACCAAAACAACTTGTCAGCCATGTGAGTGAATCATGTTGAAAGCAGATCTTCCTGCTCTGGTCAAGCTTTCAGATGACAGTAGACCTGGCCAATATCTTTACTATGATTTTGTGAAAGATCCCTGGACAGAATCATCTAGATAAGCCACTCTCACATTCTTAACTCATAGAAACTGTATGAACTATAAAAATACTCTTTGTTTCAAGGCATTAAAACAACCTTAGATGTGCCCTTTATGATATCTTCCTCACACTCACACTAAATGGGTGTCTCTAGTTACACACACCAGAAACCTGGGAGGCATTCTCAATACTGCCCTCTTTTGACCTCACCCACAAATCTGAGCCTTCATCACATCTAGTTTATCTCTAAAGTATCCTTCAGATCTATTTTCTTCATATGTCTCCACAACAAAATTAGTCATCCCTTGCTTTACTTTGTCTTAGGGCACTTTTTAATAATTCCCTAGGTCTATGGTTCTCAACCCAGGCTATCATTAGAACTATCTGAGGAGCCGGGCTTGGTGGCTCAGCCTGTAATGCCGCGCCTTTGGGAGGCTGAGGTGAGTGGATTGCCTGAGCCCGCGGGTTCGAGACCTGCCTGGGCAGGTGAGACCTCATCTCTACAATAAATCAAAAAATTAGCCGGGTGTGGTAGCGCGCGCCTGTAATTCTGGCTACTCGGCAGGCTGAGGCAGAAGGATCGCCGGAGCCCAGAGGGTCGAGGCTGCGGTGGCTGGGAGCAGCCACTGCACTCCAGTCTGGGTGACAGAGTGAGACTCCAACTCAAAAAAAAAGAACTATCTGAGGAGCTTTGTAAAAATGATCGTAATCTAGTCCTACGACCCCAAGTCAATTAAATCAGATCCTAAGAGCAGGAACAGGGTAGAGGATTTTTTGAAGCACCTCAGAGTATTAATGTACAGCCAGGGTGGGAACCACTTCCTTGGTACTACACAGAAGCTATATCAATTTGTTGTTTTCTTGGTGCTGAAATATTTGGGGAAGTGGAGATTCTTTGGTACCGATAGACAAGTGGTGAAGATCACAAAATACCACGTGCTGAAAGGAAAATGATAGAAAGGAAATATAATGATCCAAACTTTTGATAGAAGTGCTGAGTTTGTAGACTGGAGACTTCACTGATAATTCCTTTCCAATGCCTAATCATAAGTGAAATGCTATTGAGGAGACAGGCTGAAATTGGGGGCAAAATATAATACTTGCCCCCAAGGAGAAAGGGTGTTTGTTTGTTTGTTTTTAACCAATGCATTGCACAACTACAAGAGGCCTCCTCAACATAGAATACTATATGAACAGCGTCTCCTGGAATTGTGCAGTGAGACAGCCCTATTATTCATCTTAATGAAAAATGCACACTTCTGAGGCAGGTTGGATACATAGTATTGCTTCTTCATGAGGGCGGTTGGGCTTCATGTTCCTAACTTCATTTTCCATGTGATTGCAATCACATTGCTCTTTATTGTCAGTAAATTACCCTCAAGAACTCATAGGACCATAACAATTTTATAAGGGACTCAGTTTGGTAATAGAAAATCAGCATTTTTAGTCTCTAGTTTTTGAGGTAGGCAGCTAGAAGTATAGTCACATGATTTCTAAGTTCACAAAAGTGAGACCAAGAAACACCTACTACTCTCTGTTCAGTCTTTAATTTTTCTGTGTATAAGTGACGTAATTGGTAGGCTTAGAATTTGCTATTAAAAACTGCTAAATTCGGGTCATTGCCTTGCTAAGCTATGGTGTGGTCATGAGCTCTTTGAGCTATGACTAAACCATGTTTTCTTAAGCTTCGGCCCCTTCCTCTAACTTGGGGAGGTGAATCTTTTTCTCTCTTTCTTTAATTTACTTCCTAAATAAACTATATTTTCTACTCTTTAAAAAACTGCTAAATTCTTACTTGGTTCTTCAATGGCATCTTAGTTTTTTTGCTTGCTAGCTATGTGAGTAGGCAAGCTGCTTGACCTCTCTCAGATTCTGTTTCCTCCTGAGTAAAATAGGGACTCACTATTTGATGAAGCTATTAGGTGAATAGATTAGTACTATTCACCAAATGTTTCCTGCTTCTCCCACTCCTAGATGCACGGCATGGTACTTTCTGCCCTTCCCCTTTGTAGTTGTGTAGTGTCAGATGGTCTGTTCTGACTAATGAGTTGTGAGTGGAAGTGATGTTTGGCACTTCTCCACTGAAGCTTTTGATTGCCATTGTGAGACTCTGAGCTATTCTCTCCTCACCTGCTGGCTATGCTATCCACCTAAGAGATGAAGTAGGATGCAGAGCTGCCCACCAATGGACATGATGGATTACAGGCAACTGAGATTTCAGCTTATTGACTACACTCACTAACAGACTTACTTCATAGATTTGTGATAAGAGTTTAATGGGATAACATACACTAGGCAATTGCTTTACTATCTGGAGCATTATAAAATGCTAAATACATATGTTTCCATATTTCAGGTAAATATTATTGAACTTCTCTGTCCAAGTATTAACATTTATGTAGCTTTCAGGATTTAATTTTCAACTCTAAAAGTGAATGATTCAAGTTACCATTAGAAATATCTACTCTGGCATTTAACTATACATGCAAAGTATTGATCATCAAGTTTGTAAATCATATTTTTGGTTTATGATACTTGATGATATGCAAGAACCTCTAAGAACTTAATATTACTTTGCTTATAAACATAAACTCTTAATGGCCAAAACATTTCTAATCTCCTTTTCAATAAATGATTTTATGCAACCAATTAACTGAGCTCATGCCAAATGCAATTAAGGAAAATCTTAACTGTCTGACAACTATTAAAGAAGTGTTCAATTATAACTAGTTACTAATGCAGTGTTTGGGCTTAGAGAAGAAAATATTAAAAAATGACATTCTAAAATAATACTGATTTCTTTCTCTTATTGCCATTTTTACAACATGCTGTATCTATAAATATGCACCTGTATAAGTTATGACTACATCTATTTTTACTGCTTCACAGTAAGTCTTTTGCTGAATATGTGGGATCCTAATCTCCGGTGTATTATGTACTAAAGGATAATAGATTTGATAGCAAAAATAGACAGTTATATTCCATTAAAAAACAGCTCTATAATTCATGACTGGACTTAGTCCTGCTCCTAGCCCAATGGAACACTTAACTTCCAAAAGGCCTAAAGCAAATTTTCCAGTGTTATCATTCCCAGAGTCATGTTTTTCTCCATTTAAAAAGATAGAAATCAATATTTGTATTGTTTTCCGTATGTTCTCAAAATGGCAGCTTAAATGGTTTGATACGAAAGATTTGATTAAATTCGGTAATCCTTTGACAGGAGTGGTTTGATTACTCAAATTATTAATCATGTCATTTATTTAATTTTTTTAATACTTAAATTTATTTCTTGTAAAAGGAATACACAATCATACAGGAAAAAATCCTGCAGATCAAGAATAAGAAATATTCACTCGCTATTCCAATTCTAGTGAAATATTACTATTTACTTCACCCTAGCCTTTGTGTTCTGCAAACATTTGCCATAAAGGTAAAGTAGAATATGATTTAATTAATTTGAAAATTGAATCTTATACTGTTTTTAAATCTTTGTTTCTGATTATAAATGCCATCTGTGTGGTTCCTTACAGGGAATTTTAAAAATATAAAAAATAATTAAAATAGAAATAAAACCCAGGGGGAAAAGCCATCAGAGATAATGGTTATTCATATTTTAGTACTTCCACTAAAAGCAACCATTACTTAACTACTTTCAAGTCCACTCAAAAGGTGTATTCTGCAGAATGGTCCTTAGCAGTGTAATTAAATTTTCCAGTGGGCCAAATATTTATTCACTTCTGAGTTGGAGCACTTGCATTTATCATGCATTTGCAATATGGGACGAGTACAATGTGCTACACCCTAATGTTATAAGTATACAGAGATATACCACTAGCCTGCTCTCTCCAAGAAGTCCAGGTATGGGGAAGATATAGACTAGGAAACAATTACAATACAGAGGCATTAATGCTAGGAGTTGAGGTAAGCTCAGGATGAAATGGAACTGCGATAGAACACAAACCTAGCCTGCTAGAAGAGAAAGTGTCAGGGAAAACAAACTTCCTGGGAACTGTGCGGTGGGACTCACCTCTTAGTGTTGAATGTAGCCAAAGACAGAGAGGAAGAGAACCACCAGGGAGCATACACAATCCAGAATCAAAGGTGATTTCACATGATTAAAGGATAGAAATACAGTGACATGAGATGAGGGGGCAGAAATTAAAGGATAGAAATTTGTATTTTATAATGAGAAGCCCAAATTCTATGCGGAAGGCAATGAGGCAAGTAAACACCAGAGTGACGTAATCAGGTGTGAGGTAGCTCATGTCTGTAATCCCAGCCCCCTTTGGGAGACTGAGATAGGTGGATCACTTGAGCCCAGAAGTTCGAGACCAGCCAGGGCAATATTCATCTCTACAAGACAAAAAAAATTAGCTGGGTATCATCGTGCATGCCTGTGGTCTGAGCTAATTGGGAGACTGAGGTAAGAGTCCAGGAGTTTGAGATTGCAGTGAACCATGATAGTGACATTTTAGCTTGGGTGACAGTGTAAGACTCTGTCAAGAAAAAAAGAAAGAACGAGGAAGAGGGAGGGAGAGAGAGAAAGAGGGGAGGTGAAAGAAAGTGAGAGAGAGGAAGGAAGGAAGGAAGGAAGGAAGGAAGTGAAGGAAGGAAGGAAGGAAGGAAGGAAGGAAGAGAAAGAGAGAAAGAAAGAAAGAAAGAAAGAAAGAAAGAAAGAAAGAAAGAAAGAAAGAAAGAAAGAAAGAAAGAAAGAAAGAAAGAAAAAAAGAAAAAGAAGGAGAAAGCACTATGCAGGAGGGCAGAAGGGAATGGATGAGACATGTGGCAAGGCTGAATCTAAAGAGAACAGTAAGCCACAGTGGTCATCCAGATTCGAAATAGAGAGGACTTGAATAAAGGCAGCAGGAACGTAGTGAATATTAAAGATGTCAAGGAGGCTTTGAATATTCCTTATCCCTTCACATGCCACTTGGTGATTAACCTTAGATGTTGATCTTGCTTGCCAAATTATTAACAAGATGGTAATTCAAGACCTGCCTTGATAATTTCCTTTCAGTCCTATGAGGTTAAACATAGCAAATAATTTATTTTGGATTCTATTCTAAAGAGAACATTGTAAGAGACTCAAATAAAGTTCTGACACTATAATCAGGGCCTAGGAATTGAGACCTATGAGATATCGCATAAGGAGAGCAAAGGCTTCTCCTTGGGCAACTTCTTTGCAAAAGAACTAGGAAAATATTCCTGCGGGCCATGATGATTTTTCAGAGCTAGAAGCCAAAGAAGGAATAAATCTATTCTGAACAATATACTTACTAAGTTGTAGTCATTCATAGTATGTCAATGAGACAGGCACCTAATTTGGTACACTTTTGCCAGGTAAACACGTGTTGGATAGGGACTTAAGACTTCACAGATGCTAGGGGACATTGGGGCTCCATATTAATGATTTTCTTTTCCCATTTGGGTTGCTGACAGGATTTATTTGAAGAGTTTCCTTAATCAAGAATACTAACACAAAAACATATCCAATTTTTTTTAGCACACATGTAAAACCATTCATAATTTATAATTTGGACCCTAAATACTTTTTTTTGAACAATTAGAATTTTCTGAAATTGGCTTAAATCATCTCATAAGGGTATCATGAGTTTTCTGCCACTGGAAGTATTAATATTTTAAAGGCCAGGATGCTACCAAATGAGAGGTGTTAGGCAGGAGTCACACACAGATTAAAATACTAGTTTACGGCTTTGATGGTTTCTTCTTTTTTTTTCTGTCACAGCTATGTGAAGATATGCTTATGTATTTTATATAATATTTTTTCCCTGCTACCCAGCACCATATAAACAAATTCAACTGAGTCGATATAAGATTTCAGATACAAGGTCAGAAAACCTGAGACCTTGAATTCCCTTAACACACATATTTCAAATTTGCTTACGGCTTCACTAGGTTAGATCTTCTTACAAAACATGATTTAAACATTTTATTCATTCAGCCTTTATTGAGAGACAACTTTGTGTTGCTAGATATGAAAAAACCCATTATGGAAAAAAACCCTGTTATAAGGCTATTAAAAATGAAAAAAACCCTGTTATAAGGCTATTAAAAATGGTATCAACTTACAAACTGAGTACAGGAGTCTACTGCCATTATTAAGTCTTTGCAATAGAAGTTGATGAAAGTAATCCATAATAGTATATACAAAATAAAGCTTTCCATCAGAGTAGCAAAAATTGTGTAGAAAATCTGGGAGTCAGAAAACAATCATGCAGAGGAGACAACTCAAAATACACATAGGAGAAAATGATTCTTTCAAAAGTCAGTCATAGCCAGGCATGGTGGCTCACACCTGTAATTCCAGCACTTGGGAGGCTGAGGCAGGAGGACTGCTTGACCCCAGGAGTTGGAGACCAGCCTTGGCAACATAGCAAGACCTCGTCTCAAAAAATATTAGTAAATAAAATTTTAAAAATTAGCTGGGTGGCCAGCTAATAGTTGTTCTAGCTACTTGGGAGACTAAGGCAGAAGGATTGCCTAAGCCCAGGAGGTTGAGGCTGCAGTGAGCCTTGATCGTGTCACTGTCCAGAGAAACTGCAAGGGAGGGAGATAACATTGATGGGGAATACTACGGAGGGGACGCCACTCTCTTGCAATGGCAAGAGATGCTGTTTCAACTTGTATGACTTCAGGAAATCTTAGAAAAAGTGAGCTCTGTGCTGTCTTCATAATTCTTTCAAGTTTTTGGTATTCTCTTCACACTGCTTACAGAACTTATCCAGAAGTAAAGCCATATGTCCCTTGGGAGTGTGCTACACTGGATAGAAGCAATAGGTGCCTCAGACAATTTTGACAGTGACTCCATAACAAGAAAAAAATGTGTGGCTTGGGGTCTTTGGGGAAGACAGTCCTTTGAAAACTCATCTAATTTATTTTATGGCATGCAAATGACTCAGAGAACTTTGAGTCCATAAAACTTCAAAACTAGTGTCTGAGAGATATGGAACTACATTTCCCTGAGAGAATAGACAAAATGGGCGGAAGTTGTAACTAGAAATAAATATTTGGGCAAGTGCAGCCCCAGGTATCCAAATTGTCCTCCTGGCCATCTGTAGAGGAGATAGAGGTCTTCTGGGTCTCAGATAAGGTTTTTTGTTTCTAAGGAACTCAAGTTTCCATGTGATTCTGAGGGGAATTAGAGAAACCCAGCCTGGAAAATGGGAGCTGTCAAAGCAGTGTTTGATGAAGATGAGATTGAGAAATTTGACTAATGGCAGCCATAGGAAACTGGCTAGACAAGAGAAGCATGGACATTAAAATGGTATCAAATGGAAAATATGACAGTTTATCCCACAGGAAATGGCTAAGAAACAATTTTGTTCTGAATGAGAATGTGATTGCCAAGAATCAGTCCTCAAGCAATTCAGAATTTAAATTTTCTTGTTTTAGACTCAGAATTTAAATGACGCAGGAGACTTTAAGACCACTCTCGCTTCTCTGTTCATATGTCTGGCTTCCTCCCATCATCCAGGCTTCAATTTTAAGATCACATCCTTACATAAGGTTTTCCCTGAATACTTAACAGTTTGGGCTTACATCGCACATTAGAATGCAACACATGTATGTTTCAAAGTCAAGTGATTAGAAGACTATGGGCCCTAAATACTGTTCATGGAATTATGCGTCCACACCAGATGCTGTCAGAGCACTCATACGCTGTCCGATTCCTGTTAGGACTCTCTTCTGATTTTTTTCCTCACTGCCAGCCACTTACTAAGCAACCGTGCTCTCCCCAAGGCCTTTCTCTAGCTGCAGGAGCGTGCTTCAGCATTCAGGACAGGCTAGAAGTATCTGTGAGTTGATGCCTCTAGAGGCAGCCTTCAACAAACTTCACTTGGAAAATGTTGGATAAACACTCCAACCCCTCACCCCTTGGGTGGGACAACACTGAGGCATGTTCTGCAAACTCTCCCCACAATCCCCAATAGCCTGATTTCCAGTTGCCACAGCAGTGATTTATTGGTTTTCCTCCCTTCCCTGTCTTAATTCCCCACTCCCCACCCAGTGCTTCCTGGCATCAGCCCCCAAATAAACCACTTGCACTCACATCCTTAATCTCAAAATCTACTTCTGGGGAGACCCAACTCAAACAGCATTCTTCCACAAAGGAAAATCAGCCAAATATAAAAGAAGATAGATTAAGATGAATCTAACCAACAACAACTGATGACTAAGCAGCAAGAATAGCTGCAATTAAAAGCTATAGATAACAACTCTAGGAAAGCACTGATGAAATGTCTTACTCAAGTCTTGTGGGAACTCACACCGTCTGCCTGTATGCAGCAGCAATGCAAGTTTTGCAAAGGTGGGAAATGTTTAGTGGAAGCTGAATTTCATCCGAATCCCAAATCATCATTCTCAATAAACTCCAATATTGTGCTATTTTAAATGTACGAGTACCAAATTTTACTAATAGTGAATTCTTAATATAGTAACTTATTAGTAAGTAGCACTTGGTTATATATTTTAAAATGAAATCATATCATATGGCATATAATTTCCCTTAATATAGACAAAGCTCTGGGTGTTTTCTTAGTTTGTATCCTTAGGACTCCTGAAAGAGTCTTGGAGGCTGAACCACACTGTGTCCCTCCCTGCGTTAAACAGAGGTCACAGATGTTGGGTGAAGACCCAACTACCAAAGCAAATGCCCACAACTTTCTTGGCAGCCTGACCATTGAACCAAAAATACCTTAAACAATTTAGTTCCCAGTTCTTAAAAGAGCAAACGTGCCTTTAGAGAAAAAGAAAAATACACAAAAGTCTTACCGACCTTGGGTTTGATATTTACTCTTCCTTAGGCCAAAGCTGCTGAGTATAAACTGGGCGCCTGCCAGGTTCTTATCATAATCCTTCAACAGTCATTTTCCAGGAGGTTCTGTTTTCTGGAAGAGATAAGAAAATAGTACCTGGGAGGAAATTGGTCATGCTTGTATTGCTGAGTGGTTCTAATATGGTGGGCAAATATTATTAGGTTTGGTGGGGGAAGCACATATCCATGTTAAATCATTTACCCTTGGCAGAGAATTTCCTTTGGGTGAAGTTTTTCTTATTCTCCTCTACCCAGAAGCCTTTGTTTTTTCTAATTGCCTGCAAGTGTTTGCAAGGTTGTTTCTCCCATGTAGACTGTGAATGAGTTGAGGGCAAGGATTTGCCTAATTTACTTCTAAATCTCCAGGATAGTGCAAGTCAGTAAAAAGGAATGTGAACACCCAGTTCCCTGGTGGGGTTAAGAAGGAAAGTGCACTCAGGCAGGACTTCCACTGCAGCATTCCTTGCAGGCTCCACAGACTTGATCTGAATTCACCACCTGCTTGCCTTTTTTCCCTTCCCAGTCCTGCTTTCCCAATTCTCTTACAGTCTCCCTAGAGCCCTTTCTTAGTAAACCACTTGCACACAGATTCTCAAGGTTTGTTTGTGGAGATAGCCAGCTGTGACATCAACGGGCAGGATTAAAAATCAGAGCACTGGAAGCAAAATAGGCAGTATGCAAATGAATGATGGCAGTGTAGTCTTAAAGATCCTTGATTGTCACTCAAAGTAGCTTGAATAGAAAGTTTACAGGAGCCTCTGCACTGCTGGAAGATTCTTTGGCCTCAGGCACAGTAGACTAGACAGTCTGGGAAATT
Organism: Carlito syrichta; assembly: GCF_000164805.1. Taxonomy (NCBI): domain Eukaryota; kingdom Metazoa; phylum Chordata; class Mammalia; order Primates; family Tarsiidae; genus Carlito; species Carlito syrichta. The sequence continues at coordinate 280,141 of NW_007248360.1, forward strand.
AACCAAGGGCAGCACTCAGCCAGTGCTCCCCAGGAGCTGGTGGATGTAACCCCAGCTCCCTCACCCCTCCAGAGTTCAACTCTGAGTGTTCTGCACTATCTCCCAGTGTTCCCCACAGGGATGGAGTTCCCGTGGTCACAGTGGTAACTTACTTTTAAAACATGTATTTATTTATTTAGAGATGTACATGTGAGGATTTGATACATAAGTAAATTGCATGAAAGTGAGGTTTGGGTTTCTAGTGAGTCCTCTCCCCCAGGTAGTGGACATGGTATCCAATGGGTGGTCATGAGCTTCTTATTCTCCCTTCCTCCCTCCTTTCTTTTGCAGGGCCCAGCACTTGTTGTTCCCCTCATTTGTGCTCATGTGCCCAATGTTTAGTCCCACTTATAAGTGAGAACGTGCAGTGTTCAGGTTTTTTTATTTGTTTGTTTCTGTGTGTTTGTTTCTTAGAATGATGGTCTCCAACTGCATTCATGTTGCTGCAAACAAAACAAGACAAAACAAAAACAAAAAAAACCAAAATTTTGTTCTTCCTAGATTCAAACATGTTTTATTTATTTATGTATATATTTTATTAGAGATGGCGTCTCACCCTGTCACACAAGCTGAAGTGCAGCTGCGCTATCCTAGGTCACTGCAGCCTGGAACTCCTGGTTCACATGATCCTCCCTCCTCAGCCTCTAGAGTAGGTAGGACCACAGACACAAGCCACCTCGCCCAGCTCGTTGTATAACTCACTTGATAATATACTCCTTACAGCTGCCTTCCCTTTCTCTCTCATTTCCACACTTTTCTGGTAGTGTTCCCTGAGATCATCTCCCAAATAAACAGCTTACGCTTGAATTATGGTCTCAGAGTCCAGTTTTATGGGAAACTAAGCTAAGACAATGGTTAACAAATACATATGGAACAGATGAAAAACTGATTTTATCTTCCCCAAACTGGCAAAGAGACCAGGCCAGCCACCAACTTGGATTTTTCTCAAGACTTGGAGGATAAAGTACTTGTCCCATGCTATACCTTAAAAGTAGAAACACCCATCAAGGGAAGGCTGCACAGGAATCCATTTTAAAAAACAAAGCACTGCATTCTTGGGAGGCAGTTGTGAAATTAATTGTACCCAAAAAGACCTGGACAAGGCAGATGCTGACAATGCAGCTGCCCACAATTTATTGGTTCAATTTGGGATGGGCAGTATATATCCTGATAGCCCAAAAGCCACATGCCCACTTGTCCTGATTTCCATTGGTGCCCTCTTCACCTTTCCCTCTCAAAAAAGAAAAGGAAACCAGAAAAAGTGACAGTTATTAGACTTTTTGCTAACCTTGTTGAGCAACATTTGACTTGAGCTATGAAATCAGAGAAATGTCTCTTTCTTACAGCTGAAATTTTGAAATAAATTCTACTTGCTAAAATGGTTTTTCAGCAATGAAACATATAAATACCATACAAACACTTGGAAGATGATGGGGGAAAGAAACATTTACCTTCTGATTAACTGGAAAGGCATCTTGAGCATTTCTGATGGTTGATTGCATAATTCCAGTTCTTGAACATTTAATGCATTATCCTTTCCGTTGCTGGAGGAATGCAATTGCTCGATGAAATGTGAAGAGACTTGACAAGGACTGTTTTCATGGTTATGTGCCAAGTTCTTGCTTTAGCTTGCTTGCTTAATCAAATGTCGACTTATGATCTCTTTGGGAGTTTCTGAACTTTATTGGCTCTTTCCTTAAAGAGAAGTTAATCTACTAGGGAAGGAAGTAATGTTCGCTGGCTTATTCATTGCAGGTCAGCGAATATTAGCACTTTCTAATAATTAATTCCAAACCCCAGTTTCTAGACAACTAAACAGTTCAGCAAAATCCTCGTTCACAAGAAATTGACCTATTTTCAGCAGAGGCACTGCAATCGGTGCAAGATATAATATCTCATAGAACAGTGTTAATTTGTCCTTACATACAGCCAAAATGATTTGCTATAGCTAATGATGCCTGTCTCTTCATTGAGAAAAATCTAGAAGAAAGCTTTGTCATAACTTTAATCTGAGATCTGCTTGGCTATCCTGATTTAAAAAAATTTTAATGAACATGTAAATTTCTTATTGTCTTTTCTTGTAAAAACATACAGCACATTTTCTGCTCAGCTACACATAATCAGAAGAGGAACACTCACTGCTGTGAATTTAAACTTGAATAAAATTTTGTTTTTTCAGAACGATGCATGTTAAATGAAAGAGGGGTTTTTAAGAGGCTGTAGTTTACAGATGAAGGATGTCTTCCTACTATAAATTATTGTGGTACACAGAATAATAGCCCCCTCCCTAAAGGTGTTCACATCCTAATCCTTGGAAATTGAATATGTTACCTTGCATGGCATGGAGCCCACTGAGAGACTTAAGTACATGGTCCCTTGAGGCTTGGGTACATGGGTAGACACCAGCTCTCATTTACCATTCTGTGGTAACTGTATCTTCAGGATTCTGAGTGGGAAGAAGGACTCTAATGAAAGAAAAAAAGATCGTGATCTCTGGAAAGTGGGGAAAATGAAGCAAAGTGGAGTTTTTCAAGAATTGCCAGATTCTCAATAAAAATATCAGATATGTGTGAGTTATTAAAAAAAAATGGACAAAACAGTAACAAGAATGCAATATGGAAAAATTTCTAGGAACAATTTACATCTTATGTTTTGCATTCAATAAAGTGACATTTTTCCATTTCTTCATTTGTTAGAAACTCATGCTGTATACCCTTGAACTAGAAAAGCATCACATAGCCCAAGATAACAAGCAAAAGGATGGTTCAAATAGGAAAAAGCAAAACTTTTTAATTAGATTGCTGCAGATTTTATAAGGAAAACTAACAGAAAAAGGTTATGACACTTCTTCAATGAGTTTCCAGAATGAAAGCTCAAATCCTGAATGCTTTCAAAACAAAGACCATCCACCATTTTCAATCTGGTGAATTCTACCCATTATAGGCAGAAAGTATAGACTAGCACTGTCCAATGGAAATATAACATGAGCTTTGTTCAAAAAAGTAAAAGGAAGCAGATGATATTAATTTTAAGAATCTATTTTAGTTCATTTAATATATCAAAATGTTATAATTTTTACATGTAATCAATATAAAGATTAACAAAATATTTTGCTTTTCAAATCTATTTTTGAAATTTGATACGTATTTTATTCTTATACAGTATTTCAATTCAGATACCAAAATTTACCAGAATTTTTTTTTTAAGTGAGAAAGCAGGATTTATTGAGAGGACAGAGAAGCTTCTACACTGGGAGAGGACCCGAAGGGGTTGCCCACCAGAAATATTTAATCTGTATTTAGATTTCATAAAATTGACAGTTGACAAGTCACATATTCAAGTTATTCCAAGCATCCATGAAAGTTTTCTAGTACCTAATCATAAACTTTTTAATTTGACTTTTAATTAAAATTAAATAAAATTGTAAATTCAGTTTCTCACTCACAGTACCCACATTTTACATGTTCAGTAGACACCTGTGGCTTATCATTACCATATTGAATATCACAACATTAGAACAGAGACTATAAGAACATGTGAGGTTTTTTCACCTTCATAACTTTGTCTAATTTTCTGTGTGACCTATTTTCATTATGTTTAACTTGAAGCCTTTAAATGAGAAGCCACCATGTTCTCGTCATTGGTGTCAATAAGGAAGTGAAGAAGGTTAGAGAAGGAGAGAAACTCCACGTAAGAATGGGAAGATGTTGGTAGAAGCTTCGGAGAAAGGACATCAGCCTAACTCCCCAAGGTCTGTTGGGCAGAAAGAATAGAAGCCCAAGGGGCAGCAGAATGGGTCTGGAGAGTGTTCTATCACACTTTCAGACAGGGTTTTAGGTTACAAATGTCAGGAACCTGATTCAAACTGGCTTCGACAATGAAAAGTATTCTACTAACTCAAGTAACTAAAAAAATCTGCACATTCTGTAATGAGAAACTCAAGCATTGCTGAATCCAGGGGCTCAAATGATATCATTTGTAATTTATTTTTCTTCATCTCTCAGTATCCATGTCCCCTGTGTTGCTTTAAATCCCAGTCAAAGTTTTCCCCAGTGGAAAGATGGCCACCAGCTATTCCAGCACATGCCCTGTTTTTAACATCTCTACTAGACAAAGTATGCTTCTTTCTGAAAAACCCCAGACAGTGTCCTAGGGCTGATGCTCACTGGTCTCTGCTTGGATCCCATGTTCATTTCTCAACTAATCCCCAGACCTGATCAGTTTCCCAACCTTGGAGATGGAGGGTTGGATCTAGCCACTCAACTCATGTGAATTAGAAGACCGGGTGTGGTTACTCAAAAGGAAAATCCGGTTGTATTAGGAGAAGAGAGAATGAACGTTGGGTTGAAAAATCCTTGTATGTCAAATCAAGACTCTTGACAATATGATGACTAGCTGGTTCCCCCAAAATAATTGTCTGTTTATACTTTAAGTCTAGTTTCATGAAGAAAATTGTATCATCATCTGCAAAACGTCCTATCTCCTTTCCCTATTAGTAAGTCATTTGGAAATCCATACCTTTTTAAAGATACTTAACCTTAAGAAAGTTTTTTAATGTCACAATGCTTCAGATTTCTTAATCTGTAAAATGGGAACAATAGCAGGATCTACCTCATACGTTTGTAATAAAGATTAAATAAGTTCATATTTATGAAGTGCTTGCAACAGAGTCCGGCAAATGACAAAGGCTAAGAAAAAAAATCACTAAATATGCAAAAGTGTGGTATTATACATTTTTTTCTCAGCAAAGAAGATTCACTGACTTCTCAAATGAATTCATCTATACTTGTTCCTGTCAAGGTGGCCTCCAGAGAGATGAGAAATTACTGCTGAAAATGTTTATTGGATGAAGGAATCTCATTTGCAGAGTAAAGAACATACACATGTTTTTCAGGGACACACATGTCCTTAGATGCAGTTCACCTGTATTGTAGCTTCTCTCTATGAGCATGAGTCAGAATGTAATTGAATTAACACCAGTGCCGCCTTTCTGTCAAGGAAGCTCTGGCTAACATAACAAGGAACAATCTGGGTATTATAACTATCATGAGGAATTGTCTTCATCTTTATTCTATGCTTATTGTCACAATATTTGGTTTAATTACGTTATGTAGGATAGCAATTATAGCAAATGGGGTTTCGCTGGGAAAAGACTCCTTGAGAAACAAAGGTCATATCTTCAGGCACCATTGCTGGAAAAGGCAGAATTCAGTCCCTACTAGAAGCATGAAAACTCCCAGACACATAAGGAGACTGAGGGTGGGAATCGCTTGCTTCTGAAAATGTCAAATTGACGTGTGGTGAGAAGCTGAGTCTCAATTCCTTTTCTGTCGGATACATTCCATCAGTAAAAGAAAAGAGCCATCTGTGAAAGGATCTTAGCGGTACCACTTGCTCCGCCTTCCCAAAATGATTAGCATAAAGTGATGACCCTGGAGTCACCTCACTCAGTAGGCATTGCTTCAAGTAGGTTCTTGCCTATTACAGGGACACTTGCCACCTGGAGGGAAATACATCAATGTCCTAACCCCTCACCGCTTTATCTGTTGTTTGTTTTTGAGTCGGAGTCTCACTCTGTTGCCTAGGCTGGGGTGCAATGGCATGCTCACGGCCACCACAGCCTCGACCTGCTGGGCTCAGGCGATCCTTCCACATCAGTCTTCCAAGTAGCTGGAACTACAGGCATGCACCACCATGCCCAGCTAATTTTTTGATTTATTGTAGAGACAAGGCCTTACCATGTTGCCCAGGCTGGTCTTGAACCCCTGGGCTCAGGCAATCTTCTCGCCTCTGCCTCCCAAAGTGTCTCACCACTCTAACACAGATAATATGTTAGATGGCCCAGCTGGGATATGGAAAGGTTTTCATTCCTCTCTCCTCCTGGTAGCCACACTCTTGCCCAAGAACTTTACAGTTCCTTCTGCTAGAAAACTTGCCTTGGCTCCGTGGGGCTTGCTTTGGTCCCTGGCATATGGGCAAAAGCAGGACATGCTAGTTCTGAGTCTGCACCTGAAGGGGTGCCACACCTTTCCACTTGCTCCCTTGTGTTTCTGCCATACCATCCTTCTGTGCCAGAAGAATGGGAGAATGTGGAACAGACAAACATCTAGCTAATCAGCAATCCTGTCAGCATGGTTATCAATGCTTATCATTACAAGCCACTGAGATTAGGGTTGGCTTGTGATGGTTGAGGTAACAGTTGACTAATATACCAGCCATCAGCTATGAGGAAGAGCGACTTCAAGTGTCTTGGCTACAGCAGGTCAAGTTTCCCGTAAGGTAAAGCAGAATTTGTAGAACTCAACGGTAGCCCTTCCCTATTCTTTCTTCCTTGCTTTCTGTCATTATACGATCTAAAAAGTGAAATACTCAAGTTTCTACAATTTTTTACAGCCATATGATGGCCACGTGATTTAGTTCTAGACAGTGACCCATAAGTGTGGTTTTCTGCAGGAAACTTCTGGGAAAACTGTGGCAACCGTGTTAATAAGAAAACAGACTTCTGTGTCTGCCCTCCTTCCTTCTTCCTGCCTCAAAGGCCATCGTGATGCCTACACCTAATGCAGCCAGCTGCCCCAGGAGATGGGCTGCATGAGTTTGAAAGGTCAACAGCCTAAGGAGGGCAGAGTAGGAAGATGGAAAAGGCTCGGCCTTTGCTGATGCTGCCGAGTAGCTAAACCAGCAGCAACAAGTGCCTAACTCCAGTCGTTTTTATTTTTTTTAATTTAAGATACAACCAATGTCTGTTTTGCCTAAGCCACAATTAGATAGGTGTTCTGATATCTAAAATTTAAAAATTTCCCAACTGATATGCCTACTTTGGAGTGTGGCTTGGATCTGGGCCAATCTATTTGCATCAGAAAGATGATGTAGTATCCTCATTGGGTATTGGAGGAACTGAAATAGAAGGAATCTCTACAGGTTTTATGGTCTTCTAAGGAAAGGGGGTGAGGAGGGGAGGGGAAGGAAGCAGAATTCTCATCCCTGAGAATAAAATAGAATAGAAAGTTTGAATCACCTTTCTTCTCTGTGCCTTAACCTGTTTGGCCTATTAAAATCCAAATACCAGTTGTACATGGTGCTCACATCTGTAATCCCTTTACTTTGGGAGGCCCAGGTGGGAGAATCACTTGAGGCCAGGAGTTGAAGACCAGCCTGGGCAACACAGCAAGACCTTGTTCCTATTTAAAAAAAAGTAAAAAATAAAAATTAAAAAAAAGCCAGGCATGGTGGCACCCGCCTGTAGTCCTAGCTACTCTGGAGGTTGAGGCAGGAGAATTGCTTGAGTTAGGAACTCAAGGCTGCGGTGAGCTTTGATTGCACCACTGCACTCCTGCCTGGGTGATGGGTCCACACCCTGTCTCTAAAAACATAAAATAAAATAGTCCAACCCACCCACCATCCTTAGTCTCTTCCATGAAGTTTTATCAAAATCTAGCCAGAATGAACTACTGCTTTCTGTAAATTTCTAGAGTTGTTTGTTTGTTTGGACCTACATATGCCCTCAGTTGACTTATTGCACTCATCCCTACATGAATCCAACTATGTAATGTGTCTTGTCTTCTCTACAAAGACAGACTCTTAGTCTCTGCAGACTCTCCTGCCGAACTTAATACATGCTTAGCATATGTCAGGGCTTTAGTAACTAGTAGTACTAATTAATTACATTAAATGAATATAAACTTGCTTTATAACATGCCTAGCGTCACACCCCTGCCCCTGGGTGTATCTGCAAACCTAATTAGGCGTTGGTAGCAAAAGCAGTCAGTTGAGGATGACTTCTACTGCAGAGGAAGTAGCTTAAGAGAGAACGGAGAAAGGACAACCGAGAGGAGAAAGAACAATTCAAAGTCACCTTTAAAGAGATCAGAGTCTGTATAATTTATTCCCTCTTGGGAGCAGTTGTATCAGAAGTTCTGATGAAAAAGGAGTCAGCAATCTGGCACAGTTTTGCATAGTTACCCTGTTCCTTAAAATATGTTGAATCATTTAGACTTTTTAGCTTCTACTTTGGTCAAAACGAGGAAGGAAAGTCTAAGCTGGAGAGTGCTAGAACTCATATTTAAGAACAGGGAGGTGTCATGGACTGGTCCCCGAGAAACAGACACTGAAGCAAGGATTTGAGTCCATATGGTTCGTTTGCGAGCTGATCCCAGGAAACACAGTGGGAGAATGTGGAAATGAGAAGGTGAAGAAAAGGAAATTAATACAGGTGCCCTGGTGCGTGGCGACTGGAACTCAGTCCTGGCAGCAAGCTCTATGTAGAACACCTCCAAATGGTTCCTTGTGGGTGATAAGGAGCTGGGGTATTAGCCACTAACTCCCATTTGTGCACTCCCAGCCTCCCCCACTCCTGACTGGTGATGCTCCTGCAGCCAAAGAAAGTCCCTCAGCAGTGAGTCCAAGATGTGTGCCATAAGAAGCCATGGTTGGCATGCACGGGAATTCAGAGCAACGAGCGTATGTGCACAGGGGTCAACAGCATCTGCTACATGGGGAGGCATAGAGGGGGGAGGAGCAGGGACTGGGATGAGGGATCAAGGAGAGAGGAACGCTCACTTGGAGGGCGGTGACACTTGGATAGCCATTGGGCTATGTCAATGAATGAAGGTAGGTATCCCATTGAAACAACTGGGAAAATGTATAATATATTGTCTGCTTATCTTCATTGTCTTTAGATTGAGAATGTCTTCAAAATCATAAGAATCAAAACTCATATTTATCAACTTTCCTGGCTTCCACTGGGGGAAATTCTAGAGTACATCTATACAGCAGAATATTCTGAATCTGAATCTATTTAAAATATGATTCTGTTTTCTTTTTTCTTTCTTTTATCTTCCTCCTCCTCCTCCTCCTCCTCCTCTTCTTCTTCTTCTTCTTCTTCTTCTTCTTCTGCCCCTTCTCCTTCTCCTCCTCCTCCTCCTCCTCCTTCTTCTTCTTCTTCTTCTCAGGGTTTCACTCACCCAGGCTACAGTGCAGTGGCACAATCACAGTGTCCACCTCCTAGGCTCAGGTGGTCCTCTCACCTCAGGCTCCTGAGTACAGGGGACTACAGATGTCACCACACCTAGGTAATTATTTTATTTTTTGTAAAGATGAGCTCTTGCTGTGTGACTCAAGCTGTCTCAAACTCCCGGATTCAAGAAAATCCTCCCGCCTTGGCCTCCCAAAGTGCGAGAATTACAGGTGTGAGCCATGGCGCCTGGCCCAACACAGTTTTTGATAAAAACGAAAAGTGCTTTTTATTTACTGCTAAGTGATTTTTTTTAAAGGCAAGATCGAAAATTGTTTATCCAGGAGAATTTCCACACCATAAAAAGCATGTACTAAACCAATATTGAAAGAAAATGTTAACTTTTTAAAAAGTTTTTGAGTGGTAGAATGTTACTATTCTCTGCTTCCTTATAATTTTCTAAATTTTACATATTTTTCACAGTGAACGTGTATTTTTCTATAACTATAAAAATTTTTGAATAAAATCTCTAAGAAAAAACTATCATGTTGTTCATTATCACTAATGGCCCTACAGTGATTTTGCTGACTTGGCCCATCTGGACCTTTGTTGTTAGAGTCTGTTAGGATTCTACTCAAGGATACTATCTCTCAGGAGATTGGCATCTTCAACTCTGCTCTCCTCATGTCCCATGTCACATTCCAGTTCAGCTAACACATCAACATGTATTCACTAACTTCATACATATGCACAGAGTACCCACTGTACTCCAGGCACTAAACAAAATCAGGCCTGGTTTCAGCCCTTAGGAGGGAAACAGAATAATAAAACAAATAAAAAATGCCTGTCCTTGAGTAGTGCTATGTAGGAGAGATACATGTTTCCATGAGAATCTATAGTAGGAGATTTGTATCTAATGGAGTGGACTGCCCTTAGGAAGTGATGTTCAACTAAGATACAAAGAATGCATGGGCGATAACCAGACAAATGTTAATTGGGCTTCTAATGTGTGCATGGGGTCATCATGCCGGGGTCTTGGTTTACACGCCTCTGTTCTCAAGGATCTAACCATCTGATTGTCAAGCCACAATCAAGTTTCCTAAAATAACAGGAAAACACACAAACAAATAACAGTATTGGGTTAAGGCCCCCAAGGTCTGTAGGAGGATGGAGGAGTTCAAAGGAGAAACATTCAACAGATTGGAAAATTCTGGGGGAAACGTAACTTGGGTGCACCTTTATGCCAGCAAGAAGAAAAGGCTTCCCTCTCAAGGGGAACCACGTGAGCAAAAGCCCAGAGGGTCAATGTCAACGATTCTTTTATGAGACAGTGAGAGGATCAGCAGGATGGGAGTAAAGGAGGGGTGTTGGGTGGGATGGACAGCCTGTCCTTGGAAGCCAGGAGGGGACACTTGGACTCGACGTGATGACACTAAGGAGCAAAGAGTGACCAGACAAAAGTGGTGCCTACAGGAAGACTGACGTGGCCAAGGTACCACCTGGAAAGACAGAAGTCAGAGGGACTGGCCTCAGCAATCCAGGCAACAAGTCTCATAGGAAAGATGTTTCTCCTTTTATCCTGGGGAAATTGGTACATGATAGGTTAACTAGGTTTTTAGCCTCTGAAAGGAAATTTCTGTTAAAAAAGGGAAACACAATTATGCTACTTAAAAAAGGACTGTGGAGTCACGGGGCTGAGGGTGGGCATCTCTTTCCTAGAAGGTGCTGGCAGAAGAAACGGCACATTCCACCCATGCCTGTCCTCACAGGGTACATGTCAGAGATTCCTGGGGCTGGAACAGACCTTGCAAATCATTTTCTAGCAAATGCTCCTAACTAAAAACTCTTCCTGTTTTACAGATTTCTCTAGGAAAGGCAAGATTTGAAGTTTATTCTGACTTTTTGTACACTTTTAAGTAATATAATAAAGAAGCCAGCTTCAGCATACATTGCAAAGCCCCAATCAAGACAGCACTAGAAAATCTACCAGCACTCTAGTTACCTAAGAAGACTTAACTTGAAGCTATATTTGCATGGTGGACATGCTGTTTTTTTGTTTGTTTGTTTGTTTGTTTGTTTGTTGAGTGGGGGTTTCATTCTGTCACCCAGCCTAGAGTGCAGTGGCATGATCATGACTCAACACAGCCTGGACCTCCTGGGCTCAGGCGATCCATCCACCTCAGCCTCCCAAGTAGCTTGGATTACAGGTGCACACCACCACACCCAGCTAATTTTTAAATTTTTTTGTAGAGAAGCTGTCTCGCTGTGTTGCCCAGGCTGGTTTCAAACTCCTGGGCTCAAGCAATCCTCCTGCCTCAGCCTCCTAAAGTGCTGGGATTACAGGTGTGAGCCACTATACCTGGCCCTACCTGTTGTTTTTATCTTGATTTTCTGTTATTGGGGCAGCACACGGAACAAACGGTCATTAAAGCCCACACCTCCCAAGCCTGTCCTTGACACCACTTCTGCACTCCAAAACGAGCGTTGTGTTCCATCAGAGGCTCTCTTAGAGAATGGTGTGTCTCACACCCTCAACTTTGCTTTCACTTCAAGAATAGAACAGTGTCTTACATGCAGAAATAGGCTGTCAGTGAATAAGCTAATCAATGACATATCTATCTTCACGAACAGAGCTGGTTACTTCTCTCTCATGTGAAAGTGAGTACCTGATGAGAAGGTTTTTAGGAATCAGGTTTATGCTAAACACCCGACTCAGCTCAAAGCTGCCAGCTCTCAGGGCCCACTGGGCCAGAACCATGCAGTGTTCCTGGATCTCTGAGGCCCTCTAGTGGCCGTTCCTAGGCTCAAATTCCACCTGAACTCAGCCATCCTCCCAGGTCCTGCTAAAAATTCAACCAGCCCCTGAATTTAAAAGGAAACAAAAGATATCCTTTCTTTCGTTTCTCATGAAATGCAAAAAGGAAATTTGTGAATATCTAGTTCCTGACACCTTCAAGGTTCATCTGCTCTCTTTCTTCTTTTTTTTTTCTTTTTCTTGAGTCAGTGTCTCACTCTGTTGCCTAGGCTGGAGTGCAGTGGCATGGTCACAACTCACTGCAGCCTGGACCTTCTGGGCTGAGACGATCCTCCCATCTCAGCCTCTCCGATAGCTGGAACTATAGGTGCGTGCCACAATACTTGGCTAACTTTTTTGACTTTTTTGTAAAGATGAGGTTTCACTATGTTGCCCAGGCTGGTCTCGAACTCCTGGGCTCAAGCAATTCTCCCTCATCAGCCTCCCAAATGCTGGGATTACAGCTGTGAGTACTGCACCTGGTCTCTTCTGGTCTCTTAACCTTCCTCTGCTCTGTGTTTTAATGAGCTTTGCAAGCATCTTGCTTGCCTGCTTGTACCCTGAACAGCTCTCCCTTAACCCCAATTACATCTTTATGTTTGTTTCACAGTGTCCCTGTCTTTTTCTCACAGACACAGACAAAGGGCCTAATTGGGTTATTTATGCAGAGATGGGCAGATTTCCAGACTCAACAGGCTAAGATGCGCCTTCCCTTGCAAAACTTTCGAGCAATTCCCAGTGCCAGGGGCATCACAGAGTGCCTCAAGAGGACCAGGAGCTGCTACTATCTTTTGTGACTTTGGAAGGTAGGTGCATTCAGGGCACAGTTTGAAACTGGCTGTGTTGGTCATTTTTATGAATCGATTTGTACAAACCCATGGGAAGCTTTCCTAATATAAACTGCCTGCATTATGGCTGTAGCACCTTCATCTGACCCCTGGGAGCACTAAAGAAAAGCCCATCATACGCACCTGGCCTTCAGCCCTACTAGGCAATTAGGCCACTGGCCAGGATGAGACTGAAGGAGGGAGAGAGCCTGTGCTGTCTGATGACAGCTGCTAGTCCCTTGGCTGACAAGAAAAGCCAGAGGCAACAGATATTTGCTGGGCTTCTGATGGAGGCTTACCACTGAGGTATGTTCATCCTCATTTTACAGATGGAGAAATTGAGACTCCGAGTTAAATATGTTTCCCCAAGATCACACACCTATGCATGTGGCAGGATTAAGATTCAAACCCAGTTCTAACTTTTTCTAAAATCTACCCTTTAGCCAGCCCCTGCCTTTTGTTTTCGTTTTGGGTCTCACATTCTTGACTCACAGTCTATGTGAAAAGTGTCTTCTGGAGTTGAACAGTGCACAGCCCACACATCTGTACCTTGTGGCTCAAACCAACTTCTGACTTGAACCCCCTCCATGTCCAAGATTCTAAGCCCGGAATGAAATCTAGAGCCTTGCTATGCAACGTGTCATCCCTAGACCTGCAGCATTTGGGAGCTTTTTAGAAATGTAAATTATCCCCCCCCCCCCCCCGCCCCCAAGTGAATCACAGTCTCCAAGGCTGGAGTCTGTACCCAGGGCTTCTCAATTTTGATGTGCATTCAAATCACTTGGGAATCTTGTGAAACGCAGATTCTGCTTCAGGAGGCTTAAAGAGGCAGTGCAAAGCATGTGCTTTCCTAACCAGCTCCCAGATGATGCTGAAACTGTGACCCACACCTGGAATAACACAGCTGTAGATCAGTAAGTCTCAACCTCGAGCCTGTACTCAAATCACCTGGCGGCTTGTGACTGCACAGCTTGCTGGGCCTCACCCAAGACGATCTTAGAATGGTCCCGCACCCTCACCTTTGCTTTCACCCAAGAACAGAACAGTGCCTCACATGCAGAACTAGGTGATCAGCGAATAGATTGGCCAATTGTTTATCTAACTTGGCTAACAGAACTGACTACTTCATCTCGTGAAGTTACCTGCCAAGAAGGTACGGCAGAGGGTCCAGGGTGGGGCCTGAGATTCTGCGTTTCTAACAAGTTCCTTGCTGGTGTTGATGCTGTAAGTACCAGGACCCCACTTTGAGAACCACCTGTTCTAGCCTCCAGAACTTCCTTTCATCAGACAATCAACGCTGTGCTTTCTGGCTTTTTATTTCCATGAAGCCCTACTCGGTCCTTGAATTCTGTCATCTTAGAGCTGAAAGGTACTTCAGAGGCCTCCTGTTCTCATGAAGGAATTGCAGGTCCAAGTTCTCTCCCAAGGCCCTACAATTAGCCAGGAGGCAAAGCCAGGATGAAGCATCCTGAATCTATTCTGTTGTTGACTCTGCATCCTGCAGGCTCCAAAGCTCTATAGATTCTCAGGCATCCAGCGACTGCAGTATTTTTGGCAAGCTCTGCATCTCAGGCCAGGTTTGCAGGCGCCGGAATCCCTGTCAGACACATATGTCATCATCACAGTCGTGGAAACACAGTGGCCTCCTACCTAACAGCTCTGTGAAAAGAAAAGAGGGCTTTGGGAAAAAACAGCCACCGTGCTGGCCGCTGTGATGGAGCAGACATGCAGCAGCTAGCTTGCAAACCCAGACAAGGTGATTCAGCACAGAGGCCCCGGGGCTCAGTGATACACCAGGATACTGCCAACGGCTGGCACCCAGGCTCTCCTGGACAACTCTGAAAAGGTCATCTAACCTCTCTGGGCCTGAAAAGGTGTTTCCTGCAGGGAAAACAATACTCTCATTTAAGGAACTAACACAAAAGAGCGTTTCAAACATGGACTTGGGGTAGGGTTTGTATCAGTCAGTTTCTGTTGCTTGACAAATCATCCAATATTTAATTAGTGGCTTAAAAAGACAACCTGCTCAGATATGGCGTGTGCTGTAAAAACTAAAATAAAATAAATAATAAAAAGGCAACCATGTATGATTACTCACAAGTCTCTGAGAGGAAGGAGAAGCTTGCAAGTTCCCTGGAGACCTCGGCTTGGAACTGCAGTGTCATCATTCTACCATATTCAACTAGTCAAAGTGAGGCCCGAGATGAGCCCACTTCTTAATGGAAGGAGACGTAACTTCACAATACAAAGATGAATAGGGAAGGTTTGTGGCCAGTTTTACAATCCACCACAACAGAAGGCTTGTCTTAGTTTAGGAGAGCCTGAGACAAAGATTCCAAGGTCAACCGTTTGCTTAGTTCGGTGGGAAATGAAGGAAATACCAGGAAGGAATGGGAGATTTGCAACACAGAGAGGAAGCAACCAGTAAAAAGTACCCCACCCCATGAGCTAGCAGCACTCCAGGCAGCTAGAGGTTAATTCCACTGGGGACTTTGCAAGCCGGTGGGAGGGGACCAGGATGTTTATACATCAATTCATATCAGTCTTTTGCAGAGGGCTGCTTCCAGGGAACATGAAATCCCAACCATGTCAGCTTCCTACCCCGGGCAATGCGGCTTGAGAGGTCAGAGCAAGCACTTGGCAAAGAAATGCAGGTGCTGGCAGCTGTCCGCTGGCAGCCAGACCATTGTGCCCTGAAGTGTTTAGGGGAAGGGGACATAAGAGGAGGAGGATGTGGGAAGGACACCCATAGAGGTGCAATGGTGATTCAAAAAAAAAGAGAGAAAAATCTCAAGCTTTAGATTTGAGTAATTTTGTCAAAACATCTTTTTTTTTAAGTCTGTTTGCTGTATTTTGGGTGATGCCTCAATTCTTTTGCCGGCCAAGGTTGAGACACTAGATGGCATTGTATCCAGTTGTCCTATTGCTCAGGAAATAAAATTCAAAGAGATGCTCCTAGTCTTAGGAATGTAACAATGACCAGCAGGAATTAAGCACAAGCAAGTGTCCCAGCCAAAGCAATGATGGACTATGTCAGCTCCACCAAGGCCACCACTCCATCTTGAACTTGTACTGTGGCAGCAACATCACAAACCATGTGACCCAAGTGCAAAGGGGCAGGCAGAGGTAGGTGGCATTTTTTAAGGATTAGGATTCACAAAACCCCTGGGAGGAGAAGCAGTAAAGATGATGACACCTTCTACCCCCAGAAAGGTTATTAAAATGTAAGAAAAAAATGAACTGGAAGGAAAAAGAGTAAACTTACAGTAGAGATTTATTCCTGGGGGTGGGAATGAAAATGAGATAATAGGATGAGATTGAAAGTGAAGGCCAAAGGTATTTAACATTTTATTTCAAATGTTTTAAACAAATATGATGAAACTCAACAACGACCAATTATTCATAACGGATACAAGGCAGTTGTCGTATTATCTTTATCTCAAGTTTCAAAAAAGGAGAGGGAAGGGTATGATGTTCTCCTGTAATCAGCAAGGTCTAAGTAGGGTTCAAGAGGTGCCTCTAATCTGTAACTTGAGTAACCTTTGACAACTATTTCCCCTTGCGAAGCTTCCATTTTCTTGTTTGTAAAATGAGGATAGTAACAATTTTAAAAACATTTATATTTTAAAGATGTGGTCTACACATCAGGGTTAAGTATGCAAATGGTCATTGTGCAGGTAAAATTTTTGAGCCTCACTTTCTTCCCCACATCATCTGGTTTGAGACCATAGACCCTTGTAGATGAAGTGTCCCTCGCCCACTCCACCCCACCCTGGCAGTTTCCTGCAAGCCAGTCCCTTTCTTGTAGTATTGATCATTGTTTAGGGTTCACTTATGAGTGAGAACATTTGGTACTCAGTTCTTTGTTTTTGTGATAGGTCACTGAGTATAACAGACTCTCAATCTATCCAAGTTGCTGCAAAATTTATAATTTTGTCCTTCTTTAGTCACAGTAGTGGTATAAGAGGACTGTTGTAAGCCTCAAATGGGATTGTACACTCATAGTGCCTGAAGCAAGGTGGTCCCTCAAAAAATGGAACCGAGTTGGTCTAAGAGTAAAAATGAAAATATTTCTTGGAAATATGGCTGGAGCAACATCCCATTTTAGGTAAAAAGGGATTGTGGAATTTGACAATAAATACTCCTAACCTTCCCCCAGGCTTTAAAATCTACCTCAAAGGAGCAGGTAAACTAGTTCCACAACAGGCTTAGGTGTCCCGATGGGGCCTGTAGAATGACACTGCTTTTCTCCTTTGGGTGTGAATGAGAAGTCTTAACTTCTTTTACAGACTTAGAGAAAGCCCATAGCCAACCTTCAAAACCCAAAATGATGTAAGAAAGAGAGGGAGGGGGGATGATATGAGGGTCATCACAGGGGAAGATGGGGAATGAAGTCTGTTGAATGGAAGGATCAGAGCCTGATCTTCAGAAGAGAAGTCGCTCTCCATCTTGCCAAGGAGGCTGAGGGTAGCCTCAGAAAGCAACATAGCATTCCTCAGGGTCTCATTTTATCAGAGTGTCTTTGAAACTGAAAGAGACTGTCCCTAAATAAAGATTGAGAAGGCAGATCCAAGAGTTGCTGGGCTGTGGTTGTTCCATGGGAGGATTGTAAGTAATCTTACTCAGTCTTCTCTGCAGTGCAGGGTCTCCAGAGGAAGTAAAGTTGTGTGTGTGTGTGTGTGTGTGTGTGTGTGTGTGTGTGTGTGTGTGTGCGTGTGTGTGTGTGTGTGTGTAGTGCCTCCCATCCATTCTGTACCAGTTGCCTACTATCACAACAATGCTACATAGTAAACCATCCCAAAACATAGTGACTTGAAATAATAACTGTTTAGCTTAGGATTCTGAGGCTGACAGTTTGGACTGAGCTCACCTACTCAACTAGAGAGTTTGATGACCTTGGTAAGAGTAGCTCAATTCGGCATACATGTGTCTATAGTTGGACAGAGGTCACTGTGATCTGGGCTGGGCTTCCTCACATCTCTTGACTGACTGACTCCCATCCACATGTCCCTTGTCATTTAGTAGACAAGCCTCAGCTTGTTCTCATGGCAGCTGAGCAGGTTTCAAAAAGAGAGAGCAGAAGCTCTCAAGACCTCTGAAGGCCTGGTCTCAGAAGGCCTGTCAGTGCCATCACAGTCTATTGGTCAAAGCAATTCACAAGGCTGCCCAGTTGAGTGTATTAGGATATCGTGGTGGGAGAAACAGAAAAGATGGGCAGAGACTCCACCTGCACTCCAAGTCACTTTGCAAAAGTGCTGGGGTTTGGGAAGGTAATAATTGCAGACATTTAGAGAAATCACTTATCACTTTGAGGCAGATTTTACCACACACTCTAGGTCAAGTAGATTAGTTGGGATGAAGGGAAGAGTGAGAGGAAGTCTGGAATGGGTCTTTCTTTTGATGTCTAGACTATGACATGTCAATTAAGCAGTATTTCTTCAAGACTTCAGGGTCAAATGATTTTCAAGAAAGATGCACTGACCAAAGCCAAATGTCAAAAAATAAAATGCCCATTATTGACCTCCAAGAAAGAAGTATAAAATGACTCTATCAGTCAGCTTGTGTCACAGCAATGCTGCATAACAGACACTTGAAAATTTATTTGCCCTATAACTATCAACATGTATTCTCATGCTCATGAATCTATCTATCATTGTAGTTTAACTGATTATGACTGAAACAGGCTGGGTGACCCTACAGGTTGTTGTTGCCTGGGCCCATGACTTATTCTTCACACTATTCTCCACCTCTACTTAGACAAATAATCTTTAGGACATCAAAGGGGGTGGATATTTGGGCCCACGTTTTAAATTAATTATATGATTAGGTAACATTTATTGAGTACTATGTGCTAACATGATTCTAGGTTCTCTATATGATTACTGCATTAATTCATACAACATTCTATGAGACAGGCACTATTTTTGTCCTCATTTTATAGGTAAGAAAACAAGAGAGAAGCAATTTTCCCAAGGTAATAATAATATTAGCAACAATAATAACTCTATCAGTCAGCTAGTATCACAGCAATGCTACATAACAAACACTTGAAAATGTATTTGCCTGTAACTATCAACATATATTCTCATGCTTATGGATCTGTCTATCATTGTAGTTTAACTGATTTTGACTGGAATAGGCTGGGTAACCCTACATGTTGTTGTTGACTGGGTTTGACTACAGGTTACAGGTTGGATTCAGAGTGGCTTTTCATGTATTCATTTTGGCTCCAGGATGAAGAGATAGCAGTAACCCAGGGAATGCCTTTATCATAATGAATCACTGAGGATCAGAGTAAAGCCTATTTGTGCAAGATAGTCTTCCGCTCTCATCATGCCCACTACCATTTCATTGAATGAAGCAAGTCACATGACTAAGTCCAAAGTCAATAAAGAAGTATACTTCACTCATAGTGGGAGAAGAAAGGGAATTAAAAATTGCTGAACAATCACCCAAACTAATGCCTTAACATTTTTGAGGCTCTTACTATGTCCCTAGTTCTAATTAAGCATTTCATATTAGTAACTCATGTAACCATCATAATAACCCTATAAAGTAGGTCGTAGAGCACATAACCAGAGAGTAATGGAGCTAGTATTTGAATCTAATACTTCCATAACCACTATGCTATACAGTCACTCACAAGAAGAGAAATAAAATAACATTTGGTTGTAAGAAATTCACATAATATAACCTTAAAGAGGAGATTCCACAGGTCTTTTTTTTTTTTTTCGACTTGAAAGTCGCCAGTAAATGAAGCCACACTTTCCATCTCTCAGGGACTATAGAATTGATCTCTTCCTTTCTCTGTATATCTACTTCATTTTCTTTTTGCTGCAGATCTCTTCATTTACTTACCAACTTGCTCATAATCCATATTGGCAGCCAAAATCCTAAAATTACAAGACTTTGCATCTCTACTCCGTGGAGTAGAATAAGATCTCATAGTAGTTCACTGCTAACCCTGTGGACACGGTAAGCTTTTTAGCACAGACAATAGATGGAGCAGGCAATAAAGTTTGTCTGGTAGACAATTCTTACTGAACTATAACATAGAGAAAAGCTCATAAATTATAAATATGTCACTCTACTAACTTTGACAAAATGTATACATCTGTATAACCAGAACCCAACTCAAAAAAAAAAGAGAGAGAATATAACCAGCACTCCAGAAAATCAATTTTCCTAGTCTCTTCATACCCTGAAGGGTAATTATTATCCATATTCCTATTATCATTGATTAGTTTGCCTTACATTTGTATAAATGAAATTATACAATATGTACTTTTGTGTTTGGATTCTTCTATTCAACATTATATTTGTAAATTTTATCCATATTATTACGTATAAATATAGATCATTCACTCTCATTGCTGATTCATAACCCATTATGTGAATACACTACAATTTATTTATTCATTTACTATTGATAGGTATTTGGGTTGTTTCTACTTTAGGCTATTGTCTATTACAAATATTGCCAATACAGATACGCCTTTGGTGTGTGCATTTTTGTCTTGTGGGTTTATGCGTTTCTTTTGGAAGTTGCTGAGTCAGAGATACAAAAACTCTGAATCCCGTGCCTTGGGAGGCTGAGGTGAGTGGATTGCCTGAGCCCGCGGGTTCGAGACCCGCCTGGGCAGCGAGACCTCATCTCTACCATAAATCAAAAAATCAGCCGGGCATGGAAGTGCATGCCTGTAATTCCAGCTACTTGGAAGCCTGAGGCAGAAGGATCGCTGGAGCCCAGCAGTTCGAGGCTGCGGTGGCTGGGAGCAGCCACTGCACTCCAGTCTGGGCGACAGAGTGAGACTCCAACTCAAAAAAAAAAAAGAAAAATAAAAAAATTACCACAAGAATGGAAAAAAGGATCAACGCAACTTGGACATGTAGACTAGCTTCCCAAATACTATATTTTGGAGGCTTGCCAATTCAGGCAATATTTTATGCTTATTATATGGACCTCATTGGATAAACTTTATATAGACAAACATTGAAATGTAAGATAATCGATAAAAAAGGAGGTTCTTCCATACACATGCTGCTATTATTAAATGATTTATATAAGATGCTCAGACTCTGTTACAAAGAAGCAGAATGAGCTGCCTCTGTTCCTTTATCTTTATTTGGCAGCTCAGTCTCATTCCCTATGAAGAGAGGGGAAGAATAACATGCTCTGTTCAGATCCTCTTCAGCTGCAAAGCACTAGGAAAAAACACTGGATTAAAAGCCATCAGAGTCAAGGCGCATTTCCCAGATATAATAAAAATTATTTTAAAGATGACTCTTACAAGTTTCTTTTGTATTTTTTAAATACTTATTTAAAAAACCATTTAGAGGATAGCATACAAATGTAGCAATAAAAACTTTACGACTACATTGAGATGATGGAAATGATCAAATTATCTGACAAAGATGTTAAGGCAGTGATCATGAAATGCTTTAATAGCAATTATAATCAAATTTGAAACCAACAGAAAATATCAACAAAGAAATAAAAAAATATAAGAATGAAATGGAAATATTAGACCTGAAAAGAACAATAACTGAAATTTAAACACTCAATGGATGGGTTCAACAGCAGAATGGGGGAGACAAAAAGAATCAGTAAACCAGAAGATAGAATAATAAAAATTACTCAATCTGAACAGAAAGAAAGTAACCTTAAAAAAAATCAACAGATTTTGAAACCTGTTGCATTGTAACAATATATCTAATACTTACATCATCAGAATTTTTGAAAAATAAACATCCAAATATCATCAGAATTGCCGGGTGTGGTGTCTCAAGCCTGTAATCCCAGCATTTTGGGAGGCCGAGGCAAGAGGATTACCAGAGCCCATGGGTTTGAGACCAACCTGGGCAACTTGGTAAGACCTCATCTCTACAATAACTCAAAAAATTAGCCAGGCATGGTGGCACGTGCCTGTAGTTCCAGATACTTGGAAGGTTGAGGCAGAAGAATTGCCTGAGTCCAATAGGTCAAGGCTGCGGTGGCTGTGAGTGTGCCACTGCGCTCCAGCCTTGGTGACAGAGTTAAAAAAAAAAAAATCAGAAGTACTGATAGAGAAGAGAAAGACAGAAATGCTGAAAAAGTACTTGAGGAAATAATGGCTGGAAATTTCTCATTTATGTCAAAATGCCCAAACCCTACATACTGAAGACACTAGAAAACCCCAAACAGAATAAACCTAAAGAAATCCTCATTAAGAAAACTAAAGGCAAAGAAAATCTTGAAAGCATTGAAAGAAAAATGGCAACTTATAGAAAAGTGAGTTCTCACTAGAAACTATGGGGGCCAGAAGAAAGTGTCCCAATATTTTTCAAGTGCTGAAAGAATTGTCATCCTAGAATTCAAGATCCAGTGAAAATATTCTTGAGGAATAATGAGAAAATCAGGACATTTTCAGAAGAAAATAAAAAAACTAAGATAATTTATCACCATCAGACCTACTCTAAAAAGAAAGAAAATTTTAAAAAGAAGGAACTTTGTAGCACCAGGAAAGAAGGAAGACATAATAAAAAATATTGGTAAAAAATAGACTTTTATTTATCTCTTGAGACTTCTAAAGTATATGTGATGGTTGAAGTAAAAAAAAAAAAATTTAACATTATCTGATGCAGTCCTAAATTTGTGTAGAGGATATATTCAAGAAAGTGACATTATGAACAGAAGAGGATAAATGGGCATACATGTAGGTAAGGTTTTTTACACTTCATGATCAAACTGGCAAAATGATGACCCCAGGAGTCTGTGAGATACATATAACTTTAAAAGTTATACAAAGAGAAACACTTAGAACTAGAATAGGTAATTCAAAATGAAATTCTGAAAAAAAAAACCCAAATATTCAAGTAATTCACATAAAAGCATAAAAAGAAAACAAAAATTAAAAACAAAGAGAAAAAACAGAAAACAATAAAAATAAAAACAAAATGGCAGGCTTAGGTCCTAATATAAAAGTAAATACATTAAATGGTCTAAATGTATCAATTAAAAGATAGATTGATTGGCAAAGTAGATTTTAAAAACATAATTCAGGGGGTGGCAGGTACTCTTAAAGCCCTGACCAAAAACTATTTGTATCTTCCAAAACTATTGAAACAAAACAAAACAAAACAAAAAATAATCTAACTATATGTTGTTTATTAAAAACTCACTACAAATACAACAATATAGGTGGGTTGAAAGTAAAATGATGCAAAAAGTATAGCATGCAAATATTAATCAAAAGAAAACAGGAGTAGCTATCTTAATATTAGATAGACTTCCACCCAAAGAAAATTACCAGATATGTATATATTGCATACTAATAAAAGGGTCAATCCACCAAGAAGACATTATAATGCTAAATATATATGCACCAGACAACAGAGCTGCAAAATGTGTAAACAAAAACCAATGAAACTGAAAAAAGAAATTGATAAATTCACAATTATAATTGGAGACTCTGATACTCTTCTTTTAAAAATATATTTATTAATTGATTTTCCTGTTTTATTTTAGAGTTGTGGGGTACATGTGAGGATTTGCAACGTAAGTATATTGCGTGAAAGCAAGGTTTGGGCTTCTAGTGAGTCCTTTCCCTCCTAGGAGTGAACATAGTACCCCATGGGAGGTTGTGTGCCCCTTATTCTCCCTCCCTTCCTCCTTTAGCAGTGCCCAGAATCTGTTGTTCTCACCTTTCTGCTTGCATGCCCAATGTTTAGTGAGAACATGTGGTCTTCAGTTTTTTTTTTTGTTTCTGTAATAGGCCTCTAGCTGCATTCATTTGCTACAAAACAAATGAATATAATTTTGATCTTCTTTATGGCTGTGTCATATTCCATCATCAACACCATCAACACTCTTAATATCTGATGGAACAACTAGAAAGAAAGTCAGAAAGGATAAACAAGAACTCAACAACATCATCAACAAACAGGATCTAATTTACATCTATAGAACTATTAAATATCTTCCCAACAACAGCAGAATACATATTATTTTCTTTTTTTTTTTTTTTTTGAGTTGGAGTCTTATTCTGTCACTCAGACTGGAGTGCAGTGGCCGACCAGCTGGGCTCCAGTGATCCTTTCACCTCAGCCTTCCAAGTAGCTGGAACTACAGGTGCGTGCTACCACACCCAGCTAATTTTTGAGTTATTGTAGAGATGAGGTCTCGCCAAGTTGCCCAGGTGGGTCTCAAACCCGCGGGCTCAGGTAATCTACTCACCTCCACCTCCCAAAGCGCTGGGATTACAGGCTGAGCTACCAAGCCCGGCTCATATTATTTTCCAGTGCCCACATACATTTACCAAGGTGAATTATTTCCTGTGTCATAAAACAGACCTCAAAAAATTTAAAAGAATAAAATTCATAAAGAATGTGTTCTACCACAATATAATCAGTCTAGAAATTAATGATAGAAAGATAATGGAAAATATCCAAACACTTGGAAGCAAAACAGCACACTTCTCAGTACTCCATGGGCCAAAAATGAATTCTGAAGGGGAAAAAATATACTGAACTAAATGAAAATGTCACACCCTATTTGCAGATGACGAGATCTTGTGTATAGAGAAACCTAAAGTCCCTACCAAAAATTATTAGAAATAATCAACAAATTCAGTAAAATCAAAGATACAAAATCAACTTACAAAAATCAGTAGAATTTCCATACACCAGTAGTGAACAAGCCAACAAAGAAATCAAGAAAGCAATCTCATTTACAATAGCCGCATATATGCGATATACCTAGGAATAGGAATAAATTTGATCGAGGAGATAAAAAATTTCTACAATGACTCTGATGAAATAAATTGAAAAGGACACAAAATAAATAGACATCTCATGTTATGAATTAATATAATTAATATTGTTAAAATGCTCATACTAACTACAGAATGGCCTGTGCAATCTCTATCAAAATTCCAGTGACGTTCTTCATCAAAACAGAAAAATTACTTCAAAAGTTTGTAGAACCATCAAAGACTCTGAATAGCCAAAGAAATTCTGAGCAAAAAGAACAAAGCTGGAGGCACCATTCTACCTAACTTCAAAATATACTACAAATCTATAGTAACTAAATAGCATGATACTGGCATAAAAACAGACACGTAGATTATTGGAACAGAATTTTAAAAACTCAGAAATAAACCCACGGATTGACAGTCAACTGATTTTCAACAAAGACACTAAGAAGATACATTAGGGTAAGGACAGTTTCTTAAAAAAAATAGTGCTGGGAAAACTGGATCACCACATGCAGAAGAAAGAACTTAGACCCTTATCTCTCACCATATACAAAAATCAACTCAAACTGAATTAAAAACTTTAATGTAAGACCCAAAACTATAAAACTGCTAAAAGAAAACAGGGGAAATGCGTCAAGACATTGATCTAGGCAAAGATTTTATAGATAAGACCTCAAAAGCACAGGCCACAAAAGCAAAAGTAGACAAATGGGATTATATAAATCTAAAAAGGTTCTGTATAACAAAGAAAGCAATCAACAGAGTGAAAAAACAATATGCAAAATGGGAGAAAACTACTAACCAGATAACGGATTAATGGCCAGAATATACAGGAACTCAACAGCAAAAAGTTAATAATAACAATAATAATACAATTTCTAAATGGGTAAATGAAGCTAGGCGCAGTGGCTCATGCCTTTAATCCCAGCACTTTGGGAGGCGGAGGCAAGAGGTTTTCCTGAGTCCAGGGATTCAAGACTGGCCTGGGCAAATTGGTGAGAACTTGTTTTTACAATAAATCAAAAAACTAGCCAGGCACGGTGGTGCACACTTGTAGCTCCAGCTCCTTGGAAGACAGGGGGAAGGATCGCCCGAGTCCAGCAGGTGGAGGCCACAGTGACGATGATCATGCCACTGCACTGCAGCCTGGAGTGAGACTCCAACTCAAAAAAAAAGTAAAATAAATCAATGAGGCAGGCGCAGTGGCTCAGTCTGTAATCCCAGCACTTTGGGAGACCGAGGCAAGAAGATTGCCTGAGCCCAGGAGTTTGAGACCAGCCTGGGCAGTTTGGTGAGACCTTGTCTCTGCAATAAATCACAAAAACTAGCCAGGCATGGTGGCGTGCGTCCATAGTTTCAGCTATTTGGAAAGCTGAGGCAGAAGGATCGCCTAAGCCCAGCAGGTCAAGGCTGCAGTGGCCGTGAGACTCCAGTTAAAAAATTAAATAAATAAATAAATAAATAAACAAATAGGAAAATGATGTGAGTAGACTTCCTCAAAAGGAGACACACAAATGGCAAACAAGCATATTAAGAAATGTTCAACATCAGCAAAATGAAAATCAAAGCCACAATGAGATACCATCTCACCTCAGTTAGAATGGCTATAGTCAAAACAACAAAAAATAACAAATGCTGGCAAAAGATGTAGCAAAGAAGGAAACTCTTATACATTGTGGGTGGGAATATAAATTAGTACAGCCACTATGGAAAACAGGTTTCTTAAAAAACTAAAACTAGAACTACCATATGCTCTAGCAATCCCACTACTTGGTATATATTCAAAGGAAAGAATATCAGTACATTAAATAGATATCTGTACTACTACATTTATTATGTATTCACAAACTCCCATTTGTTTATTTATTAACAATAGCCAAGATACAGAATCGACCTAAGTATCCATTCACAGAAGAATGATTTTTTTTAAATGTGGTAGATGAACACAATGGAATACTATTCATCAAAAATAAAATGAAATCTGTCATTTGTGGCAATGTGAATGAGCCTGGAGGACATTATATTAAGTAATGAAATAAACCAAGCATAGAAAGATAAATACTGTATGTCCTCCCTTATATGTAGAAGTTAAAAAGTTGAGCTCATGGAAGTAGAGAGTAGAATAGTGACTAGTTGAGGATGAGAAGGGTAAGAAGAAGAAATAGGAAGAAGTTGGTTATTGGATACAAAATTACAACTTAGATGGGAGGAATAAGTTCTAGTGTTCTTTAGCACTGCAGGATTACTACAGTTAAAAATAATTTCTTCTATATTTTGAAATAGCTAGAAGAGAGGATTTTAAATGTTCCCAACACAAAGAAATGATCAATGTCTGAGTTAAAGGACATGTTCATCACCCTGATTTGATTATTACACATTGTATATCAGTATCAAAATATCACACTTCACTACATTGACATAATTTTTGTGTCAATTAAAAATGTGTGGGACACAGCTAAAGCAGTGCTGAAAGTGTAATTTATATGACCAAGTAAATATATTGCTAAAGGAGAAAAATCTCAAATCAAAAACATCTCAAGAACATAGAAAAAAAGAACAGCAAAACAAGCCCAAAGCAAACAGAAAGAAGGGAATGACAAAAATTAAACTGAAAATGAAAAAATCAATGAAATCAAAAGCTAGTTCCTTGAAAAATCAACTACATTAACAAACCTCAATCAAGTCAAATAAAAATGCTATCATGTCCCTGTGGGAATATCAATACCTTTCCAGCAAATGGTGATATCAACTAAAAATGCCATCAAGTCCCTGTGGGAATATCAATACCTTTCCAACAAATGGTGATGGCATATTGGACATTCATAAACTGAAAAATAAACTTTGACCTAAGTGTCTCATCTGACACAAAAAATAACTTAAAATTGATCATGAATTTAAATGTAAAACTATGACAATTTTGGGAAAAACACACACAAAGAATAATTCTTTGAAATATAAGGCTAGGAAAGTGTTCTTAGATTTGACACCAAAAACATCATCCATGAAAAGTTGATAAGATGAACATCACCAAAGCTAGAAACTTATGCTCTGTGAAAATCCTATTAAGAAGATGAAAAGTACAGACTGGAAGAAAATATCTGCAAAACACATGCATGCCAAAGGACTTATATCTGGGATATATAAAAAGCTTTTAAAACATAACAGTAAATAATTCAATTTGAAAATAGGTAAAAGACACATAGACATTTCACTGAAAATGATATAGTTCAAATCATTATTCATTAGGAAAAAGCAAATTAAAACCACCTTGAAGGATCATTACACATCTCTCAGGATGGGTAAAGTATAAAAAAGAGTTGACAACACCAATATAGGAAAGGATGCAGAGACATTGTATCACTCATACATTGCTGCTGGTGGGAATATAAATTGATGTGGTGTGGAAATTCTGGAAAGAGTTTGACAGCTTCTTTAAAAAACAAACAAACATGTACCTACCACATGACCCAGCAATTGCTCTCTTGGGCATTTATCTCAGAGAACTAAAAAATGTATGTTCACACAAAACTCTGTACATGAATATTTACAGCAGCTTTGTGTGTAATAGTCACAAATGGCAAGCAATTCAGATGGCCTTTAAGAGATGAATAGTTAAACCATCCCATACCATAACACACTTACTAGCCAGCAATACAATGGAAAGAATGATACATGCAACAATCTGAATGAATTTCCAGAGAATAATGTTGAGTGAAAAAAGTCAAGAATCAAAAGTTTCATACTGTATGGCTCTCTTTCTATAGCATTCTTAAAATGACAAAATTAAAAAATGGAAACCAGATTAGAAATTGTCAGGGGCAAGGAACAAGTAAGTATGGAAGTGAAGTGTATAGCATGAATGATCCTTGTGGTGATGGAAATATTATGTATCCTGACTGTATTAATATTAATATCTTGGTTGTGATAGTATACTATAGTTTTGCCAGATATCACCATCGGGGGAAACTGGGTAAATGGCACACAAGATTTCTCTGTAAATCTTGTATTTTCATAACTTCATGTGAATCTACAATTATCTCAACAATTTTATTTTTTTAAAGGTTAAAGCTAAAATTTAAATGTGAAAAATAACAAATGGAGAAATAATTGGAAAGAGCACTAGACTAGGGGTTAGACGTTCTAAATTCAAGTTTTGACTCAACCAACTTGGGCAAATTACTCCTCTTGTCCAAACTCATTTGTATAATGCATTTGACAAGATCTGCTACCTTCCAGAGTTGATAAAAGGCACAAATTACATTAATTGAAAAAAAAAACTTTTAAAATATGAGAACCAAGCCTCTATATAAATATTAGGTATTTGAGGAGGGGAGGGGAAAAGGAAAAAAATTAGATGTTTGAAAGTTTGCATTTTATAAATGATGCTTCAAAACCCATTTCTCCTGGTAGCTCAAGAACATTAGTCCTATTAGGAACCTGACTAGGACTGTCAACTAATTTTATTTTCACCATCAATCATTAAATCCCAGAAATATAAGCAAAGAACACTCTTGGACAGAAAAGCCTGATCTCTTTCCCAGTCTCATGACTCACACAAGAAGTCATAAATATGCCAGGTGTTCCTTCTCCTGCTGCAAAAGTTTCTTTCAAATAACTTCACTTTATCAGTGTTTTAGGGAATGGACCACCTTAAAGATGAGATCTTACTTCAACATTTTACATTTCAGGACTGGTTTGGGGAGATTGCTCAGAGTTCATCCCATGGTCCTTCATGTGAGAAGGAAACCATATTTGTCATTTATTGTCATTTATAGCCTAAGAGACAGAAATAAAAAGGATAAGGCCAATTTTGGTAATCACTGCTCTGTGGAGAGAGGGTAGGGATGATTTACTCTGTTGGAGGGATTTGGCTCTATTGTTGACCCTCAACGCAAGTTTGAACCATGTGAGTCCATCTATACACAGATTTTTTTCAATAAAATTACACTACTGCACTTACCTCTCCTGCCTCCCATTCTATCTCCTCCATCTCTTTCACCTCTGACACTGCTGGGACAGTAAGACTAATTCCTTCTTTGTCTCCTTCTGCTAAGACTACTTAGTGTGAAGATGAAGAGGATGAAGAACTTTATGATTATCCACTTCCACTCAATAAATGACAAATATAGTATCTCTTCCTTATGATTGTCTTAATAACATTGTACTTTCTCTAGTTTACTTCACTCTAAGAATACAGTATATAATAGATATAATGCACAAAATATGTGTTAATTGTTTATTTTATAGATAAAGCTTCTGCTCAGTGATAGACTATTAATAATTAAGTTTGGAAGGAGTCAGAAATTATACATGGATTCTTAGCTGCATGGCGGGGGTATGGGGGTATGGGTGGTTGGTGCTTCTAATTCCTGCCTTGTTCAAGGGTTAACTGTACTGGGATATTTTTGCAGCCATTAACTTTCAGTGATTTCAACACACTCTAAAATAGTTAAATAAGGGGATATATAAGCACATTTAATATGAAGCTTAATAAGAGTTGGTTGATCCAGCATTCCAATGTTACTACCTAGGACTTAGGTTCTCTGAATTTCTTGTCTTTGCTATACACATGGTTGGCTCACTTTTACGGCTGATTCCCATCAGGGGACAATTATGGATTCATCCATCTTCATTCAAATCTGGGAGAAAAAAAGAGTAGCTGTTCTTAAGAGTAAAGCAGTACTTTGTCACACGTGTCCAGTGAAACTCTTATCACATATCATTGGCCAGTATTGGGTCACATGACTTTTCATACACCAATCACAGACAAGGGGGAAATGAGATACCCCTTAGTTCAATCAAATTCACTCTTGAAGCTGAGGAGATTCTCTTCAGTCACTTGGGCTACATGAGAACAGGGCACCTGAACAAATATGAGTTCTGTCAGAAAAAAAAATGAGTTAGTAGGTGCTGTCTGTATAGGCAGTTGGTGCTCAGTAATGCTGTCACCTTGCTTTAATTCAACTAACAGGATTAAGTGAGTTATTTCTGAGGACTCTGATACTAAATGGTGCAATTATAGGGTAGGGTTTGACTTTCTAGTTTTGAATCTTTCTTAAAACTAACCTTGAAACTTTATGTAATTAAAATACATAGGTCCTTTTTAAAATTTATTTCTAAAAGGACCTAAAGCTGTGTGACACTGAGCATATTACTTGCTATTCTGTTGGTCAATTAGTTTCCTCATTTGTGAATCCCTCATCTGAAGTTAATAGTATTTTACTTGAAAAGTTGTATATTATTTTGCTGTATCATACCATACAGACTGTATGGTTTAAACAAACAAACAAAAATTATATTCTTGGCCAGGTACAGTGGCTCAAGTCTGTAATCCCAGCACTTTGGGAGACCGAGGCGAGAGGATTGCCTGCGCTCAGAGATTCAAGTCTAGCCTGGGCAACTTGGCAAGATCTCGTCTCTACAATAAATAATTTTTAAAAAGAAATGTATATTCTCATGATTTTGGAGGCTAGAAGTCCAAGATCAAGGTGTCAGCAAGGTTTGTTTATTCTAAGGACCCCTCTCCTTGGCTGGTAATGACCATCTCCTCTCAGTATCTTCACTTGGTCTGTTTTCTGTGCTTGTCTGTGTTCTATCCTCTTCTTACAAGGATGCCAGTCATATTGGATTAGGAACTACCTCAATGGCCTTATTTTACCACTTTAAAAATTATATCTCCAAATAAGTCACATTCTGAAGTACTAGAGATAAGGGCTTCAACATATGAAACTTTGGGTGATACAATGCAGTGCATAACAGGCTGACACAAGGATTAAGTGATCATGTTAAGGACTTTAATCTATACAATAGGTGCACATTCAACATTAGCTATAAAATTATCTTGTTTTCTATAGTAGCAAGTGATGTAGAAACAATAGTGTTTGAAGTAGTAGTAGAACCACTAGTAGGAATAACAGCAAAACTGCCCAATAGAAAAGGAGAACGAATTCTTATGAAAGGAAAGGGGAAGATATATTTTAAAGAGAAACGAGACACAAGGGAAAAGAATTTGTATCACATTATTCCAGTTACTATGGCTGTGTAACACATTATATCAAAACTGAGTGACTTAAATCAACAACACTTATTTCCTTCACGAAATCAGCAGTTTTGACAGGCATGTACAGAAAAGGTGTTCACTTTCTGATTTCCCAGACTTTATACACAATTATGTCTTCGCCCTCAGCAGGGAACTCAGATTTTCATTTGCAAAAGGAAGTCGAGAGAATAGGGAAAGCCACAGTGCCTGTAACAGCTCTAATGTTCTATAAAAACAAGAGGGAAAAAAAAAAATAATGGATAAGGAAAATTTTAAAGCTTTACACTGGGTTCATCAAAGATTATCCCACCAAAGGGAGAATCTGAGTTATTGCTTGCTTTATATTTGAATGCTGTGCACGGTTTTCATGATGGCAATAATAATTTATTGACAAAATGCTTTTATTGAGTTGCCTTTACTGAAGATGTCCTGCATGCTTTTTCACCAGCTTGCTACAATTAAAAGCAGCAGTAAACAGAGCCTTTCTATTTAAATTGAAAAGCAACAATTAAGCTTGCCCAGCTATAAATAGACGGCAGTTTCACATCTATGGTCCCAACTGTACACATTAAAGACTCCAGCTCCAAATGTCCCCAGTTTATTTCTATGGGACAAACCAATAAATTGTCAAATTCTGACCTTAAAGCTGACAATTTCTTAGAAAATGAAAGTAGGTAAATTATGCATAATTCTAGATAATTACTGGGATGGCTATGAGGCCAGGAAATCAGTACAAATGCTGGAAATTTAAATGTACAGGCTGCTAGCTTTTCATACTGTTATTTTCAAACCATGTTTTGCCTTGAGCAGGTGTCAGAGCTGGCTCTTCTTTGCCTGGGGGCATAGAAGAAAATAATGGATTTAAGAATTAGGATAAGAAAATGGGAAATACAAAGTTATTTCTCAGGATTTCCATTAGTTCAAGTGATTCAACAAAGAGACCAGAACGTAAGCAATTAGTGTTAAATATTTTTGAATAACTTTTTTTTCAAAGCAAGCCATTCATCCCATCCATAAGCCATAGATATCTTAGTTTTAAGAGACATAAAGTATCTGATTCAATCTCATTTTCCGCAGCAGGAAACTGGAGGCTGAGGAAGCCACGTGAATTGCTCAAGGTCACGAAGCTTGAGAGTGGCAGAGCCGGAACTCGGTAGCTTTTCTGACTGCCACTGCAGCATTCATTGAATGGAAAAATTTGCCATTTCTTCATTATTTCAGTACAAATTACTAGATTATCAAGATCTCAGTAGTAAAAAGTCCAAAGGGTGCTATATTTCTTTGAGACAAGACAAGCTTCGAAAGGTGAGAGGATTTTCCTACTTGGAGATGCTGGGTTCTCTCTGCCTCTGTATCCCCCAACAGAGTCCAGAGTTGCCAATTCTCAAAAGCCCGACAGTTTCCAAAATATGTCTTAGGTGATCACATCTTTTTGAAACCTGTGAGTCCTCTTAGTTTTTTATTAGCACATACTCTATGTCACCCAATGAGTAGCCAACTGCCTATGACTCCTCTTGGCTCACATGCGGATATTCTTTGTTGCCTTCTTTCACCTTCTCCACTCAACTTTGTGCTCAGGATTCTAGAATTTACATACTCATCCATGGCACCCTAGACCTTTGGCTATAACTGCAGCTTGGCTATTTTGCATACCAACAGAAGACTAGATAACAAGAGGATAAAGAAGCCAGGGGTTTTATTCCCCTTTTGCATTTCTTCCAGAGTAAAGCAGAGTTGTCCAAATCCCAGAAACATGAGTGAGAATTAATTACTTGTATTTAAAAAGTTAAACCACTACTCCATTTTCAGTAGTGTTTTTTTATGCTGTGTTGGTTTTTTTTTTTTAATGGTTGACTATTAACAAAAATGACACCTGAAAAGAATTCAAGACAACATGGCCTCCTAAAATAGAGATAAACATCTCTGAAGGCCAGAAATGGGAGTAAACCCAGAGGAATAACTGGGATTTAGTTTTCAGACTTACTTAACTCCAGATCCAGAATCAAATGGAGACAGATGAGGTAGCAGAACTAAAAGTTTCCTGTGATAAGTAAAAGACTCTTCAAACTCATGGTTTGAAACAAGAAGTAAATTTGAAGTTCTCTTACCCATTAAAGGGAACTGAAACAAACACTTAAAACTACAGTCTGAACTACCACTTATATTAAACTGGATATCACGGAAGAGGCAGGAAATGAAGTCTTTCATCTTAAACATAAGCTTAACTGCTGACTTGATAGCTGATATGTGATAACTCCAATATCAGTGCAGGTTGGGAGCCATAAGCTATCTGGCATTTTACTAAATATTCTTGGGAGACGGTAGAAGAAGAGACTAAATATAAATCTGCAAGCCTGTGAAACATAAGGGTAGAGGAGGGAGAGAAAGATATAGAGATTGTGAAAGGAGGGGAGCTTTATTCAATAATAAAATTCCAAAGCACATGAGGAAATAATGCTAAGAAAGACAGCAACAAAATAAACAACTCAAAATGAATTCACTCCAGATGAAATGGAGATAGTAAAAGAGATTATTACCCCTAGATCTTTACTAAAATAACTACTAAAGAATGTATTTCAGGCAGAAGGAAACACCCTGAGAGTTATAGAGGGATGGAGTGAAACAATAGTTAGTACAGATTTTAGTAATATATGTTGATAAATTTAACTCACTATTGACTTTTTTAAAAATAATGATATTTTTGCCTGGCACAATGATTCATGACTATAATCCCAGCACTTTGGGTGGCTAAGGTGAGAGGATTGGCCAAGTCCAGGAGCTCAAGACCAGCCTGAGCAACATAGCGAGACTTCATCTCTATGAAAAATAAAAAAATTAGCCAGGCATGGTGGTGCACGCCTGTGGTCCCAGAATACTTGGAAGGCTGAGGTGGAAGAATCACCTGAGCCCAAGCAGGTCAAGACTGCAGTAGCCATGGTTGTATCACTGCACTCCAGCCTAGGCAACAGAGTAAGACTCAGACCAAAAAAAAAAAAAAAAGTATTTTTATATAACTAGATAAAATACAAATAATACTAAGAAAGATACCAAGAAAAATGTAGATGAAAAAAAGTGTTTAGTGAATAATAAAAGCACACAAAATTATTGGGTTATTTAAGAGTAGAGAATAGATAATATATAATTTAAATTCTGTTAATAATGTTTATACTTAAGTAGAAATGTTGAAATTTTGAAACTATCAACCAGACAGGAAGAAAGAAAAGAGAGAAAAGCAGCAAAGAGGACGGTAATCATAAAACATAAAATAACTAAGTCCAAATGAAGTAATAAAAAAAATGTAATTTGCTTATAAGAACAAGATTATCAGGTCAGATATTTAAAAATTCACCTAAAACATAATTGTCCAGAAAGCTTG
The DNA here is from genome assembly GCF_000164805.1 of Carlito syrichta. NCBI lineage: Eukaryota > Metazoa > Chordata > Mammalia > Primates > Tarsiidae > Carlito > Carlito syrichta. The sequence continues at coordinate 314,904 of NW_007248360.1, forward strand.
AAAATAAAGAAATGGAAAAAAAATGATATGATGACATTGGATCCAGGGCAAAAAATATACAGACATTACAGTGATCAAAGGAAGAGTCCTATATTCGAATAGCTAACATTATGGCTTGGAAAAATAAAAACCCTGACAAAAATTAGACAAAACTGAAAAATCTATCATTCTGTTTGAGATTTTAAAACACCTATGTCAAAAGCCAGTGAAGTCAACAGAAAAATATCAATTTGTATTAAAAAGCTCAAAAATAATAAACCCATTTTAGAGATATAGAAACATTTTGGAGATATAGTTGAGTGATTCATGCAAAATCACAAGGTTTGTGTGAGTTCAAGCCAGGACTAAAAGTCACAACTTCTTATGTGAATCCTATGTCCTTCTCGTTTTATGACATTAGCACATATAGGATGAATTACAGATTTGCAGAAATAACTAGCTTTTTCCAGACCCTTAAAACAATCCTAACTAATGGGGGTAGTGTATCCAGCAGTGTTCCGCTCAGATTCCATCGGCTCCTTTTTACATTTTCAGTGTGCCTTTCCTTGCCTTCTAAGTGTTATGTTTCTAATTATCCATCTTTATGATTCTCTATGAAGAACCACCCTTGGACCACTGGAGTAACTACTGAGAGACAGACGTTCCTGAGGTTTTATGTCCTCAAAGGTGATCCTTATTCAATGACTGACTGATGCAGGGAAATCGAAGCCCAGCTCTTTTGCCTTAGATTTGAGGCAAAACCGAAGAACTATTTACATTCCCAGGTTCCCTTGTCGGATCAGGCTGAGACTAAACTCTGCTTGTCTTCTTCCTTTCTCTTTCCTACTTTTCACATAGTTTTTCCTGAGAAAACTTCCTCAGTGTATCGACTTGCATGCTTGCATTTGAAGTCTCATCTCAAGGTCTGCTTTTAAGGAATCCTCTTCTAAAATAAGGACCACATGGTTCTGTACTAGAAGTATAGAGAAAATAGAAAGTGGTTCTAGAGAAAGGACATTTGAGTGGCTAAGGATTCCTGCTACTCTTATCTTTGGGAATTTCTAGTTTGACTTGGACACTAGGAACCTGGCATTGTGAATGTAGTGTCTGCCAAACTGGAAAAACACTCTCTTGCAACTTCAGACTTCAGCTCAATAACTACTGACTGGCCAACTTTCTGTCCTCAACATGCCCTACTGGGTCTAATTCTGGATTCTCTCTCCCCTGCCGCCCCGTGGATTACTTCCCTCAAGGCTGACTCTGAAGATGCAAAGACATACCTCTAAGATTCTAGGCCTTAAGATGCAAGACCAGGGTGGGATTGGCAGTTGAGGGAAACTGCTAAGGGAGGGAGGGGCACACCCCATCAACAAGGGTGCCTGCATAATCAATGTTTGTGTACCTAACCCTGAATTGTACCCCACATCTTTATAATAATTAAAATAATACAAAAAAAGATGCAAGACCAGCCGGGCACGGTGGCTCACGCCTATAATCCCAGCACTTTGGGAGGCCAAAGTGAGAGGACTACCTGAGCCCATGGGTTAGAGACCAACCTGGACAACTTGGCGAGACCTCATCTCTACAATAATAATAATACAAAAAAATTATCCAGGCATGGTGGCACATGACTGTAGTTCCAGCTACTTGGAAGGCTGAAGCAGAAGGATCACCTGAGCCCAGCAGATGGAGGTTGCAGTGGCTGAGCATGCCACTACACTCTAGCTTGAGTACAGAGTGAGACTCCAACTCAAAAAAGAAAGCCAGGTTTGGTGGCTCAGCCTGTAATCCCGTGCCTCGGGAGGCTGAAATGAGTGGGTTGCCTGAGCCCATGGGTTCGAGACCTGCCTGGGCAACTTGGTGAGCCCTCATCTCTACAATAAATCAAAAAAAAAAAATTAGCCGGGTGTGGTAGCACGTGCCTGTAGTTCCATCTGCTTGGAAGGCTGAGGCAGAAGGATCGCTGGAGCTCAGCAGGTCGAGGCTGTGGTGACCGGGAGCATGCCACTGCACTCCAGTCGGGGCAACAGAATGAGACTCCAACTCAAAAAAAAAAAAAAAGAAAAAAGATGCAAGACCATGGGTAGTCATTCAAGCAACATTATGGACTTTCTTGTTGGTCTGGCTACTATTTCAACCTCTACTTTATGTACTATAAGCTTTGCATTTATTTGCTTTCTAAGTTGGCTATATAGGTGGGCCCTATTTAGAAATCCAGGTCCTTCCTATAGCAGGCAAAAATTTTCATTACCCACTTTGACTTAAAATAATATTTATATAAGATAATTACTCTTTTCTGAGTGCACACTATATGCAGGTGAAGAAACTGAAGTTTAAAATGATTAACTTGCCTAGATTCACATGGCTAATAAGTGGCTAGCTCTTATTAGAACTACCAGACCAAGAATTTGGTGAGCCAGACATAAGCCTGATATCCTGGTATCCTACAAGTCACAGCATTTCCTCCTCCCCCTGGCTTTGCTGACCCAGGCTCTAGCACTAGATTTGTCTTTGATTCTCTGCATGTTCTAGTCATATTCTCCTGGTTAAGGCCCTGGCACTCATTCTCTGACAACTTATTTTCCCTGAGGGCTGACACCTACTTCTCAAAATATCTCTTCTACCTCTACCTGCCATTTTCCACATAGACACACAGTTGGAGAATCTGTCCCGAATACACATCTCCAGGGACTTCCTGCTTCTAAGTCCTGCCCTCCTCCTGCCAGACTGAACTATGGCAATGGGTCCTAAAACTCACAATGCTGTCTTAGATTGGGGGCCCCCAAAGCAGAGCCCAAGACAGGGAAACTCAGCAGCATATGGTTTAAGTCCTCTTAAGGGAGGATTCCCAAGAGAAACATCTAAGGATGGAAAGCAGACAGGATAAGTAGGAGAAGAAACCAAGCAAAGATGTGTATTCTCAGATAAAAAATCTAAACTAGGTCTAATACATGAGAAACTCTAGAACATAGATCAATCACAACATGGACACAGTGGTCTTCACCATTAAGGCAAAAGGGCTGACCTTTTGTACTCCTGTATCCTTCAGTCATTGCTATAGGCTGTCCTGCCAGGAAGGTGTAAGAAGTGTAACCTCCTAGGCATTAGTTGAGAGTGATTCTTGGGGAAGGACATCTCTGTGAAGTTTTAGCAATCAACTCTCATAGCAGTTGAAGGCTGGGGCCCCTGCCCAGTCAGCAGCATCTATTCCAAGGGCCTAAGCTTTGGGCACTGAACATGAGGTTCTGCAATCAGATCCCTTTTCTCACCCACCTCTCTGTTCCTGGCCTCCTCCTACTCCCCGCCATCCCACGTGGCTGGGTTCCTCATGCCAGCTGCCCATCCACGTGTTTCTGGTTTGTAGTACCCACACAGAGTCCACTGCATTGGAGCCTGATACTTTATTAGTATTCTAAATCTTTGTTTACAGTTACCAGGACTCCCAGGTAGCATTAAAAAAAGTCAACAAGGAAATAAAACTCGAACAGCTGGTGTATTCATCGGGGTAAGCTCACCACACAGGAAACAGCTGGTTATGTGCTCCAAACCTCAGGGCATTGCTGGCCCTGAAGTCTCATCTGGAGTTGCAAGTTTGAATCCCCCTTTCCTAGCTGGTCTGTGTGTATGCACTGCACTCCCCCATACCTTCAGTTCCTTTGCATCATGCAAGCCTCAGGAAGCTGGGGCAGTAACGAGCTTTGAAGCTGTTCTATTGCCTTTGACAGCCCACAGGCTGGTTGTTTGATCCAATTGCTTGCTGTTACCTCCAGCAACCTCTTGGCAAAACCTGTGCCATTGTGGCCCACTGCTTCCTTATTCTAAAATTCACATCTTCTGATGCTGAATCCTATGTGCTTCCTATTGTATGAAACTAGCACTTTAACGTAGCCCTGAAAAAAACTCTCCAGTCCCTTTTATCTTCCAGAGTCACTAGGAAGGGAATAGATCTTGCAGACCTGGATGTTAACACACTAAAGAGTGGAAGGCTGGAGAGCATATTCGTTCATATTTTTATTTTACCTAGTGTTTTTTGCTCAGAAAAACTTGGCTCCTAACAATAAGTCAACTCTATAGTGTGGAATTTGGTTCTCCCATTACTTTGAAGGTACTTAAGGTCTAATAAAAGGGATTAGGCCTGGACTTGGATTCCAGAAATTAAAATAAAGACATAATTTGCATATTTTGACAATACCTTCACATTTTTACCCATGCAATCCTCTCTTAATCACCCTTGCAAGTATGTGAGAATCAGGATTTCATAATCCACCTCTTCTGGAAAGTCATGAAGGTGCTTCCCCATCTTGCTTTTTCCCTGCCTTTTGATGTTACTCACATGCTCACCACAGGGATAGGTGGTCACAGAGAGTAAAGCATTGAGCTTTAGTGCACTCAGATGTTTATTTTCCCTTTTACCCTGCATATAAAGCCATGCCAAATCTTGCAATTAATGCTGGAGCTCACCTTGAAAACAGCATCATCTTTTTCCTGAAGAGGTTCAAATTCCAGGTAATAGCATCATTTTGGGTCACAGTCCCCACAGGGTGCCGCACTGCTTTGAATAAGCACATGGCAAAGAGAATGTCTTTCTTGATTTTAGCTGTATTCCATAGCAAAAGCCTAAGCTGCCCCAGGGTGAGGTATTGCAACATTTTCACAAGTGTTAAAAGGGATCACAGCTATTCCTAATAAGTTAAAGTGGCCAGATAGAGACTATGGCATTTACATGTGATGTCTAAACCTCCTTTCCAGCATGCAATTGTTTAAGAAAACACTTCTCTTGCTATGCCCTGATAATCTCACCAGCTGAATAACTCATTTTCATCAAGAACAGGACAGAATCAGAACAGCATGACCAAGGATAATCTCTAAAATATGATTTCAAATGGGGAAGAGTCACATGGTTTGTCAGAGGCCTGGAAGGCGTGCATTGTTTAATAGGTTGGCCCAAAGCCATCCTCAGGAGGTAAGATGGTTTGTGTTTTTTTGTTTGTTTATGTGTTTGTTTTTTGAGTCAGAGTCTTACTTTGTCACCCAGGCTGGACTGCAATGGCATGCTCATGGCTACTGTAGCCTTGATCTGCTGGGCTCAGGTGATCCTTCCACCTCAGTATTCCTAGAGTAGCTGGAACTACAGGTACACACCCCCACACCTGGCTAATTTTTTAAAAATTTTATTGTAGAAATGAAGTCTTGCTAAGTTCCCAGGCTGGTCTTGAACCCCTGGGTTCAGGTAATACTCTGCTTCCCAAAGTGCTGGGATTATAGGTATGAGGTATTATGCCCAGCAATCGGATAGTTTCAAGGACTACACATTCTTTGACACTCTTCCCCCTGAAAGTAGGATCTATGCTCCCACCACTGAGCCTGGGTAGATTTTGTTATTGCCTTGACCAATGTAGTGCAACAGAAGTGACAACGTGTGGTTTCCAAGGCTATGTCTGAAAAAAGTCTTGCAGCTTCCTCCTTGTTCTCCTAGAACACTAACTCTTGGTATCTTCAGCCTCCATGCAAGAAATCTGACTATCCCAGTGCTGTCCTGCTGGAGATCCTATGTAGAGATCCTATGTAGAGAGATGACCAATAAGCCCTAGCTTTTCCAGCCAGGCTGTTTGAATCTTCCCAGCCCAGGCATTATATATGTGAGTGAAGCAGCATTCAAGATGACTCTAGCCCTAAGCTATTATCTCACTGTAATTACAGAGAGCCCAAAGCCAGAAATATCCAGAGAAGCCTAGCTGATCCCAGAACTGTGAGAGATACTAATCAATTGTTATTGTTTTAAGCCACTATATTTTGAGCTTGTTGATTCTATTGCAATAAATAATCAGAACAGGAGATGCATTGCACATAGCGTCATGTGAAACTCAACCCAGATGACTTTCCTGCCCACTACTGGGTACATGCCCATGATAGTCAGCACTGCTATGGGTGCACAGAGACGAGGTAGTGCCTCACAGGACAGTAAAATTGTTGCATGCTGTGATTTGAGGGAGATTCAGTGTAACCTCCCTCAAGGGGCTGCTCAGGTCCCTGGTCTCTCCCATAGTAATTGCCTTGATAGGATTTCAGCCTTGGAAACTTTCTGAATGTTAGAGATCCCCTGGTGCAGTAGGTTTCAAACTAGGAACCCAGGGGTTTTGTTTTACTTTGTTTTTTTTTTTTTTTGTTTTGGGGGGGTTTTTTTGAGTTGGAGTCTCACTTCGTCACCCAGAATAGAGTGCAGTGGCACACTCACAGCCATCCCAATGTCGAACTGCTGCGCTCTGGTGATTCTTCCTCGTCAGCCTTCAAAGTAGCCAGAACTACAGATGCACGCTACCATACCCGGCTATTGTTTTTTAATTAATTTTTAAAATATATATATATATATATATATTTGATTTTAAAGATGTGGGGTACTACTCAGGATTAGGTATGCAACTGGTCATCATACAGGTAAAGTTTGGGCCTCGCTTTGGTCCCACTTTGCTTGGTTTGAGATCAGGTACCCTTATTGATGTCACGTTCCCCTCCCCCCAGCAGTTTCTAGCTACTGCCAATCCCTTTCTTATAGTATTATGGTCAATGTTCAGAGTCTGCTTATGAATGAGAATATGTGATACTCAGCTTCTGTTTCTATGATAAATCTCTGAGTATGATGGACTCTAAATCCATCCAAGTTGCTGCGAAGTCCATAATGTTGTTCTTTATGGCTGCATAATATTCCATCATGTACATGTACCACATTTTTTAATCCAGTCCAGTTTCAATGAGCAGCACTGTTGGTTCCATGTTTTTGCAATTGTAAATAGTGCTGCAATAAACGTGTGTGCAGGTATTTTTTTTGTAGAGTGATTTAAGTTCTTCTGGGTATATTCCCAGAAGGGGGACTGCTGGGTCATATGGACAGTCATTTTCTAGTTCTTTTAGAAATGGCCACACTGTTTTCCATAGAGGTTGAACTAGCTTACTTTCCCACCAACAGTGTAAAAGCATTTCCTTTTCTTTGCATTCTCACCAGCATCTGTTGTTTTTTGTTTTATTAATGATGGCCATTCATACTGGAGTTAGGTGGTATTTCAATGTGGTTTTGATTTGCATTTCTCTGATGATTAGTGAGGCTGAGCATTCTTTCATGTGTTTGTTGGCTGCTTGTATGTCTTCTGAGAAGTGTCTATTCATGTCTTTTGCCCACTGTTTAAGGGTTTTTTTTTTTCTTTTGGCATGTTTGGGAACTCAGGGTTTTGAGAAGGGACTGCCAAGGTGGTTGGGTGAAAAGCAAGCCTACTAGATTCACTTAGTCTCTCACTCTGGCTTCAAGGACAAGACTTCTTCCCAGCCTCAGGGGTTGAACATGTGACCAAAGGTGCCCATCAGTGCAACACATTACACTGTGATTGGAGTAGGGCTAGGCATGTGGCCCATGTCAGGTCAATCAAAATGAATATCAGGACATTCACAGGGAATGCCAGGAAAACGATTCTCTTTTTCACTAGATTAGAACTTACAATTGCACAAGCCAATTCCTTAGAAAGATATTGCTCTGAAAGCTACTGGTAGCCATTTTGTGATGAATTAGAGGCATGGTAGAGGATCCTGGGAATGGAGTGGAAAGAGGAGTAGCAGATCAGAGAGAAGCAAACGGGGGGAAAAAGTGACCCTATTGTTGACTTAAGCAACTAGAACTTAAAAAAAAAAAACAAACGAGTACATATACATATATGCTTAACTTCTCTCAAAGTATAGGTTTTAAAAATTATTTCTGCTGCTAAAAACATTTGGAAACAGCTGATCTTACTTCAATTGACATAATCCTTTTAGTTTTGAAAAAAAGAATAGTAAAGTCAGAATTAGAACCCTTATCACCTGACATATCCCAAGTGATGATAATACTGATGACGATACTAATGTTCACTGAGTACTAATCCTGGGCAAGACACTATTCTAAGTGCTATGAATATATTAACTCATTTAGTTACCTCCATAATATTATAGGGTAGTCTAGTATTGTCTCCACTTACAAAAGATGAACTTGAAACACAGAGAGGATGAACAACATCCCTTCAATCACACAGCTAGTTAAGGAGTGACTCTAGGATTGAACCCAGGTGTACTCTTAGCCATATCTTACACCATCTCTAACAAGGTAAAGTGCCTTCTCATCAACCCCTAGGTTCTAGGGTCTGTCTTCCTAAGTGCCTCCATTCTTAGAGCATGCTACCCAGAAATTTTCTTTTAAGAGGAAGAATTTCCATCATGATGAGCTTACCTCCATTATCTGTTCTTATTCCAGCTACATAGTATGTGACTTACTCATCATGTCTGCTTGGTTCTGATATCTTTACTATCAGTAAGAGAATACAGAGATCAAAGGGAAGGAAGATTTCTTAACTTGTCAGCTTGCTTCTGCTTCCAAAAAATAGTCTTATGTTTTTAAAATATGGCAGAATGCTTTCTACTCTAACAGAAAAAAAAAAGATATATAACTGACTTTCACTCCCTGTTTCACTTGGATCCAGGAAGGTTCAATCTCACTGAGTATGAGTTCCTCCTGCCCACCCCTCAACTTCCAAAATGACCCAGAAAGCTGTTTGCAGACTGGAATGTAGTGATGGGGGGAGGGTATCGCTGTAATTTTGTCAACATATATTCCCATTGTTCAGATTTGTGTAGTCCCTGAAAAGAAGGTGGGTCTGACAGCTCTTTGTCATTTTGTTGACTTAAGCAACTAGAACTTAAAAAAAAAAAAAAAGTACATATGCATATACAGGCCACCTTGCTGAGGCTCTTTTCCTAGAACTTGGTGTCAAACTTCCCTTTGTGGACCTTATACACATCCTATACCAAGGAGATGCTGAGGTGTGAGATCAGAAGCCACCATCCCTCTCTGTGTCTCCATCAGTCTCCACCACTCTGCCTTTGCTCTTTCCACCTGTCCCTTCCTTTTAGTGAAAAGTACAGATACCCTGCCATGCTACATTCTTTACAGCACTTTTCATACTGCATGGGTTTCTGCCTAAATTAAAGTGGGCCTTTAAAAGAATCGTGGGACTTTTAAACACTCAAGAATCATTCATTTTAATATCCCCTTAAATACCTTTTGAAAAATCTCTTAGAAGTCCAATCAATTTAGGCTTCTTTTAATTGACCATTCAATTTCAAATAAATGTGGAGGAAATTATAACCCTCTTCAACAGCTCATCGACAATTTAAGGAGAATGAGACCTTGATTGAAACCATTAAGAACTTAGGAACCAGACTCTGATGTGGACAGAGAAAACAGCCTAGGAATTTGTAAATCCTGTCTTATTTTGCTTTTAAGAAAAACTTTAAAACCACAAAACTGGAGAAAAGTTACCTAACATTTTAAAACCATTTAATAAATAGATTAATGTAGTTACTTTAGTTTTGCATTGAGAAACATTGATAATCAAAAATTTTGTCTTTTTAAAAAATAAAAGTGATGGTTCTCACCTGGACTTTAAACTTGAAGCTTAGACAGAAAACATTTCATTATCCTGTCATCTATTAACATATTTTTATCTTCCCTCACAATCCGACAAATTCCTGATCAGATGGGCCATCTGAAGACTCCCTGAGAACTGTCTTTTCTAACAGTCCATTTCATTTATTTCCTATTTCCAAAATTACTGCATAAACATGAGCATCTCAGTAGGCACAGAGTAAACTGACAAAATTCAGCACCTTTTCATGATAAAAATATTCAACTTATTGTAAAGAAGGGAACTTCCTTGACCAATAAAGATCATATGCAAAGCCCACAGCTAACATCATACCATATAAGATTGAAAAGAATCTCCCAAATCAGGAAAAGGACAAGGAAGTCTACGCTCACCACTTCTATTAAACATTATATTGAAGGTTATAGCTGTAGCAATTAGGTAAAAAGAAATAAAGAAAAAGAATGGAAGAAAATAAACAAATAAATTGGCACATCCAGATTGGCAAGAAAAAAGTAAAATTATCTCTATTTGCAGGTGACACAATCATGTATATAGAAAATCCTAAAACTACACACACACACACACACACACACACAAAGCTAATAAAACTAACAAATGAGTTCAGCAAGATTTCAGGAAAGAAGATCAAAATACAAAAATTATATTTCTATACACTAGCAACAAACAATCCAGAAATAGAATTAAGAAAGAGATTGTATTTATATTAACATTATAAAGAATAAAAATACTTAGAAAAAATTTTAACCAAAAAAGTGTGTAATGGTTAGTTTTATTTGTTTGCTGGACTAGGCCATACAGTGCCCAGACATTTGACCAAGTGTTATTCTAGGCATGTTTGGGAGGGTGTTTCTGGTTGAGATAAATGTTTGAACAAGTAGGCTGAGGAAAGCTTCTTTTCCTCCCTAATGTGAGAGAGGTCTCATACAAACCATTCTGAAGACCCGAATAGAACAGAGTTTGATTGGATAGCTTAGTATTGTTAAGATAGCAATACTCCCCAAATTAATCTACAGATTCACCTCAAGCCTTATCAAAATATCAACTGCTTTATTTGAAAAAATTCACAAGCTTATCCTAAAATTTATACAGAAATTAAAAAACAAAATTTTAAGATAGGATAGCTTAAACAATCCTGAAAAAGAGGAACAAAGTTGAAGGACTCACGCTTCCCCACTTCAAAATTACTACACAGTTATAGTAATCATATCAAATATTTGGTACAGGCATAAGGGTAGATTGAGAGTTCAGAAATAAATTATTACATTTAAAATCAATTGGTTTTTGACAAACATGTCAACACAATTCAGGGAAGAAAGACTCATCTTTTTAAATGGTGCCGGGACCACAGAATATCCACATGCAGAAGAGTGAAGTTGGACTCATACCTCACATCATATACAAAAATTAACTCAAAATGGGTGAAAAATATAAGAAAGTATAAACATCTTAGCAGAAAAACCTAGGCATAAATATTTGTGATCTTGCATTAGACAGTAGTTTCTTAGATATGACACCAAGAGCACAAATCAAGAACTTTTGTGTTTCAAAGGACACCATGAAGTAAATGAAAAGACAAACTACCGAATGAGAGAAATTATTTGCAACGCATATGCCTGATAAGATCCTTGCCCCTATAAAGAACTCTTACAAATCAACAAAATGACAAACAACTCAATCAAAAAATGGGCAAAGGATCTAAGTAGACATTTTTTTTTTTTTTGAGTCAGAGTCTTACTCTGTCACCCAGGCTGGAGGACAGTGATGCACTCACGGCCACCACAGCCTTGACCTTCGGGGCTCAGATGATCCTTCAGCCTTCCAAGTAGCTGGAACCACAGGCGTGTGCCACCACGCCCAGCTAATTTTTTGATTTATTGTAGAGACGAGTTCTCGCTGTGTTGCCCAGGCTGGTCTCAAACCTCTGGACTAAAGCAATCCTCTTGCTTTGGCCTTCCAAAGTGCTGGAATTACAGGAATGGTCCACTGAGCCTGGCAGAATAGATATTTTTTAAAGAATATATACAGATAGCCAATAAGCACATGAAAAAATGTTGGCACCATTAGTCATTATGTAAACATAAGTCAAAACAACAATTAGACACTACTTCACATCTCTTAGGATGGTTAAAATTAAAGACAGACAATAACAAATGTTGGTAAGAGTAGAGAGTTGACGCCCTCATACATTGTTGATGGGATTGTAGAATGGTGCATGCCGTTCCGAAAAAGTCTGGCAGTTCTCTAAAAGTTAAAAATAGAGTTACTGTTTAACTCAGCAATTCCACATCTAGATAATAATTACAAAAAGTGGAAACAACCCAAATGTCATCAACTGATTAATGGACCAAAAAAATGTGATATATTCCATACAATAGACCATTTGACCACAAAAAGGAATGAAGTACTGATGCATTCCAAAACACAGGTGAACATTGAAAACATTATGCTAAGTGAAAGAAACCTGTCACAAAAGACCACATATTTTATTATTCTATTTATATGCATTACTCATAATAGGCAACTTCATAGAGACAGTAAGTAGATGAGGTTGCCAGGCGATGGTAGGGAAGATGAGGGAGATAGGGAATGGCTATTAGTTATGGAGCTTCCTTTTGGGGTGATGAAAATGTTCTGGAATTGGATAACGGTGATGGTTACACAATTCTGAGACTAAACACTAGTACATTGTATTTTATGGTATATGAATTACATTTTGATAAAGATGTTTCAAAAACTATATATATTATATGCCAAGTGTCATATATTATATAATACATAAACAATATGATATGTATTATGTATATCTCATATATTATATCTTGCTAATTTTATATTACATATTGTATAAATGTATATGTAATAAATTGAACATATTATAATTGTTAATGAACCGTATATCTCTCCTGGTCTGTTTTAAAATCTGAAAGCACTTGAATTCATTTGACACCTGACAAATTTTCCTTCTTACATAAATATATGGTCCCAAATTCCTTCACAGTTCTGAGAATTAGAACACAAAACAAATCAAAAACTTTCCTGTGACTAGTTTATTCCTATGTCGGGTTGTTTTTTGTTTGTTTTGGTTTAGTTAGTACATCATGTGGTTAAGAATTTCTGCTAGTATCTCACCCCTGTGTCACCACTGGTGGCTGTGATATAAGGCAAGGTAGGTCCCTCTCTTGGCCCAGATTGCCTTTCTGTAAAATGGGAAGAATATTTGAGACTGTCACACAAGGTCAGTAGGAGGATCTCCTAAAAATTCAGGGTTCAGTCATTAAAACAGGAACATATACTCAATAAATATATTATTATTATTATTTAAATACCTATTACCCTGTTCTGTGAATTCTCAAAAGCATCTTACATTTTAAATTACTTAGGTCTTATAATTGGGGATGATTCAGCCTCATCCCTAATTGGGAAAATACAGGAAGGGTGAAGGGCAAAGGGTTATTGGAGCCACAGCCTGGGGACAGCCTGAAAACCCAGATTTGGGGCATCCCTTTTTGCTACTCTACAACAGCCTTTATTTGCTTTTCCTATCTGGCTTCAAGATTAATCTCTAAATTTGGACGAAGGACCTTGAAGTTTACTCATACATTTTCTGTGTTTAAGAAGAAGATTTTTATCATTCATATTCTAGAGTGAGCATGAGTCAGGGAAAGTGACTCAGGCCATCTCCTCAGAGGAAGCTGGTCATAAATCAGCTTTTGCAGAATATTAATCTCCCCTGACTCCTTTGTAAAGTTAGCAATTATTATAAGACAGTATGAAAGAGAGTATCCAAAAGAGAAATGGTAAGACAATGTCACCTTGTGTTTCCTCCAAACTCATTGATACTCTTAGAGAAGAGAAAAGTAGTTATCTCAAACTTTGAAGGGGAGTGATCCTGGCAGGCTGATGCAGTGAAGGACGTTGTTGGTGCCTGAAACTCACTGAAAAATGTAAACTGGATCCCAGAAAACACCCTAGTACATCCAGGGGAAGAAAAGATTTCATGGAGCTATTTGATTCAACAATGGATTGTTTCTACCCACTCCTGGGATACCTAGAAGGTCTTGATTTACCCATTTTGAGAGTTTGAATATCTGGCACCTAACAGCTGAATATGGATAATATCCATGCATTTGGGCCAGAGTAAACAGAGTCACAGAAGTAAAAGGTTCACGAAATGGGCATTCAAGTGGCACCCACTCCAAGCCCTCACGTGAAGCAGGGATGTGTCGAAACCGTCACACACAGGCTTTCTTCTTTCTTTTGTACATTTATGTCAGTGGACTCTTAAGGTGTGGTTCTCAAAATAGCAGCATCAGCATCACCTCGGAACCTGTTAAAAATGCAAATTCTCAGACCCCTCCCCAGATTTACTGAATCAGCATTTCTTGGGTTGGAAATAGAAAACCTGGGTTTCAACAAGCCCTCCTGATTATTCTGTTGCTTGCCACAAGTCAATAGTTCCATGTATGGCCAGTAGCACAGTTACTTTTAAGAAGTAAGCAGGTATACTAGTTGGAATTGTGGACTGCAAGAAACAGAAACTGGACCACAGTGGTCTAACTTCATAAGGGTTTATTTTTATGTCACGAAAAGATTGGAGATCAGCAACCCGGGGCTGATGCTGCAAAACGAGGATTATCATTATCCTCGTCTCCTTCCACCTTCACACTACACCAGCCATGGCAATCGGCTTTTGTCCTCAAGTCCAACACTTCAAGGCCATAAGATGGCTGCTTCACCTCTGCCCCTAATCCATGTGCAAAGCAGGACAAAGAAGGTTAAGAGGTAAAATATGCATGCCAGAAGGTCTCTCCACTCCTAAAAGGTTTCCTGGAAGCTTATACTAGTGACCAACACTCACATTACACTGACAGCTAGCCAACTGCAAGGAGAGTAGAGAGGTGAGCATTTTGGCTGGGAACTTTGCCACCCAAAAATATTTGTAATTCAGTTAGTAAGGTAAGAATGGAGGGAGGATATGACATTTGACAGAGCTGCTAGACTGGCATGGGGAAGAGAGCCAATTTCCAAGTTAATATTTGGCCAATCGAAATATTAATTATTTTAATATAAATATAAAAATAATAAAATATTTTATCACCAGGTTTGAAAAGGGCAATAAGAAAGCACAAAGAGTTTTAAAACAGTGGTTATAAACTTTTATTCCATTTTTGGCAAAATATTTATGTTTGATTTTATTTTGGAAATTATTTTTCTTAAGAGCAAAAATGCAACATTTGCAATTGTATTTATGCCTTCCTTTATTACTTCTTCATACTGGATGATTTTCATTCTTGACAAAAGTTCAGAAGTTAAATAGCTAGTGCCAACTGTAATATTTGCATGAGATGCTAAGCCATTGTAGCTGAGTAAGGTGATTTGCATTGTCTTTTCTTGACTAACTTCATTCCACTTAATTGAGGAATGTGTTGCATAATATAGTGTTCTGTTCTGACCAGAAATTTTTTACTTTGAAAAATACGTTTTTCATCAGCTACTTTTTTTCTTCTTGGCAGCCAATGTTTAAATTTAATTGAGAAAATGTCCCTCTAGCACATACAGAAGACACTGTCCTAGACAGCTCTGCTTTTAATCCCAAACAAAGCCACTTGATGCTCATCACTGCCTATCAAACATCCCAAAAGATCATTATTCCTTTCCAGCAACCTCCAACCCCAGGACCTAGCCAACAGGATGCTAAAACATCCAAACAGCACAGGGAGGGTGGGATGATAGGGAGAGCTAAATCCAGAAAGTTGCTACTCACGGTATGATCTTGCCACCAGTAACATCACCATCACCTGAAAGCTTGTTAGACATGCAGGCTCTCAGGTATTATCCTAAATCTACTGAATCATACTGACATTTTTCAAAAGATTCCCAGTGATTGGTGTGTATAGCAGTGGTTCTTAAAGGGTTGCTCCAGACATGCAGCGTAAGCATCTCTTGGGAAATTATTAGAAATGCAGAATATCAGACCCATCCCAGACCTGTGGAATCTGACACTCTTATCCCAGTAATCTGTGATTGTACAAGTCCTCCAGGTGATTCTGATGTATGCTGAAGTCTAAGAACTGCCCCTAAAACAACAGTAGTCAGCCTTAAATAGACACTGAAATCAGGGGTATTTAAAAAGTACAAGTCTCCATCTCCTGCCCCTAGATTTATTGGTTTTCTTGGTAAGGAGAGCAGCTCGACAGTGGGAGTTTTTTAAGGTCCCCAGATGATAACATTGTGCATTCAGACTAGATGCATGAGCAAATTCCACTGTTCTCTGTATCAAGCCGAGAGTGTCTATCTCTAATAAGACTCAAAGCCGGTGCTGGACCATGAAGTTTTGGGGGGGATATACATAGTGACCTTTCTTCTTGTCTTAGGGTCTATCTTGACCTATCTTTTAGGGTTCTCTTTTTCTTTGCAGCTGGTACAATATGTGCATTGGCACCCAGCCAGTCGGAGCTGGGGATTATAAGCAGAGGACTGGGGGCAAATACCTATGTTAATAGAAGGAGAATTTTTTGCCCTGAAAGTTCCTTTTGTATACCTGCCTTTTGAATCTCTGGCCAGATATCAGGATTCAAAGACATGGGATCCCAGCCATCATCTTTTTCTTTCTTTGAAGAATATAACCAATGTCCTATATTTAATTTGCCCACCAAATTGTGCCCAGTCCCTTTTTTCTTTTGTGTTGGGAGCCTCACTATTCCCAGGAAAGGCCTTTTATTTTTTCAGAATCCTGTAATTGTACAAAGTTCTCCCTTGATAGTAAGCCCAAACCTGCCTCTATGGAAGGTCTAATTATATGATTCTAGGTCTTCCCATAGAGTGGATTTCTCTATCTGGCATCACAGCTTGTCCAACACTTAGAGACAATTATCAGGCCTCCTCCAAATTTTCTCTAGTTCTTTGAGTTCAGAATTCATTTTCTCAATAGTTTATCTTTGTAGTAGACAGAGTTCGGGTCCAGTCCAGATCCCTCTTCTGGACCACACTCCCATTCCCCAACTGCTCTGAGTGTTGGCTGCTAAGAACCCTGCTTTGAGTGCTGGCTGCTATCCTCCGCTTTGGAAAACTGCTCTAAGTGGATGAGAGTTGCAGCAAGGAGATATCAAGGGAGATATTATGCAGTCCTCACCCAGGGGGCAGTCACAGCTGAAGACTGAGCAAATTCCACTGTTCTCTGCACCAAACAAAAGACCCACATATTTGAGGGTCTATCTCTAATAAGCCTCAAAGCCGGGCTTCTGCACTAGACTGTAGTCCAGTCTCTTTCTTTCTCTCTCTCTCTCTCTTTCTCTCTTTCTTCTTCCCCCCAATCGCTGACGCCGTCTCCACCTTTGGGGTACCCTGAACCTGGCTGGAGCTGGTCTCCAACCAAAAAAAAAAAAAAAAAGACTCAAAGCCAGTGCTGGACCATGGAGCTTTTGCGGCGGGGATATATATAATAATGCTTCTTCTTGTCTTGGGGTCTATCTTGACCTAAGATTTCTTGTTCCTCACAAGATTTCTTGTTTCAGGGGTGGAGGGGGGCAATTTTGAGCTCCAGTGAAGACCACATCTATGCCTAAGCCCCTCTCCTTTTCCTGAGAACCCTTCCTCCCACATCACTTGACAAAAATGCACATTTCAGGCCCTTCTAGGAAGTCTGACCTACACCACTCTTCCTATAAGTAGAAACATTTTAAAACTGTCCCTTATGTGCTTAGCCACCTGGTACACATTTGCTTGACAAGTCAAAATGAAAGCAACCTGCTGAGCCCCAAAGAAATAATGCATCAAAGAGGGCTGGATAATAGGTGTCACTGGCTTTTAGGGTCAGTGTCAAGGGTGTAGTCTGGGAGGTCTGGATAAGCAGCTGCTACTTCATTGGCATGTGTGGAAGGGAGGACACCCAGTTCTCATTGTCATTGATTTGGTGCCCTGCCACATGTAGTAGGTTGATTGCAAAACATAGCCTTGATTTTCTACCCCTCTCTGTATGTGCACTTGATACAGAATCAAACTGGGGTCTGCTTGCCTGGCTCAGTAAGACCAGATATCCACATGGATTTTGTAATGTTAGAAACAAAAATGTTTATTTGCAGGGTGCCAAGAAAGAAGGACCCGGCAGCTAATGCTTAAATTCTGACCTCCGGAGGGCCGGGCTCGGTGGCTCAGCCTGTAACCCTGCGCTTTTGGGAGGCTGAGGTGAGTGGATTGCCTGAGCTTGCGGGCTCGAGACCCGCCTGGGCAGCGAGACCTCGTCTCTACAATAAATCAAAAATTAGTCAGGTGTGGTAGTGCGCGCCTGTAGTTCCAGCTACTTGGAAGGCTGAGGCGGAAGGATCGCCAGAGCCCAGCAGGCAAGGCTGCGATGGCCAGGAGCGGCCACTGCACTCCAGTCTGGGCAACAGAGTGAGACTCCAACTCAAAAAAAAAAAAAAAAATTCTGACCTCCCTGATGGCTTGCAGGTAATGGTTTTTAAAGGCAGGCATAAATTTCAGGAAAGCAGAAGTTACAGGCAAAGTTGTAAATTAATATATGGAGGCTATACGTTGGGTTGACCTAAAAAGGCGGGACATCTCAAAGTGGGGGCCCCCAGGTCACAGGTGGGCTAAAAAATGTTCTGCTTTGCAATTGGTTCAGGAAGCAAAGTTTGTCTAGAAATTTGGGATTAGCAGAACAGAGTGTTAGCTCTGGTCCATCGGTGTGACTCCCTCCAAGCCCCTCAGGAAGAAATTTAGAACAAAGAATGGTGGTCAGAGTTTAGTCCCCAGTTTCCGCCTTATCTGAGGTTTATGTGCCAGCAGATCTGTTTGGTGCCGGTCTGAGTTTCTAAAAAAGAAACATGTTAAGAGTTCTTTTTAGTTTCTATAGCAACCAAACATCCTCTGATTCTAACTTCCTTGGCTATTGGTTTTAGTTGTTGTTACCTTCTTGCTTATCAAGTTGCGTATTTACTTCTCAGGACTAGCTGGATGCCTGATAATTCCCTTGAAGGAACTCAAGATTTTCCTTTATTTCCATGTATGGGGGTGGGATGCAAGTCCCTAAGAGGGAGTTTTCTACTCTGTCTCTTACTCTTTGCAATGTGATTTTTTTCAATCCAGAGGTAGATGTGTTTCCCCATTCCTTGAATCTGTTCTATGACTTGCTCTGGTCAATAAAATATGGTGGAAGAGATAATTTGCTAGTTCCAAGCCTGGTCTCCACAGCACTTGAGTGCCTTTCCTCTTTCTCTCAGACCCTTAATCAGCACTAGTAATGTTGTCTAGACAGACTAACCTCCTGGAGGATGATGAACACATGGTCCATCACACAATCCCCCATAGACAACAAACAGCTGACCACCAAACATATAATAAGGCCATTGTTGAGGTTCAGGAAACAATACTCTTCAATGAAGGCATCAGAAGTAAAAGTTTTTCTTTGACTTGCTCCTGCCCTCCTGTCTCTCAGTCCCTTTTTCCCAGGAAGCTAATCATAGAAACTAGAATCCCTCTTCCCCAAGATAGGTCATAGAAATCAGAACCCTTTTATCCCCAAACCAGCCATAAAATCTAAAAATATTACTCTTACTTTCCCTCTGCCTTTCTGTGTAAACACTGACCACAAAAAAAAATCATCTTACAATGGAATATTATGTGGCCATAAAGAAGGACAAACATATGGACATCACAGGAATTTGGATGGATTTAGAATCTGTCATACTCAATGATCTATCATAGAAACAAAGAACAGAGAACCACATGTTCTCACTCATAAGCGGACCCTGAACATTTACTGTAATACTGTAAGAAAGGAATTGACAGTGACAGGATACTGCCAAGGTGATGGGGGGCACAGCATCAATAAGGGTACCTGACCTCAAACCAGGCAAAGTGGGATCCAAAAGGAGGTTAAAACTTTACCTGTATGATGACCACTTGTGTACCTAATCCTGAATTGTATCCCACATCTTTAAAATAAAATAATAAATAAAAAATAAGAAATCATCTGACTTACCTTGTTTGATTGTAGGTCATTAGACACCCATTCCAGAGAAGTTCATACCCCATACCCCAAAAGAAGTAATGCTGCTCAGAGAGACCAAGAAGAATCTAGACAGATAGGACTTCCTGGGTTTAAAGTCTATTAGCATCAGTTTCTACTCCTTTTGTCCAACCATAGGTACACATAGTTATCCAGACATTGTTAAACCTAAGCCTAAAAATAGACAATTTCCCCTGTATCTTTGAGCGTTTATTCTTAAGGCTCCAATGTATATATGTTAAATAAATGTGTATGCCATTTCTTCAATGAATCTGCCTCTTGTCAGCAAACCTTCAGAAGGTGAAGGGGAAATTTTCCCTTGGCCCCCATATCATCCTAGAGCAGCATCTTCCAGTTGGCAAGTAATTCACAAATGAGCCAAGCAGAGACCAACAGAGCTGGGCTCAGAATAAAAGAACCTCACAGATGACCCATGATCTTGAGAACTAATAATCGTTGTTTGATGACATTGAGTTTCGGGAAGTCTTGTTAGACAATTCAATGATACTGCAATTAAATAATACCTTGCAACTTTCAGACCTTGGAGAAACCCAAATATGAGACATTCAAGTCTTGAGCATTCAAGTACAAACTACAACAGCTCTGCACACCTGACTCTGGGCATAAGAAGATGAACTTGTAGCTTGGGACCATGGAGAAGGCAGAGACTTTGGCAGCTAGAGAACACATCACTGGAGGCAGGGCAGGTTTAAAGCTTAGAAGGAGCCAGGAGCTGCAAATGACATGGTCCGGAGCCTTCTATGAAGTCACAGGGACAGGAAGTGAGAGAAGGCAGGTTCTATTTTTGTTATGTGGTGTAGAAAAAGTACCTGGGAAACCAGCAGGGAGCAGATCAGGGAAGTTGACTGATGGGACCATCATGGGCTTCTGTTTTATGAAAGATGTGGAAGAGAAGGAGAGAAGAGCCCAGAAATGTGAGATTTGGGGGGAGGGGAAATTACAATGTCTTTCTGTTTTTATAGTTTTAAATTTTTTCTTTATTGGGATATAATAAAAACACAGTAAATGGTACAAATTTTAAGAGTCCAGTCCACTGAATGGGTGGTGTAAGCTCCTGGATCAACATGAAAGAGATGTCTAGCACCCAAAAGGCTCCCTAATGTCCAGTCCCAATCAACATCACCCCTCCTCAGAGGCAACCCTTCTTTTGGTTTCTACCACTGTAGATATGTTTTGCCTGTACTTCATATAAATAAAATCATGCAGTATGTGCTCTTAACTCTGGCTTTTCCTACTCATCCTTTTGCCTATAAGAGTCTTACATGGAGTATGTGTTATAGTAATATGTTCTTTTTTTTTAATCATTCTGTAGTATTCTATTTTATGGGCATTCCACAATTAATTCTATTATACTATCATTAGACATTTGAGTTGTTTCTTTATTCTACTATCATTAGTTATTTGAGTTATTGACTTAATGAGTGGTGCTGCTATGAACATCCTTGTTCCTGCCTTTTCGTGCACACACATTTGCTTTCTCTTGAGAAATTGGTGACTTTTAATCAACCCCTCTTTTGTTATCAAGTGACCTGGGTAATGACCAGACACCCTTAGTCACCTGCTTAGTAAGAATCTGCCTTTGAATTCAAAGCCCACTCTAGGAGGAGGGGGAAGAGAAAGAAAAGGAAGAAGAAAGAAGGATCGGCTTCAGTGACAATAGAAATGATGATCAATGCTTTCTAACGTCACATTTCCTCTCTCATTGCTATCCAAGGTGCCCAAAATAATGACTTGCGTTTGAAGTCAAGATGTGAAGACTCCTTTTAAAATGCAAATATGCTTTTCAGAAGGGCAACTACACAAAATAATTAAAATGTCATATTTGCCTGGTGATTTATAATTTTCAGTGTCCTCTTATTTATTAGTTCCCACTACTCAGCGTGGCCCCCAAACCAGTGACATTCATTAGCCTACGAGTTAAAAATACAGGCTCTCAGGCCTGCCCCAGACCTATGGACTGGGGCCTGCTCTTTAGAAAGATCTCCAGGTAATTTCTGTGTACATGAAAGTTTACAAAGCCCTGTAGTGTCCCGCTTGATACTGTCTATAAAACACTATGAAACAGACACAGGAAGAATAAATTCTCATTTTACGGATGGAGAAACCAAGAGAAAGAAAGGTGAACTTGACGTGCCAAGAGCACCCTGCTGGTTCTGTGCCAGGGGAAGGTCTCTAGATGGAAGCTCGGTTGATTTTTCTGAGCACAGTTATTTCTGTTATTTCACACTGATACCCAGTGGCATACCTAACACCTTATCAGGCCAACCAGCCTGTTTTTCCCTAGAGAGCAGTGCCCTAAGGGCATGCTCTATGAAACTTTGTTTGGAAGTTGGCACGAGGAGACACTGAGAACAACATAAGTGCCACAGTGTGGTGGGGGTGGGGGACAGGGTAGAGAAAGGGAAAAGGAATAAAGAACAGCAGCCACAGCATGAAATAGCCAAGAGGGTCTTGGAAATAAGGAAGAAGGGGCTCCAGAGACTCATTTCAAGTCCTGGCTTTGCTGTCTGCTCCTCCCTTGCCTGCAGGAGGGCGGTCTGTGCTGTGACGCAGTCTGCAAGAGGCTGCTGGCAGCCTGCCAGGAGCTGGCCTGCGTCCTCACTGCAGAGCTCTCAGCTACCCAGGGAGGCTAGAGACTGCCCAATGCACCTCCACCAGGCCCTGCAGAACATCCACGCCACCTGCGCCAGAGGGAACACAGCTCTGCAGTAAAGCCAGCCAAATTACAGAACTGATATAGAGCTGGGTGCAGTAACCTGAGGGGGGTCTAGCTCAGAGTATGCCCTTGCCCACCCACAAGGTTTGAGGACTCTGGGCTTTCACCACCTCTTTTTACCCCTCCAGGAAGCAGCTCCAGCTTGCAGACTTGCTCCATCTGCCCTGGAACTGTCTGGATGCTCTCCCATGAACCTGAGCCCCGGTCCCATAGCCAGATTCAGCAAGGTTAAGGGTTCAGATCCGTGAAACTTACCTGGATTCCATGGCCTCCCTTCAGATCCAGTTGGAGGTACCTGGAAAATACATTCAGGGCTCTGTCTGCCCAAGAACTGACATAGGAAAGATTTAAAAGAAATGTACAGCCTCCCTCACACCACTCCCCCAGGCACCAGACATCAAAGATAGAATTCACAGTCGCCTTCCAAAGCCAACGTCTAGTTTATTTCCTAACCCCCAAAGGATGACTCTAATGGCAAAAGTTTCAGGTCAGGTCAAGGGAAGTGGGAAGCACAGGCTGGTGAGAGACCTACTGAGGGCAGGTGAAGGAGCTTGGGGGAAGGTAGAGTCACAATGTGTAGTGAGTTATCCCGATGGAGCATGCACCCAATCAACTAAGAATGAAGAGCAGGACGTCTGCAACTGCCTTCTCCTGCAGTCTCCCTGGTGCTCCCAGCACCTAGATTTGCCTCCCTACATTTCACCTTTCTGCTATCCCTGACTTTCCTTCCCAGTGTTGGGAGACGACTGCCCTCTCTATGAATGGCTGTGCCCTGTGTTTTCAGGCAGGGCTTAGTCAACCGATACCTCCTAGAGATAAAGCTATGCAGGAAAGAGTCAAGTTTCCAGGCCCAGGTCAAAAACTGGTGTGTGCATCGGAGTGTATGTTTGTGGGTGATCAGAGGTGGGGAAGGAGGTGGGGATCTCTGAAAAGAATCAGTCAAAACCACTGCTTGAGGATTAACCACTTCTCAAGAAACCTAGGGTGTCCTTTCCCACAAGGTTTGCCAGTGTTTATGCTACTCAGTTTCTTCCTTGCTCCCTGTTGTGTATCTTTAGGCAATACCCAAAGCAGGGAATTCACTAGAAGCCCTATCGTGACAGTGGGAGTTTTAGAAAATCTTCATGACGAAAAAGGCCCAGTGTTAGTTGCCATGTGGCAAGGGTAAAAATGAGTTAATTACAGACACCATGTTTTCTGCATTTCCACCCATATTTTTCCCATCTGCTATACTGAAGAAGACAGAGTTTAAAATCCCACTTAGAGTTAGGCCTCTCTCACTAGCCACCTTGTTACTGGCTGTCCATTCTTCATTTGATGAATTATTGAGCAACTATCATGCTTGAATTTTTGTGCTAGTGAGGAGTCAACCCATTCTCTACCATATAGGTGTTTACTTATTCTACAACTGTGTAAGGAGCACTGCCGACTTATGTAGCATCAGGCAAGGTCCAGATACATTTGGAGAAATGTGCCAGGTCCCAACACAGCTCATTTCTAGTGTCCAAGAAACAGACCCTCACCATAGAAGTGTGGATCTCCTGAAAGCTTCTTAGAGATACCGAATATCACACCCCACCCCAGACCTGCATTTTAAGGAGATCCCCAGGAGCCTCCAAGTACATTAAAGTTTGAGATCTATTGACCTAGATGAAGAGACAATCTAAAAATTGAGGAGAGAGAGGGAAAGAAAGAAAAAGAGAAGGGGGGAGAGAAAGAGAGATAAATTATCATGCATTTCAGTGCAGGAATTTGCCTTTGAAGTATGCCTGAGCTTTGGCTGGGTACAGAGGGCTCAAGGAATAGTAATTTCCTACCTCCACTGAGTTAAAAAGAAAAAAAAAGTCTGCAAACGGCAGAAGGCAGTACAATTTTGCAGACACATTTTCCACAACAGCAAAAGCCTTGACTCAGGTAGGATGAGTCTGCAAATTCTCGTGGCTGATGCTGTCAGGATCCCCAAATGGCAACTTGCCCAGTTTAGACAGCTTCAAGGTCAGATTGCCTGGTGTCCTGGAATGGACCCGCCCACGAAATATTCCTAGCCTTGTCCAACCTGCCTGTCAGTCAAGTAGATCAGCCAATGAGAATCTGGTTCATTATTTTCCAGCAGTTACTTAGCCAATTGGCAGCTCCCAGCAAATTGAGTCCCGGAGTGGCATCATGTGAACATCAGTATAGTGGCTGCTTTATCAAGCCAGCCCAGCAGAGCAGATAAATCACTGTGAAGTTGTGATTAGAAGCTGTTGGCACCATGACTGTTGTTTTATATTGGATCAGACTGAGCAGGTCAATTTTTCTAACACTCATCTTTCTTGCATCTAAAAATTAAAATTTTTGTTTTCAATATGAAAACAAACAAATGAATAAACAGATCCATAAATGACTTTCTTTACTGTTATCTCCTGTTTCTGTCTACCACTCACAATGTCTGTTTGTCCAATAATTGAATCAGGAAGAGATTATAAAGGACTTTCCAAATGCACAATTACACAAAACTTCCCATTCACTAATGAACAAATCGCTTAAAATTCAGGCTTGAGGTCCATGGGGATAAAATCTACCCATCACTTCAGAAGTCATGCCAAGGAGGAACTGAGTCAAGTTATAAAGACACTGTAGCCCAAGTCATCCATCACTGGGAAGCTTTCTCCTCAGAATTATCTCCTAGCAGCAGGGGTGGGTATGTGCTGACCCATCTATATTCTGTGACCTTTGAGGCCAAGGCTTATGTTATGAGGCAGCTGGCAGGGCTGAGGGGTTGGGCTGAGGCTAAGAAGCAGAACCCAGCTGCCTGGCTCACACGAAATGGGACCGAGGATTTTGACTCAACAGCTCTGTCTTAATCCTGTTGATTTGATGCTCAGTTAATAACAGGGCAATAACATCTGCCGTGAACATATCGCTGCTCACCACCATTCCAACCCCTCTTGTTCTCTCCTTTCTCTCTCTATCCGAGTCTTCAGGAAGCCAGAAGCACTGGTCAGCCCCAGGTAATGGCTACTCTCTTAACCACTACCGTAAGTGTGTTTTCAGCTTGGTGCAGACTGGGGTTATGCCTGAGCAGAATGTCAGGAAGGGGCGGGCACACACTGAGAAGCAGAGACCTATTCCCCTTCATCTAGGGCCACTGCTATTTAGGAAAGGGCTTTTGAGTGAGGAGGCTTGAGCCTCAAAGGTTCATCTCATCATTTTTCCTGTGCCTTTCAGAGACTGAGCATATTGTGCTGTGTTTTTGAAATGATCAAATGAAAGTGTGAGAAATCTGAGAGCCATATAGATAAGGAGTGGTGGAAGGAACTGAGGTGCTGAGATGAAACATCGTTTCAAATGTTGGAGGCGTTGTCCTGGGAAGAGGCAGCAGGCATGTGCTTTGTGGATCCCGCAGGTGGGATATAGGTTCCATGGAAGGAGGCACTTCCTCACAAAGAAAAGCCACCCACCAAGGGATGCTAGGCCCTGCTTCCTGAGGAAGGAGCTCCCCATCAAGACAGGTACCTAAGCTGGAGCTCCATGACTGTTCTTAGAAGTCACCTGCATTATTAGAGGAAGGTTGGAAAAGAACTTTCTCACTATTTCAACTCTGAGAGTCTATGATACATCCAAAGTTAACCTTCACAGAGTAGTTCCTATGTCTCATTTTATTATTTTGTTTTTGTTTTGTTTTGTTTTTGATTTGGGCATCTCACTCTGTCCCCCAGGCTGGAACGCAATGGAATGATCATGGCTCACACCAGCTTTGACCTGGGCAATCCTTCCACCTAAGCCTGCTGAGTAGCTGAGACTATGAGTGCATGCCACTATACCCTACTAATTTTTCTGATTCTTTTGCAGAGAGAAAGTCTGTCTATATTGCCCTGGTCTCAAATTCCTGGGTTCAAGCAATCCTCCTACTTCGGCCTCCCGAAGTGCTGGGATTACAAGGCATGAGCCACCACACCCAGCCCTTATGGTCTCATTTTATGCATGTTATCCCATTTAACTCCCATAGCAGTGTAACAAGATAGACACCGTTGTTATGTTTCGTCCCCACTTCTGCTTGAAATGCTCTTGCCTCAGATGTCTGAGTGTCTCCCTCCCTTCATATTATTCTGGTTTTCTCAGTGAGTTATGTCCTCCAAGGGTCTTCCCTCTCTGCCTCTTATAATATAACCATTCCTTTTCCATCTCACCATCCCTTAGCCTGCTGTTTGTTTTTATGGCATTGAGCACTACCTAAAATTATGTTGCAATTATATTTGTTTATTATCTGTCTCCTCTGTGAGAACAGGGCCTAGTTGGCTTTGCTCAGTGCTCCATTCTCAGCCTACGGAATCAGGGTGTGACATAGGTAGGTGCTCAGAACATATGTGTGGAGTGGGCAAAGAAGTCCATTTTACAGATGATCAAACAGAGGCATTAAGCTGTCAAGTAACATCCCAGGGTCACACAGTGAGTCCATAGGAAATTTGGCTCTGGAATCCACACGTGTAACTGCTATACAGTCTCCTACTTATGATGGCTTGACTTCATGGTTTTTCAACTTTACAATGGTGCAAACAATGTGTATTCTGTAGAAATCATACTTCAAGTACCCATACTTCCAGTCCAATATTCAACAAGCCACATGAGGTACTCAACAAGTCACATGAGGTACTCAACACTTTACTATAAAATTAGATGATTTTGCCCAACTGCAGGCTAATGTAAGTATTCTGAGCACATTGAGGTTAAGTTGTGATGTGTAGTAGGTTAGATGAATTAAATGCATTGTCAGCTTATGATCTATTCAACTTATGATGGGTTTATCAGGACATAACGCTCTTATAAGTCAAGGAGCATTTATACTACATTTTGTCCTTTGAACACACCAAGTTTTTGCAAAGAAAAGCTCAGAGGTCCCTGAAAATACAATGGCTGGTACTGGCTCTAGTCTTATTACATAAAACGACTTGTGCCTATAAGCAGGTGTCCACTGGTTGCCACCAACATGATGTCAAAAAGCCTAGGGAGAGAGGTAGATGTCAGAAGGCAGAGAGCACAAAGTCACCTTTTGCCTCAATGGTCTTCTAGCTGCACAGTGATTTGGTGAGTGGAGCAGGCAGGTCAGAAGGGGACAGAGAACAGCTTGGCAGTCACCTGGTCCTAATCTGTCCCTAGGCAGATATATTGACTCTGACACAGCTCCCATGCCTGGAGTCCTTAAAATCAAATTTGCAAATTTAGAGCAGATTTCTTGCCTCTACAAGTGATTTGAAACCATATGCAATGTCATCCTTCCATCAAAGAGGCTGAATTTATGGTATTTTTCTTTCCTCCCTACCAGTAGGGCTTGAATTTTTCCATGACAAAAAATCTTATTTATTTGAATATTAACAAATCATAAAAGGGAGTCACACATTGACTTTTACAGTTAATGAAAAAGAATACAGACTTGAAAATCAGACAAACCTGAGTTAGAATATAGGTTACCACTCTGAACCTCAATTTTCTCCCCTGAAAAAAAGGAACTAAGCTTTCTCACATGGTTTTTGAAAGGATTTGATGAGAACATATTAAAGGGGGCATCTACTATTGATTTTCTCAACCATCAGGCCATTGTTTTCCTGCTAGATGCCTTCTAATCTTTCTGTTGCTGGGTACAGGAAGGAGCATTGTCTGAAGGAGCTATTGTGGTGGAATCCAAAACAGTACATCGAATTAGCAAAAGGACAAGGGCATTCCAGTTCACTGTGGCCAGGGAGGTGCACTGTCTGCCCTCCTCAGTTAGAAGGGTCAGACATCTTCCTGCTCCACACCCTGGCTCATTGGGAGGCCACTCCCTGTGGCCTCGAAAGGGCAAAGCTAAGAGAAAGCTGGAGCAGGTACTTTCATGACCAGAGCCTGCCCTGTCAAGTCTTCTCTTGGCACCCACGGTCAGAGGTGAGGGCAATTTTGCTAGGTTAGACCTTTCTGAGGACCCAGCTGGGCCCATGGATCTGCCAGAGAATTCCTTCTGTTTCAAGGGACAAAAGCTCGTTGCTCAGCAGTTTCAAGTTAAACCCAATGAGTTCTCTGTTGAGAGCATAGTTCTAAGTTTAGTACTATCCTCATTTATTTAGTGGTATCAAACTCTGCTGGCATGCCCCTTACTAACAAAATATATAGAATATATGCTCATAAAATTTGATACTAACTTAGAAAACACACTGAGATATATACTTGTAGTGTTGTTACCACTAAACATTTACACCTACCTCTAGTCATCACTCAAATGGATTCCACTGAAATCTAATATAAAGTCCTACACAACTGTATGTGTTCTCCATAAGGGAGAATGGGAAAATGCATCTCAGATCTCAGATATCTCCAGTTGGAGGCAGGTTGTATCTCCTTTCAAGATTCATAATACAGGAGGAGGTGGTCAAAAGTGCAGGGTAAACAGATTGTGTTCTCTTTTGGGGTGCCTCAAAACAAAAGTGAGTTTTCATGTTCTCTTATGTACTCAGTTTGAAACAAAGCAAAGCAAATCCAAAATTAAACCTGACATCTTGAAAATGAGAAATCCTAAGAGAGCCTGGCATGTGGTTGGTGCTCCATAAATAAAATGAATGGATGAGAGAGAAAATAAATAGCTAAATCATGGGTCCTCTGATATCTTAGTGATACAGAATTGTCCTGAAGTGCTGGTGAAAAACGAAAGCATCAGTGAGTCATTCAAATCCAACAAAAGATTTTGGATCTCAAAAAGGGAGCCGATAATTATTTTTGCTTTACGTTTTTCAATGGAGTAATAAATAATAGAGGGATTCTGATATCTTCTCTGGAGGCCTTCATTTACTTGGCTAAGTTTTTCTGTCTGTCCCTATTAAATGATATCAATTTTAATGCTGTGTTGCCCAAAGATAATATCTGATATGCCCTCAGAGCCCTTTATAAAAGAAAATATATATTTAGCCCAGGGCTTCTCAACCGTAAAACTATAGACATTTGGGACAGGATGATTCTTTATTGTGAGGAGCTGTGCATTGTGAATATTTAGTGGCATCCCTGGTCCCTACTCGCTAGATGCCAGTAGCACTCCCACCCTGTGTGATAGCAATAAATAATGTATCCAGACATTGCCAAATATCTTTAGGAGGCAGAATTGCCTTTGGTTGAGGATCACTGATTTAGGCCTTAAAAATGGTCAAATGCTAGACATGTTTGACTTCGAAGCTTTTAAAATGTGAAACTAATTTTTCTATAAACACAGCTCTGCCATGATGTCTGCCCTGTAGTCATTTAGGCACTGAACAGAGTAGTTCCAGAGATCAAAGATTTCAAAGGGCATTGAGTGTACAAGATTGGTTGTTATACCAAAGACACTGTCTCAGTTAACTATTGACACAATATATTAACAAACCACTTTGGAACGCAGTGATTTAAAACAGTAGTCATTTATTCTTATGCTTCTGAGTCTACAGATTGGCTGGAGTCAATCAGGGTCTGTAAGTTGACTAGGTTAATTTTGTCCTAAATATCTCATTTTGAAACCCAGGCTGAAAAGGGAGCAACTGCTGGTGGATGCTCTTCTCGTGGCAGAGGAAGAAGCTTCCAGAATCACCAGCAGAAACATGTACTATCTCCTGAAGTCCAAGAAGGCTTTTAGTACACTGTCATATCCACCTACTGCCATTGGGCTGAGCAAGACACATGATCAAGACCAACATCAAGACCCTTGAGGGTTCGGGGAAAGAAATGAAGATAAGTTAAACAGTAATCTACCACAGTTATATGCATGGACTTCAAAGACCACATTTTCAGTACTACCACTAAGAAAGTGTCACAGATCTCCCGTTCTCACTCTCTTAAGAGACAAAGACAGGGAGAAATCACTGGCATTTGAGTCATATTTGCAAAATATATGAAAATCTTTGTGGGAAAAAAATAGACAATGCAAACATCAGCATTTTCTTAGCTTTATTTAAGGAACTGTACTACTGAATCAGTAGCATTGAGGTTTTCTTGCTTTGTTTTCAGGACCTTTGGTGAATGTTGTCTTAATTGGGGTTAATTACTCTTAAAAAGAACCTCAAGTATTCACACAAATGATTTAGTATTTATTAGCATTCTGCTTCTTTGCAACTAGAATACTAATAACTCACTAGCAGCTTGACAATAGCTGCAGAGGTAGAGTCTGTGTTTTCTTCTGCCTTCTTATGTGCTCTGCATTAGTCATGACCTTATTACAGAGTTCTGTGTACTGTTTAGGCTTCTATGTTCTTTTAAAAGGTATATAGAAGAATGGAATGAGCCCAACAGCAAAAATTATTATTGGAATAGAATAGAAGTTACCCACTCATAGCATCTTTAATAAATACCTACCATTGATTTCATTAACATACAAATGTGAAAGCTAGATCACTCAAATACTCCCAATACATCTTCCTAGGGACCTGATTGAGGTTAACCCCACCAAATCATACATAAGAAAAACTGAATTTAAAAAAATCCGTGTGTTGCTCAAAGTCTTTCTTTAGCAATAACAGACCCCCTAAGCTAGGTCAGCCCAGGATGTTTAACTCTCAGTCCTAGAACCATCCAGCATACCATGTTTGTTTAATAAAGTAAAGGAATTGTGGGAATTTGGCCTGTAGACAATAGACATTTTGAATTTTAAGGAAATCAATATCTCTTCCTTCATTCATGGTGCAGAACTCTGGGGTCTCAAATGGAACAAGTGAAAGGTTTATTTTTAAAACAATGGGACACACTCCAGTGCTCCCATCCATGGAGAGGTGGGATGAAAATCCAAGTGAGGATCTTCCATCTTCTGATAGAATGCCCATCCTGTTGCCTGGACCTCTGTATGCCAAGTCCAGTGGAAACTTTTCAATCCTGTGCTGCTTTACAGCTTTCTGACATCTGACACTGTTGGCTTCTCTCTCTTTTGAAAATTTTCCCCTACTTTCTTCCCACTTCGCTGATTGTTGTTCATGGGCTCTTTTTCTGCACTTACCCTAAATAATGGCATTCTCCTGGGTCCTACCCCTCCTCATTCAGTGTGCTGTCCTTAGGGTCTAGGATTATGATGCTCCAGCCTTTTTTTCTAGACTATAGTTCTCTTCTAAATCCCAGAGCTGCATTCTCAACCTCCTGAGTAAACATTTTCTGGTCCATCATCACCTGACACTACATTCGCATCTCCCCCTCTTTGTCCTTTAAACACCTCCTTCTTCTCCCACATCTCCCCTCAGTGAGCAGCAGCATCTATGCAGCCACCCAACCCAGAAACCAAGGACTCAATCTAGACTCCACTGCTCCCACCACACCTGACATAAGTCCTGCAATTCTATAACATCAATGTTTTCTAATTATCACCTTCCCTATGATCACAGATATTGTCTGAGTTCAATCACGCTCTACCATTTCTTGCCTCGATTGTGCCCTGGCCTTCTAACTGTTCCCTCAACCTAGCCCCAGCCCTTCCTGCCTTCCATCCCAGAGCCATTCTCCATGCAACCATAGCCATCTGTGCAGAGCACACATTCTTCAGAGAGCTTCCTCTAATAAAGAATAAATTCAGGCTTTATACAGTAGCCTGATTTATGTCAGCACTTGTACTCTGAGCATGAGACATGTGTTTATTTATTCAACATTATTTATTAAGTACTTTCTGTGAATGAACCTGGCTCCAGCAAGACAATAGCAAAAAATGCTTTCCTTAAAAGTTATTCGTCTCATGGATCATAAAACCCAGAAAGGAGAGGCACATAATACAAAACTAGGTAGATAACTATAATAATTTATGTAAATCAATAGAAGGTATGTTAAGTTAGAAAGCAAAAAGAGCTTTCAAGAAAAATAAAGCAGACAAAAGGGACTGGGATTGTTGCTGGGGTTGGGGGTGTGTTGGAATGCTATGCAAGGTGTGAGATGTTTGAAGACCACAAATGGCAAAGGAGTGAGCAATATGGTTAACCTGGGGGAACAGAATTCTAGGCTGAGGGAACAAGTCCAAATTCTGAGTCAAGAGTATGCCTGTCATGTTGAAGAAATACCAAAAGAGACCCATGAGACTGAGAGGTGAGAAAAGTGACAGTAACCATCCAGCTTGTATAGCATCCAATTGCCAGTGGTTGAGACAGTACTTAGAAATCAGCTTTATTTAATTAGAAGGAAGAGGAGGAGGAGAAGGAGGAGGAGGAGAAGAAGAATCATCATCATCAAAAGAAGAAACCAGCACTGAAATCCAGTGTTTTGGGCTTTGATATCGTTAGGAAACTATTAGATCTGTATCTCCATTGTCAGAATAATCCACTTGAATATGTGTCCTAGTCAGTTTGTGCTGTGTAGCAGTCAATTTTAAATCTCAGTTGCTTACAAGCACAAGCATTTGTTTTTCTCACTTGTGCATCTGTGGGTTGGCTGATCTTGCCTGGGCTCAGGGTGACTTGACTCCAGGCTGTAGGTTGAAATTAAGTCTGCCCCACTTGTCTTCTAATATTTTTTGGACCAAAAGACACATTCTTTCCATGGCGATGGCAGAAGAGCAGGAGGCCCAGCCAAAACATGCCAGTGCTTTTAAAGCCCCTGCTCACTCACATGCCATTAATCAAGGCAAACCACATGACCAAACCCAACATCAGAGACATGGAGAATTATATTGCACACACCTTAGTGGGAGGTATGACAAAGTCCACAGTAAAGGGTGTGGATGTTTTGTTTTACAATAGCAAAGAAGTGAAGAATCAAGACCAATCATTCAAGCTTTCATATATTGAAGTCCTGCTTGTATCTCTATAGAGTTCTGTAGATTAGAAAGTGCTTACACACACTTTTCTGCAAAACCTATTAAAAAACCTTGCATGCGGTAAGCACTTATAAAACCACTTCAATGATGAAATCCATGGATATATGCCTTATTTTCATAGGATTCCTGCAACAACTGGTAAATTAATGAAAAATAAATTATCCCCACTTTACAGGTGAGGAAGAATGTGAGTGACTTTTGTCATTCAGGAGGTGATAGAGCCAAGGTTTAAAGCCCTCTTCAGTCTCTAAAACAAAAGAGGAAAATACCAACATTATCTCAAAACTAAGTCTATACTACCATGGGAGCTATACTTGATTAGAGTGGTCTGAAGTTCAAAGTGCATTTTGTTGCAAATAATTTTGATAATCTGACATTCTGTGAAACACAATCAGGTCTAAAGTGAGTCTGAGCTGAGTTTGGGCTTCTTTCTGAGACTGGCCTGTCCAAGCTAAGTAGGCTGATAGCTGACTCATCGTTTGTTGTACGTTCAACCAACATGGATTGGGTGTTTATGACAAACAATGTTCTTAATGTTCTGGATTCCACAGAAAACTAAATAGACAATCATGGGGCTGGCTCTTTAAAAGGCAAAAAATAATATGTATGAAGCTTGTAGTGGTAACTGTTTTTGAAAAAAACAGTTTCTGTTTTGAAAAAAAAGAAACAAAGTTGGGGACAGGAGGTTAACAGACATGATGATCGGGTGATGTGGAGGAAAGAAAGGAGAACACTGTGGTCTCACGGCAGAGAAGAATTTGGTAAGCTGGTGACAGGAAAGATCAACTCAGAGCACCAGGAAAGGAGTTGAGTTAAACGGGCAACTCTTGCCCAGAGTTTGTGGTTCAGCCTGAAGGACTGACCCCAGGCACCCAGTTCCCCCTTCCCCACAAAGGCAACAAAGACCCTGCTTCAAACTGATCATGGGCTTCACTTTCTGAAACTCTGAAAAATGTAATCTTTTCTGATTTTCTTCATTTTTAAATTTTGGAGTCCAGGATGGATTTTTTTTAAATGTGGGGTCCATTCTAGAACTTAAGGCAAAGGAGGCCAAAGCATCTTCCAGGTGCTTATATTCAAATAAAACATATCACATCAGTAAAATTTACTGAAGGTCACAACTGGTGAAACTGATGTTTTTTTGAGTATTCTTCTTCATCATACTAAGAGAAAAAGGATCTTGGACACGACTTGCATAGAAGTCTGCTTTAGTTCAAGATATGAACTGTAATTTAATTGCAAATTGCTCACACCAAATGGATAGTTGGGGGTGGCATAGAAGAATAGTGCTAGTGAGGAAGGAGAGAGCCCCTAGTAGCAAGGAGAATCTGGGAGAAGAGCACTTTTTATAATCACTGTTCTTTCAGGGAGGAAGAAAAATCTTTGCGAGACTTAAGGCAAACAATTTCCTTGCATTTACTTTGACAAATACCATCTGTTAACGGAAAGTGATTCTGGATTTTCATTTACTGTACAAATATAAGGTTTCCTTTTAAAATAACCCTAATTTGTGAAGTTAGTACAGGTGGTATATTCTTAAATTAGTTTTTTCAACCTTCTCTTCTCTTTCCAAGAGTTTAGATATCTTAAAATTATACTTTCTAGACATCCTTGCAGTTAGGATTTTGGATATGAATTATGTTGCACCAATCAAATAGAGTTGCATGAGTTTTGTAAGGCAGAAACAAAATGGTGGCCACCTTGCTTGAGAAGATTCAGCTACTTAGTAAGATGTGAGAGATTTGAGCACATGCAGGAGTCAGACTCATGGTTCTACAACTAGTCAAAGCTTCATGGGACTGAAGTGGTTATGGAGGTAACAAGAGTTGGAAACATAACAACCACAGTTTCTTGACTTTGACATTGAAACCAAAATTCTACTGTTGTCTCTGACTTCTACTCTTCCCACCATTTTGTAAGCACTTACTTCCCTGTATTAAACTACCTTCTGCTTGAAATACCTAGAGTGGTTTCTCATTCCTTCACTGAATCCTGCTAATATCTGACACAAATTGTGAAGGTGGTAAACACCAATCTCATGGAGGCTTGACTAGAAACACACATTCTCAGAATTTATACACAAAGAAGAAATGAGTGGATTTCAAAATTGTAACAAATTGGAAGCAAAGTAAAGCTGAAAATGCTGAGGCAAACATTCAGTACTTGATGCTCTGACCTCAAACAATCTGTTTAATTCCTTTTTAAAAATGTATTTTCAATTAATCGAATTGTTTTGGAGTTCTTTAACTGGCTGATCTAACTGGCTAAGAGGATTTTTGGGGCACATTTTGGTGGAGTGGAGGGAAGCAGAGTTTGTGTCTTTAGTTACCTTCATCACAGAGTAAAAGCTGCACGCTTACCTGTAGTCACCACCACATTAGGCTTACCATTCCACTGATCTAGCACTTGAGCTTCTGAGAAGAGAGGATGATGGGAATATGAGTGGATGGCTCATTCATGAAACATGAAGAATGGCTTCAAAATAGCTAGAGATGAACTATGAGTGTTTGGGATTCCACACCAATGGCTGGGAGGGGGAGAGGGGAAGAGAAACCCATGGCGGTGACTGCCAACCCTGTGAGCTCTTACGCATCCAAGAAGTCCACTCAATTTCTCAGTGGGCCTTAGGAAAATCTAGCTACCTTAGAAAGCTTTAAAGAGAACAGATAGAACAGTTGAAAACATCTACAAATAACTACACTGCCAGTACTTCAAGCAAAGGAAGCTTTTGAATATTGAACTGATAAGTCTTGTTCTAGAATTGAGGAGCCTTTGGTTTTAGGGAGATTTCATAAGCAGAAATTGCCTCTTTGACTTCAAGATTCTTTTTCTCTTCCTTCCTTCCTTCCTTCCTTCCTTCCTTTCTTTCGCTTTGGTAGAAGATCTTTGTTTTTTTCCCTGGCGTTACTTGTTCTAACAACTTTTGTTCATCATCTGACATGGGCAGACTAGTTTAGTATGGATCAATTGAGCACATGATCCAAGCCTGGAGAATTAGATTGGTCCATCATCTGGAGCACTCTGATTGGTTCAGACATGGTCACATGATACAAATCTACACAATCACAGGCGGTGGGCATGAATCTCAGGACTTCTTATAAAACCTTGTGGAAAAAGGAAACTATTTCTGTTAGTGCTAATAAACTGGTAGATTTAAGCTTATAATTGTAAAGAGACCTCCATGTGAAAAAGCTTTCCAGAGAATGATACTAACACAAAGGAAAAATGAATAAATAAATTTTAAAAAGAGAGATGAAAACAGAGACGGAGAATCCTTTACATGTCATATGAATCCTGGGTCTAGCCATACCTGAAATAAGAACTATTTCCTGTACTTAGTTACATGAGCCAATGAATGTTCTTTAAAAAAAATTATTATATTTTAGGGATGTGGGGTACAAGTGAGGATTAACTGCTTAAGTAGGCTGTGTGCAGGTGAAGCTTGGGTTTCTAACTGGCCCTCACTCCCCCTCATAACGAACCAAGTAATCTTTGTGTTGTCATGTGTCCCCTACCCTTACTTCCTCCTTCCCCACAGTGGATGTGCTTTAATGTTTAGATCAGTTTGAACTGAGTTTCTTCGTGATCCAATACATTCTGACTAATGCTTTGACTATTCTTATTCAATATTAGCACAGTGCTAGGTACAAAGACGATACTTTTGTTTTCTTCCTTTTCCTACAACCTTCCAGAACTCTCTTGACTACCAGTTCCATCATGTATTCATCAGCAAACATTTATAGCACATCCACCATATGCTAGGCATTGTTCACAACAACAGTTTTAAGAAAATTAATAAGGCATAGACTCTGCCATTAAAAACTTGAAAGTCAAAACTGCTTTCCTAAAGTGCATGGAAAGATTGTACGCTGGCCATTTTGTTTGCTCCAAAATTCTAACTTTCAAAGAAAAGATTCAGCTCTCAAGTTCAAAATGTTTGTAACTTACCCATAATTCCACTTTATTGCATATGATTAGTTTAATTTAAAAATAGAAATTAATTTTCTTCAAGTCTCTTGGTATTTTTAATGGGGTTATCACAACTTCACCTTAGGAAAGTGATTTAAGCTCTCTGAGCCTTGGCTTTCTCATCTGTAAAATAAAAGTGTGGAATGTAGTCATTCACCTGTTGCCTTCTCAACTTGAAATTCTGACGGTTTGCTCACCTGTTTTGACCTCTTTCTTCCTTTGAAACAATTGTCTACTCTGCTCTGCAGCAAACACCACAACATGTATATCCCCACTCCCCAACCCCAGGGAATCCAATGCATTTCTCAGAATTTAGAAAGACTGCCCTGCTTCCATTGTTAACACCCACAATGTATTCCCTATGTAGCAGCCAAACGAATGTTTCTAAACTGTTTGTCCAATAAAACTACACGTTCCCTATCTCTGCTTAATATCAAATGGCATCCTATTGCCCTTGGAGTAAAATGCAAACACTTTGCATAACCCCTGTCTTTCTCTTTCTCTCTCATCTGACTTCCTCTCCTCTCCCCCTTATCTGCCATACTCCAGCCACACTGCCCTCTCACTCCTCCTTACATTTTCCAATCGTGTTTCTTTCTCAGAGCCAGGAGTCTTGCAACTCTTTCTTTCTAGAATACCTTTGCCCAGATCTTGGCCAGGTATATTCTCTCATGACACTCAGGCTGTCCATTCAAAGAGATTTCCTGAAACCCCCATGTAAAATGACATCCTGCTCCCACTCTTCTCCCTACTTTGATTTATTTTCTCCACAGCTCTTATCAGTCCCTGAAATTATAATATATAATATTATGATGATACTATGTTATATAATTAACATTTAATTTAATATAATTCGATGTAAATTACATTAGCATAGAGAGTAGCAGATAGTAGAGGCTCAGATGGCTTTGCGGAATGAATGAGTATTTCTGCTCTAATTCTCATAAGAGCTGTTAGTTTAGCTTTGAGGTATATGTGACAATAACCCATGCAGGACATGATATCCTGCTTTAAGCATCTTTTGTTCTAATATACAAACAGTTTTTCTATGCAAGTGGATTTTAAGAAACTTGAAGATCCCACAAGTAGATAACACTTCTTTTGTGAATTCTTAGATGGGCATTAGCTAATAGAATTGTAATAATGTTTCCAGAAAGGACTGTCTACTCTATAGATATAGTTTGTTCTCATATTCTTAAAAAATTCAACTGGGACATAGTAAAATTAATTTCCAAGACAATTAGTAATGGGTAGCAGATACAACTTGGTTCCCCAGGTGGAACCACAAACCAGTGTTCAGAAATCACGATAGAGACCCAGGGTTTAAGTCAAAATGAAGTTGCTCTACTGATGAGGTCTTTCTGCTGTTTGATCAGACTCATCCTTTTTGACCACTCCATTCTACAGATATGGCCTAGGTAAAGATCACAGTGAGCTAGACAAAGCGCCCCAAGCTCATCCAGAAAGCAGCTCACAGAAACCATCTCAGCATCTTTATCTACCTATGGCCCATATTAAGAGATCAAGGACAAGAATCTAAGTCAAAGTCCCAGTAAACAGGATAAAACATAGAAGATAAAAAGTCAAGAATCTCCCCGATATATATGTTTCCTCAGTGATTATAAGAATACACAAGAATTTTACAACTGTACTATTTTTAATAGCCAAAATGGTGAGAATTCTCATGTCCATCAATAATAGAATGGATAAACAAATTATGTTGGGGTTTATGTGGTGGATTAGTGTAAAAAACATGATAATGGGTGGTTTGCAACTGCATTTGATAATACTGACGCATCTTCCAAACATGTTGTTGAGAAAAAGAAAACAGATAATGAAACACAAAAGAGTATAGACTAGATAATTCTGTCTAAAGTTCAAAAACAAGCAGAATTAATTCACAACGTGAAGAGTCAGGATAGTGGTTACCTTTGAGGGGTAAGTGGCTAGAAAAGAACACGAAAGAGACATCTGGGGTGCTAGTCATGAACTAGTTCTGAATTTGGGTCCTCGTTACACAGACGTGTTAACTTGACCAAAATTCATTCTGTTGCACACTTCTAATATGTGCATTTTCCTGTATTTATTTTATATTTCAATAAAAAGTTTGCTTAAAAAACTTATTCAAAGCCGGGCTCGGTGGCTCAGCCTGTAATCCCACGCCTTTGGGAGACTGAGGTGAGTGGATTGCCTGAGCCTGTGAGTTCGAGACCCGCCTGGGCAGCGAGACTTCATCTCTACAATAAATCAAAAAATCAGCCAGGCGTGGTAGCGCATGCCTGTAATTCCGGCTACTTGGAAGGCTGAGGCGGAAGGATCGCCGGAGCCCAGCAGGTCGAGGCTGCGGTGGCCGGGTGCGGCCACTGCACTCCAGTCTGGGCAACCAAATAAGACTCCAACTCAAAAAAAAAAAAACTTATTCATGTGTTTTTAAACTGTTAAGCCAAGAAAATTAAGAAAGCCCTCTTTTGCAAGTACTTGCAGATTGATATGCCAACTTTCAAACCCATCAGAAGCAGGTGTTGAAAATAAGTTGAATCTTTAGCTGAACCTCACAAAAAGAACTCATTTGATTCCGAAGATGTCACACACATCCTGAGTTTGTCAAGAGAATCGTTTGGTTTTTAGAGTCTCAAATTATATATTTTCCAAACTCTTTTAACTTTCCTCTTGGACATTCACATACACGCACATCTACACATGTCTACACACACACACACTCACACTCACACACACACATACACACACACACATATAACTGAAGGGAAAGGCTAATGATGAATTGACATCTTTTTTCTCTCTCTCTCTTCCAGCTCAGGTCATATAATGCTAAGAAAGTTCTGCATCATGAGTGTAGATCAGCAACTTAAAAACATAAAATAATTTAAAAGGTAGTGAAAAATGACCAAGCCAACATCCAGAGGAAGTTGAAAACTTAGAGAGGTGAACTATTATTTGGTACCATATTTGTCCATATGAAAGATGCCTCTGGATGGTTAAAAGGGTATTTCCCCTTCATCTTCACTGGGTCAGGGGACAAAAGTTGATTCAGAGTCCGCCAGCTCTCAGAAACAGCTTAATTTTGACTTGTCTGGGTTGCCCAGATGATATAAATTCCTATATTAGATTTAGATGACCTCAAATTGCTAGTCTCTCAGGCACATGATGGCAAGAAATAAAATTTGTCTCTAGAAGCTTCATCCTAGGATAAAGTAATTTTCACAAATTTTAAAATATGTTTTACATAAAATGAAATCAGGTAAAAATATCAAAAGGCAAAATAATATTTAAAATAGTATCAGAAACTTCAGATAACAAAAAAAATCATAGGATCTCCTTATATATGAATATAAGAAACATAGTTTATTTTAATATTTTGAGTCGGAATCTCACTCTGTCACCCAAGCTGGAGCACAGTGGCATGATCATAGCTCACTGCAGCCTCAAACTCCTGGGCTCAAGTGACACTTCTATGTCAGACTTCTGAGTAGCTGGGATTACAAGCATGCATCACCATGTCCAGTTAATTTTTTAAATTATTTTTTGTAATGACAAAGTCTCGCTATATTCCCTAGGTGGTCTCAAACTCCTGGGCTCAAGCAATTTTCTCACCTCAGCCTCCCAAAGTGGTAGGATTATAAGTGTGAGTCACTGTGCCTAGCCAAGAAATGCATTTTAAAATAATTTTTCATTTTGCTATATTAAAACTGATAAGAATTAAGATTGAAAATTTTTACAAAGTATTGTAAAGATTTTTTAAAGAAGAACAAAATAAAATTCTAGAACTGAAAGATACATTAGCCAAAGGAAAAATTAATATATTTTTATAACAGCAGAATAGACAAAGTTGAAGAGAGAATTCACAAACTGGAAAACAAGTTGGAAAAAAAAAAGAACCCAAATCAAGTATGGAGAGTAGAATGATAAATCTCACTAGTTTTGCCAAGATACAAGCTACTTCATAGCAAATTCCCCTACATCTCACCAATTTATCTACCACCTTCTCTATCATCACCACCACCAGAATCCTAAACCAACATGCTATAACTATGGATTTTTTCCTTACCATCACTATACTTTTTTACAATTTTAATTTGATTTGACTAGTATTAAAAAATTCAGAGATGACAAACTTGGAAGGAGATGACTATATGCTTCATTTTACTTACAGATAAATTTTGTTTTATCTTCACAGGGTACTTTTTAGTTTTTTTAATGTAAATGACTATAGACTGAACAAATTATCTCCAGTTAATCATGATTTTCTACTACTCTTTGGTATTTAACTCCCAACACACTATACTCATATTTTCTACCTAAAATAAAAGATATTTTGAGTTTTCTATCTTTGAATTAATTCCTAGAAATCTAAAAACATTGCCCCTCCCCACTTGCCTACTGAAGGTCAACAAAGTGTTTTTTGAGGAACAAAAGGTTACTTGGAGAATGCAGATGTTTGTTGTCCCTATGTGTTGGTGCTTCCAAGGTATCAGAATCAATTGGTTCATTGAGATGTGTGTGTGTGTGTGTGTGTGTGTGTGTGTGTTTGTGTGTGTGTGTGTGTGTGATAGAGAGAGAGAGACAGAGAGACTGAGAGAGAGGGGGAGAGGGAGGAGAAAGAGAGAACCAAAGAAATAGAATATCATGCAGGCCCAGATCTCAACCCTAGTAGGGAAAAGATCAGATATGCTTACAATACCCCACCCATCCAACTAAAAATGTCTTTGGAATAAAAAGCCACTAGGGTAAAATCTTCACAGAAGATTTACTCACCAAAAACCTTATGACACTTAGAAAATATCTCTAAACATGAGCTATGTTGGTGAGAAAACAAAAACAAACAAATTAAAAAACTCCCTACTAGAAATCTAACCACTTCTGAGATTAGCAAGCACCTTCAAAGTCAACTACCAGTGTTGGGTTCCTAGAGAACTCCTAGAAAGGAAAACAACAGTCCCTTCATGAGATAATTACTTCCTCTTCCCTCAACTCTGACTAAAAATGTTCATCTGGAGTCCAGACAACCTAGTCTAGAAATTGAGCCTCTGATCTTTATGGGTTAATTTAGTGTTCATAATTCTCTGTTAGCGCCATCTGTAGCTGCTGTATGGTCTGTATAAAACCACTTGCCAATTCTGAGCTTTGGCCTTTCATCTGCAAAGGGGTGCAAACCAGGCAATTTTGTCTCTAAAGATTACTTGCAGTTATAAAATCTCACATTCCAAAATGCAACATTCTATTTCCTTTTTTTTTTTTTTTGAGTTTGAGTCTCATTCTGATGCCCAGCAGGCTGGAGTGCAGTGGCACATTCACAGCCACCTTAGC
Organism: Carlito syrichta; assembly: GCF_000164805.1. Lineage (NCBI taxonomy): Eukaryota > Metazoa > Chordata > Mammalia > Primates > Tarsiidae > Carlito > Carlito syrichta. The sequence continues at coordinate 357,140 of NW_007248360.1, forward strand.
ATCAACGTGCTGGGTTCCGGTGATCCTTCCGCCTCAGCCTTCCAAGGAGTCGGAACTACAGGCACACACTACCACGCCTGGCTAATTTTTGATTTATTGTAGGGATGCAGTCTCGCCAAGTTGCCTGGGCTGCTCTCGAACTCACAGCCTCAGGCAATCCACTTGCCTTGGCCTCCCAAAGTGCTGGGATTACAGGCTGAGCCATCGAACCGGCCAACATTCTATTTCTTAACCTGGATAGTTGTTACACAACTATTGCTTTATAATTATTCTTTAAACATATATGTTTTATACAGTCTTCTAAATAAGTAATGTTTGACAATGTGTTGCAAGAAAAAAAAAATAACAGAGGAAGCTTGTCTAGTACCATACTTGAATTCATAAAAGTAGGTGTGAAAATTGAATGTCAGAGGCAAAAAGCCAAGAGCAGATTGAAGCTTGTAAAACTCCTAAGGCTTCAAACCATTTCAGTGATAAGATAGAATCTAAGAAAGTAGAATGAATGGGACTTGCAGGGCAAGTGGGACTGTTATAAACTCATAAAAGTCCCCACAATGGTCTTTGGAGGACATTGAATTTCAAGGGTTGTTAGTTAATGACTAAATTTTTTCTTAGTCAAATGTGACCATGGACATACATTGTGTGGCCAAGGAAACACTTTACAATAAGGAGCATCTTAACATTCTCAGAATGACTCGATCATAAAACTTGTTTCCTTACAGCATTTATTTATTTTGCTAAGTGTTCTGCTGGGCCATAGCAATAGATATAACTCAGCTATGTCTGCTTTCAAGGAATTTGCAAACTTAGAAGCCTATATGTATAGAGACCAGTCACTCTGGGGGGTGGGGGGGAAGAAAGAAACTTCTATGTCATTTAGAATAAACATAAACTCCTTTCTCCTCCTGAGCTCTCTGACTTTGTCTGAGAGCATCCTACATCCTTCCTAACAACTGGCTTTCTGATGTGCTTTGGAAAACTCCCACCTTAGGACCCTTAACTTGCTATACCTTCTATCATACATTCTCTTCCCCATCTTTACCTGGCCAGCTTTTTGTTACCATTCAGATATGGTAAACCTAAATAAACCTAAATATCAGAGATGCTTTTCTCAACCTCCCAATTAAAACAAAAGTAACAACAACAACAACAACCACAGCAATGACAACCTCCTTCTCCTATCATCCTCTACTTCATTTCCCAAAGTAACGTTCTTCCAAATACATATTTGAAAGTATCCTTTGTTGGTGATGGTGGTGTTTTAAAAAATGCTAGATCTTCTCTGTCTTCAGTGTAATGCTCAACTATACATTTCAAAAGCATTCAGGTACACTGAAAATTTCTAGAAAACAAAGGAGGACAATTTTTATTGATAATGTAGGAAGAACTTCGACTCAGTGTACATGACAGTAATTGCTTAAAGACAGGAGAGATAGGTAAATTCAGGTCTTAATGAGCTAAGAAAATATAGAAAAAGACAAAACTACATCCATACTCAGATATGTTCCATGTGTTTCTTGACTCTGCCTCAATAATCCATTCTTTTGTGGTGGGTGGTTCTTCTATGCTAAGCAGTTTCTCCCATATCTCTACAGATAAATAGTCCATTTTTTTGGTCATCCTTGAGCCAAATCTCTGGTAATAGAATTACTAAAATGACTTGAAGTTTAAAATATCAGAGTTAATCCGTCTGCTGTAAGTTATAATAATGCTATGATCATGGGGTTAAAACAGCCCAAGGTAGAGAAGGGCGGGATATTAACGGTGAAGACAAGGAAAGAAGCATGAAGATGAGACAGTGACCAATAGAAAAACTTGACTCAAGTTAAGCCAATGGTCCACTGGGAGAAAAACTGCAGTTAAATAAGGACATTGGCAAGAGAAGACAACAGGCAGTGGAGTCAGATGGCCTCGTTCTTGTGGAAGCAACGCACACCCATTTGAAGAGGAGGGAGTTGGATCACTGAAATTGGCTCCACTTCAGGAGAAAAAAGCTGCAGGAGCCAGGAGGATGAAAGATGTCTGCCATCTGGAGAAACTGGGGAAGGAGAATTGGAAGTCAAGCGGATCGGGGTGGGGAAACAAGAAGGAAGAGACGCTATTTGGCAGGAATACATTGGGCGGGATCAGATTCCCCCACGATGCTCTAATTCTGGGATGTAACTTGCACAGTCTTCACGAGTAGCATCAGCAGCAAAAGAAAATAATTTCATTTCCAAATCCTAATCGATCTATATTTTGAACTGACATTTAGGAAAGCTGCCTTTTAATATGTAAATTTGTTTCGTATGAGATTCTCTTGGAAAAAAAAAAAACACCAAATCTCCAAAATCTTTAACAGCAATTTTAAAAAGTATAATACATTTATAATTTTTCTTATTAGAGGAAGTTACACCAGATTTCTCAAGATATAGAATTTCTTATTGGAGAAGTACAATGCAGTGGAAGTCACTGGCATACTGGCGGGGCTAAAAAGAAGTTAAGGTTACTAATGGTTACAGATTTAATCTCTTGAAAGAGAACACCTGAGATCAGACCCTGATTACTCATTGCATGATCATCTTGAGCAAGGTCATTAACTCTGAACCTCAATTTCCTCCACCATACAGTGGGAATAGTGCCCACATCAAAGAGTTATCATGAATATTAAAATTAAAATAAAAAAATAATAGTGCATACCACTAACTCCAGTAAGGATGGCCATCATAAATAAATCAAAAAACAACAGATGCTGGCATGGGTGTAGAGAAAAGGGTATGCTTCTACACTATTGGTGGGAGTGCAAACTAGTTCAGTCTCTATGGAAAATAGTATGACGATTCCTAAAAGAACTAGAAATTGACCTTCCATACGATCCAGCAATCCCCCTTCTGGGAATATACCTGGAGGAACATAAATCATTCTATAAAAAAGACACCTGCACATGCATGCTTATTGCCATATTATTCACAATAGCAAAAATGTAGAGACAGCCTTGCTGTCTGCCCATCAAACGTGAACTAGATAAAGAAGATGTGGTACATATACACAATGAAATATTACATGTCCATAAAGAAGGACAAAATCATGGACATCACAGTAAATTGGATGGAGTCGGGGACCATCATACCTAGTGATCTATCACAGAAACAAAGAACCGAATATCACATGTCCTGAACATGGCACCTGAACATTAATCACAATAGCACTAAGGAGAGATCAGCAGTCATGGGCCATTGCCAGGGGAGGGTGAGGATGTGACAATACAAAGGATGCCTGGTCTTAAACCAGAGCAAGTGAAGGCCAGTTGGAGACCCAAACTTCACCTGCACATAAACTGCTTATGTACCTTATCCTGACTTGCACCCCACATCTCTATAATAAATGGTATAAAAAATAAATAAAAATAATAATGCTTATAAATTATCAAACACAGTCCCTGATATATTTGAGATAAAAATAATTATTATCTATAATCCCTATCATTATTGTTATTAACTAATTAAAGAGGCTTTCAAGATTATTCATGGACAGGGCTGATTAAAATCAGAATCTTCTATCGCCTACTGACTTGATGTATGAATTTCACCAAACGATTCAGCTATAAAAGAGAAACAAGATCTATGTCTATTTTGGATCTCAAGAATTTAGATCTTAGGCATTCTTGTTATTAACACTGAACTGGCAAATAGGAGTGTGAGGCTCTTGTGTCGACTCTACAATACACTCGCTGTGGGGCTAGACAAGCCACACATCTGTTCTAGGTCTCTGTTTCTTCATTGGTAAAGATGGTTAAATCACAGCCTTCAACCTTTATCTGAGTGCTAACATTCTACGAATCTGCAACTACTGTTCCAAATGTGGCACTTGTGAGCTATAAACAATATAACTCCCCTTGCCTGTTGGACTGCACTTAAGGGTACTGAAAGTGCTAAGCGTGTGAGTATGTGACCTTCCACAGCTAAGAGATGGGTTACCCTCCTCTGTCTGCCTCCTCAAAACAGCCATTTTGTCCTGCCCTTGGCTTGCTGCCTCTCTAGTAATTTTCTGCAGCAGGCTCCATCCTTACTTATCCCAGTCAGTGAGAGGAAAATGAATTCACCCAGCAGTCCTAGGCATCCCTTCGGAGGTTGCAGGGGAAAAGCACGCCAGGCATTTCACTGTTAATTATCAGCAGCCTGGCTGCTATGGCAGCTTGCTGTGCCAATTTGAGAGATGAAGCTCTTTACACTGCTTATTAGGCTCAGCTAAATAAATATTACCCAGCATTAGTGTTGTCAAAGATACAGTCTGAATTCAGCTCCCTGGAGTGGCTGTTGGTACCCAAGCTTTTCACCGTCAATGTTTCTTCCTGTACTCCCTCCCCTCTCCATTCCATAGCTAATCTCTTTCTCTCCTCCCTAGACATTCAGCTGATTCTGACATCAGGAGACCGAAATATTATCTCTGATTTAGCTCCCTTGTTTAACGCTATCCCTTGTTTAACGCTACCTGTGCTGCTACTAGATTTAAGGGCCTCAGTATTAATTACCTCCTATTCCTGTCCTAACAGACTTCAAATTTCTCAGGCATGTATTTTGAGTTAAAATGAGTCCCCATGCCACATTCCAAAGGTGAGTTTTGAAAGAGTTAAGCCCTTTGGCTACAGTAATTGGTATAAAAGTGGGACCATGACCTCAATCAGGCCAATCATGGCCAAACAAAAATTAATTAATTCCAGGATTTGTTTAAGCTATTTGAAAAACAGAAGTTCTCTTCTTGGTTAGATATTGAACCTAGAAAATACAGTCCCCAAAAGCTACTTTCTACCATGAAGGTAGAAACTACAAAGAATGGAGCTAATATATAGTAAGTAATGGAAAGAATTAGAGAAAAGAAACCCTCACGTGACCAAAGCACCTAAGAGCCTAGATCAAGCTTTACCTGAAGCCATCACAATCTTTGGACATTTTAGTTTGAGTCATTATGCATTCTTTACTATTTAAGTATGAGTTGGGAATTCCAATGCTTTCATCTACATATTTGTATTTGTTACATGGGGTCTCTCTGATGTGCCTATTTGGAGCAAGTTTAGATGGAGTCCCACTCTTGTCTCTTCAGATCTTACTGCTGTCATGCCCGCCTACCTGAATTCTTATCCCTGAAGCCCAACTCTAGCGATTCTGCCTTAGCACAAGACTGTCCAGATGTGCTGGGTAATAAAACACCCCTCTGAGGCAGCCCTCAACCAATGATTGGCCAGAGTTGGTGGATAAATGCACAGCTTCCTTGGAATAACATTGAGATACATGTACTGTAAGGACTTTCAGAGCTCCCAGGGAGATTGAACATAGTTTGTTTGATAAAGCATCCTTCATTGCCTACCTTCTTTTCTCTGTCTTACTTTCCCTCTTCTCTGTTGGTTCATCGGCATGACCTTCTAACTAAGCTTACTTGTACTTGGGTTCAGAAAGAATTTATTAGAAAGTCACATGTACTTATAATTTTTAAAATGCATTCCACAAGGTGTCTGACTTACATGATTTCCACCTTTTCACTCCCAAATAGAATGATGATTACACAGACCATTTGGACATAGTTTCAGCTATGAATTCAAAACCTAGTAAGCCAAAGCGTTCTTTCCTGTGAGTGTTGACTAAACACAGGGTGATGTACTTGATGGAAGATTTTAGGACAGTAAGAGAAGTAAAAGCATGAACCAGCCAAGGTGTGGAGGAGGCTCATTAATCCTCAGGCTGTAGCAGTGGCAGTGTGCTGTCTAGATTCTTCCACGGAAAGTCAGAGTCACTGAGGTTATTAATTTGGTGGCCCTGAAAGATGAACAGGCATGGTTAATCTCTGGATGCACTTCTTCCCCTGTATAGTTTTTCTTCCAGATCCTAAACCCCCCACGCTAAGAAAAACATCAGACATGGGGCTTTGCCAGAAACATGCACTCCAGATGGTACCTGGAAGATGAAAAATGCACTTTTAAATAATGCACTTCCTGACATGTCTCCCTAATGGGATGTTGTCTATTATTTACGTGAAAAATGTTAAAATGCAGACTCCTTTGTTTTATTTTTATTTTGGGCATTTTAAACAAAACATTCACTTTAATACTGATGGGGAAAGGTCTACTTCTCTTCCGTCTTCCTTTCTGTCTTCCAATCCTACATCCTTGCCAAAGAACATGGATGGCCACTATGGCTTGCACTGACCCCAGTGCAACTCCATTTCATTCCTGCTGGAAAGTATAAACATGAGATAGAGGAGCCAGCACCTTCTAGATAAAATGGTCCTATTTCTTTAGTTTACCACAAAAGACAGAGAAGGCACAAAGGTCTTAGATGACAAAGCTGGACAAGCCATCTGCAGCTTCAGTTCATTCCTGTCACAGATGAGGAAACTGAGGCACAGATCAGTGTAATGCTTTGCTCAAGACTTCATAGCTATCTGGGGACAAAGTTGAGGCTGGAACTAAGGAATTTTGGCTCCATGTCCCCCTTCATACTATCCTCATCAATCCTGGTTTAAGTTTTTTGCTTGACTTGCATATTTATTTTATCTTAAACTTCACATTTCACCCCTATAAGCTATCTTGAATGTGATGTGGCATATTTATTCTCAGAAAAACCTAAGATTATGCCACTGTATTTAGTGGCCTTATCTAAATAGTTGCACTGGGAAGAAATTCTCCCACATAATGAGTTTTGTTACTGAGACATTGCAAGAAATATCCCATGGCCTTTTCTTCTCCTTTCAGCAAAAATCTGAAAAGCCAGATTTATACTGCAGAGTCAACCTGAGTCCATTTGGTTTGATGCTCATTCCTAATCCCGGACCACATTCTGGGCCTGAGCCCAGGTACTGGTATGGCCTGGAAAATGCCAGAAGCCATATGGAGCCCCCCCACCCAGGCTACCTCCTGGAATAGGCTAGATGGCACACACCAAGGAACCCACTCTCTCCAAGAGAAAGAACAGATGGCATTCCAGATATGAATATGTATAATGTAGACTGCTAAGGTTGTTAAATACGTATGTATTTTTAGGTGGATTCATGAAAATCTAGAATTTTATAACCGAAACAAAAGCCAGGCAAAGGAAACCACAAAACGTTGTTGAGAGCTGTGCATTAGTCCATGTTTTTTGGCATTGGCCTCCACAGCATACTCCAACCTCCAGAGAAACCACCGGAAAACAGTCAAGAAGAAATAAGTGAAAACTGCAGCAAAGGATGTTGACTTCAGGATTCCATGCTGTAAAACCCTGGCCAGTCCATGGATGGCAGAATTAGCACTCAGAAGAGCAAGAAGTGGGCTGAATTTCTTCTTGGATTCACCACCTCTTTCCATGGCTCTTTACTGAAAATTCTGCTCTGACCAACCCACCCCCAACTGAAACTCCTTATGCTTCAATGTGGCCACCCCAACAAGGCCTAAGGGGCACAAGAATAATGCCTTCAGTGGAATCAGTTAAGAAGATGGACTTGCATAAACCTCCAATATAAATAGTATTCTTCAGAAAGCTTTGAGCGCTTCTCCAGTATCCAGTAATAATACTATCTTTTAGGTACAGTTGTTTCCAGTTTACAGAAAACTTTGACAACCCTATAAGATACATAGAGCATAAATTGTTGCCCTCATTTTCCAGAGAAGGAAATGAAGCCTCAGTGAGGTTAAAGGACCGCTCAGGATATACAGATGGTAAGTGGTGCCATGAGACTTGAACTCAAGACCCATTGACTCTGCCCAACCATGAATCTGATTTGGTATTCACCAATTAACCAACAACCAAAAGGGCTTTCACTGGAAGAAACCTAACTGCTCTAATGAGTTAGAGTATCAGAGGGTTGGTGATAGTCCCATTATCTGGGAACATTCCAAATATAAAATCTGGATTCTTATTTATGCATCACTGATGCCAGTCCTTAACCTCTGTCTGTGTCCATGTCCTTTTAATTCCCCCTACCAGAGGAGGCTGAGTATACTCCCCTGCTCCACTAATGATGTGCATGGAAATGTGATCCGCTTTATCCAATGAAATGTTAGCAAGTGTGATGCAAGCAAAGACTGAAAATGGATTTGCTTGGATGTGTTTGCCCTCTTGTGCTCCTACTACCTGCCCACAGTAGTTCACTGGACCAAGGAAAATGTTTGGATTCATGTGCATATATCTAAACCCAACACCACTTTGTGTCCATCCAAAACCAGCCCAGGTCATCCAACTTCCAGCCAATTGCTGACATATGAGTAAGAAAAAAAAAAAAGACTGTCATATATAACTGTTGAATTTGGGGCTGATTTGTTATACAGCAATAGCTGACTGATATACTCACTAGTTTTCTTTCATTATCCTGCTTCTAATTCAATGCAAATGGAGTCTGCCCCTGGTTATTATTACTCTCTGTTTCTTTCTGGACCTCTTCTTACTTAAGTACCAGATTAGCAGGAATTTCAACATCAGGATCTACATCATCTCAGGCTTATGAAAAGCTATTATTAGGGACTAAGATGGCAGTAAAAATAAGGTAGATGAAGTTATACCCACAAAAGATAATATCATAGGTACCAGGTAAATATTTAGTGAATGGTTTAAAACTTCAAACACATAAAGATGATTTTATGGTTAAAAAGTTATAGAAAACACATTGCTACTAGACAACATTTATTATGAGCTTCTTGAAAGAGTGACCTGGTATTCAGTGTGCTAAGAAGATGGGTTACCCACTCCCTAGTGACTTATTGATGAACACGAACAATGCAGAGGCAGGCAACTGGTAGAAATTGTAGGTATTAGATAAATTGATAATAAAAGGGAAAGATTAAATGTTTTGTTTGATCTGATTTTGCCATTTCAGCTTTGCTGAATGCAGTATAATCTCCAAAGACCCAGAAAACCCAATTATTCTGTATTCCTAGAAACCTGCAACAGGCTTCCAACTATAGAAAATTGTACGCTTTTGTAGATGATTCAGAGGTTCAAATCCCTTAGTCCTTTAAGCAACTGCTCCAAGCTGGGATGAGGGAGAAGACAGTGTCAGTACTAAGCCACGCTCATAAAGAAGGGCTTGACTGAGCCAGAAACGTTGGCTCATGCCCGTAATCCCAGCACTTTGGAGGCAGAGGCAAGAGGATTGCTCGAGTCCAAGGGTTCAAAACCAGCCTGGGGTCAACTTGGTGAGACCTCATACATCAAAAAATTAGCTAGGCGTGGTGGCAAACCCCTGTGGTTCCAGCTACTTGGAAGGCTGAAGTGAAGGATTGCCTGAGCCCAGCAGGTCAAGACTGCGGTGGTTGTGAGCGGGCCACTGCACTCCAGCCGGGGTGACAGAGTGAGAATACTATTCAAAAAAAAAAAAAGGAAAGAAAGAAAGAAAAGAAGGACTTGACTGCTCATCACTTATCTGGGGGAGAGTTTCCTGGGGATGGTGGGAAGAAACCTGTGCCAAACACCTGGCTGGTAAGCACTCGATAATACTTACCAAGTGAAAGAAAGGAGGAAGACAGGAACCAGCCCTGCCCATCCTTCTATCTTTCCACTCTCTGTTTCATCTCAGCTTGATCAAATTCATTTGTCTGGCTTCCCCAGCTCTCACTGATTCCAGCCCTATGATTCAGCCATCACGAATTTGCCAGTGCGTTCACTGATCACATTTCCTCCCTAGTCCTTGGCACAGTGCTCATTACATATTTGATTTTTGATACCTGCAGATGTTTCATTTTGGCTTGCAAACCCTACCTTATTATTTCCCCAGTGGTCTGTGTTTTGTACACAGTTCCCACACTGAGTGCAGCCTCCAAAAGGGGAACTTTGGTTCTCAAGTGTATATATATTTTATCACAAGAAAAATAACTATACACACACACACTTTGTTTCTAACAGCATCATGCTGGGTCCTAGAGTATCCAGCCCTATAGTGCTTACAAAGCACTTTATTCTATACTAACTCATCTAACACAATGGTGTTCTCAGGTGAATAGGATGACCCTAACTGTTCAAATGAGGACTCAAAGTACAAAGATCATAATTGCTATAGAGAAAAAACTAAGACACAAGTCCAGTTTTCCTGTCTCTAACTCTGGGAACTATTTCTTTGCATCATGCTATTTTTAAAAAGTACTAGCACTGCTGAAATTCTTGGACATTCTTTATGATACACAACCTTATAAGAGAAAATGAATCATTGCTAAGAAAAGGAACTAGTTGGTATGGCTCAAAAATCAGCTGCAAGAGGACTGAGCCACTTAGAACACTCATTTTGCCCAAACCATCATCAGCCATCAACACATTGACACAAATCTTATGATTCTGAGTTCAGCTGGCAGGACTCACTTTTCCAAAAATAACTTCAGCCTTAATGAGTAAGACCAGCTACCTTACAGAGGCCTTGAACTTCATAAATTCGGCTTCCAGCCAAGCCCTTAAAGGTGACTAAAGAAGAAATGTCAGAGAAGACCAGAGGTTGGCACCTATTGTAAACCTCTCAACATCTATTGGAATATGCCACTTTTACAAATATTTACATCCCAAAGTAAGGGGCATTTGAACTTAAGTGAGATTGGAGGACCCTGAAAACTACATCTTGTGCAGAAGGTGTTCAGCTTACCAGCCCAGTGACCATTGTCCAATCTGATTTCATTTCAACTTCATTTCCAGATAACCAGCTTGAGTGTGAGATTGTAGAAAAGTTCTATTTCAGAGAAGGAGATGAGATAAGGGTTTAGACCATTGCCATGCCACTAAATGATTATATAAAGTTGATCAAATTCCGGGGCCTATCTCAACCCCATTCTTTTTACAAGGGTGTATTGAGCATCCACAGTGCGCCAGACACTAAGAAATGAATAGTCCACAAGAGAAAGTCCTTGCTCTCAGGGAACTCACCTTTTAGGGGTCACATGATAAGCAGATAAAGGAATACATAAGGAGAATATGAAAACAATAAGGAGCTATAGGGGATAGACAGCGAAAGTGCTGTGAACAAGATGCCATTTCAGATAGGGTGGTCTTTTGAGCAGTAAAATGAAATAAACACCTGGAAAAGAGAGATGTAGGTAGAAGGAACAGCATCCCAGAAGGCCCTGAGGTGGGGTGTGCCTGTTGGGTTCAAGGAACAGGGAGAGGGCCAGTATGACTGAAGCAGAGGGATTAAGGGGGAGAAGTGGGGAGAAGGGAAGGCAAGAAGATGAGAGACAACAAGAGCCCAATCATGGAGGGTCTTTGACGTGTGGTAACGACTTCGGACAGAAAGGCATTGGAGGGTCTGAGCAGGTGTGAGTAGAATCTGATTTAGGTGCCAGGAGTGTGACCTTGGCTGTGATGTGAAGGGAGGACAACCATTTCCTCATCTGGAAGCAAGCTGGGATGGGCTAGAGAGACAAAGAGGCTTCCCATTGTCCCGCTATGAGCCAAGATTCCAGGTTCTCTGCTTTGGTGAAAATATCACTGCCCATCTTGATTGAAGCCCATCTAGGTCTGAGGTAGTTCTTTCATCTTAGAGGCCCGAGGCAGAACCATTCCCCCACCATTTGCTGGTGGCCAGTGACCCAGGAGCCACAGAGTCCCTCCATCCTGGCCACAGCAGGAGCTTCTGCAGCACCAGGTGACTCCCCAAATCCCCAGAGTTCAGGGCTGCTTTGCCCAGATGGACCCTTGGGTGGTTTGAGACTGAAATGAACTGAGATGCTACTTTTCATTTCCATCAGTCACTGGCCTTTATTCCCAAAAGGTCAAATGGGAAGGCCAGTGGGGTTAAAGAACTTGACCCCTACCCAGCAGAGTGATAGCTATCCTGTAGCCACTCAACGTTCTGAGATCTAATTTACTTTTTCTGGACCACCTGCTTGGTGTGATTTCATCCGAATACATCCGTTTGATATTTTTAGCGTTATAAATTACAGCTGGATCTCTACTCTCCTGCAGAAAATCAAACTAAGAGTTGGGGCAAGAGCCTTGTGTTTGAGACAGAGACTGCAAGGCGTCTGTCCCCACCTCCTTTGAAGTGAGGCCTCTCTGCGCCGCTGTGTCTCCAACGCTTCAAAAACTCCTGAGTCATTTCTCTGTTTCTGTCTCTCCCCTTTCCCCAGCAACGTTTCCGATGCAGAGGAACACCGGAGCCGGACGATCGCCTCGCTACAGCTGGGCCGGCCACCTCGCCCCCTCGGGGTGCTGCGGGCGGAAGGTCGGGGAGCCAGAGCCGGCGGCAGAGCAGAAGGCGCGGGCGCAGGGGAAGGGCTGGGGGGGAGGAGGTAAGCGGAGAGCTGGTGGGCGGAGGGAAGCTGTCTGGCCCAGCCGCAATGAGCTGGGTGGCGGTGATTTGTTCGCGGGTGCAGTCTGGGAGGCGGGGTTCCTGACTCACTGCGGCACCGGCGGCGCTGGCGACAGTGCCTCTCCCGCCCCCCTACAATCTGCTGCCGAGCCGTGGGGCGCCAGCAAGGCCTCCCCTGGGTCAGAGGCCTCCTGTGGGCCTTCCAAACAGCCTGTGTTCATTTCCGCGGGAGCCCTCGGGGCGCTGTGCTGTCACTGTATTGTCACTGTTTGTCTATTTCTACATCTGCCCTAGGAGACTGGGCTAGGGCAGAGACTTCTAATCCACCCCCTGATGAATTCGGGGCCCTTGCCTTTGGCACAATGCCCAGCGCGTCATCACAACTTGGGAGATCAGTCAGTAAACAGCAGTGGGAGGTAGGGGGAGGGCGGGGGAACTTGGGCTTCCGTATCTGCAGAAGTGCATAACACCTCCCAGCCCGTATCTGCAGAAGTGCATAACACCTCCCAGAGCAGCTTGGGAGTTAAGTCCCTAGCGGATGGGGGAACTTGGCTGGGCTGCCCTTCACACGCTGTGGACATCATCCCAAAGTGTATGCTCCTGGTAAGGCAGTGATGGTGGTCAGGAGGGAAGAAGAGGACAAGGAGGAAAGGGGGTGTCTTGCTTTAAAAAAAAAAATGAGGAGGGTCATAAACAGTAGATGAGCCCCAAACCTCCAGTTGTCCCCAAATCAGAGCAGGCTGCTGGCTCCTGCCTGCCTCACCTTACCCCCAGAGTCTGCAGAGCCTAGGAATTCCTAAGACAGTCTCTAGTACTATCTTATTTTACAGATGAGGAAACTGAGGTTAAGGGAGAAACAGAGAAAGGAAGCAAGGTTGTTGGGGTTGGGATTTTCAATCCATGTCTTTGCTGCACCCCACTGCCTTTCCCTGGACATTCTAGCTTCCCCAAAATCAAAATTGTGGGAGAAGCCCCCACAGTGTGGTTTGCCCAGGGCCTCCACCCTGGTAAGAGAAGACATGGAATTCTGGGAGCGGAGACCCAAGCAGCCAGCACCCTCTGAAGCACTTCTGGGCCTTGAGCAGCTGTCGGTGCCTGCCTGCCGAGTTGCTGGGGCATCTCTGCACACAGAGAGGTGTGTCTCCTACAGCTCCAAAAACAGATTTTGCGGTCTCATCCCCACATTTGCAGTCTCCAGTTGGCTTCTTGTGATTGGCCAGAACTTTTCCTTGCTGAAGACAGGAGGAGAAGCCAGTCCTTCAGCCAGCTGGGAGGAAACACTCTGCAGCGGCAAAGACGGGAATGGATGCCCCAACCTACACTGTTAGGGTCCCGGGTGTCAGGCGTGGGATCCACGGGCTGAGTGATGCCAGGGACCCCAAGGCTGTCTGCCATAGACCCTAGGGGAGGAGACCTCTGACAGGGCAGCTAATCTTCTGTACTTTTTGTTCTGTACTTGGGGGCAACATAGCATATTCTTTGACTTTCTGAAACAAAAGATTTCTCAAAATTTAATTTCAAAAGATGCCATCAGGACTGGCAGCTTGTGTACACAGAAGGAGGTTGCTAATAAACTTTAGATTGGGGGCAATTAGAACTTCCTGCCTACCCACCCCAATCCACTCTGAAATCTATGACACCACAATGACTCTTGATTTCCTCCAGAGCCAGAAACTCGACCCTGAGATATGCACTCCTTAAACTAACCCATAGCACTTCGAGGTATCTCCAGGGTACAGCTTAATTATCTATTAATATTTCTAACACAAGGATTCTTCTCCTTGGATATTCATTAGAAGCACCTGGAGAGTTTGAAATAATACTAATGTCCAAGCCATACCTCAGACCAAGGAAATCACTAATTCTGGAGGTGTTTTCTCAAAGTTCCGCCAGGAGACTATAATGGCAGTGAGACTCTGCGTTCATGGTAACTGCTAGTTTACCTGTCAGCATCTGTTCTCCCTTCTAGTAACAGTACCTGATGTTCCTTTGGAAACCCCACTCTCTCTGGAGCCACATGATTGAGTGATGCTAACCCCACCATCACCTCTCACTCTATGTTTTATTCGGGAGGCTAGCAAGTCACCTCTTGGCCAATTAGCATTTTTCCATTTCTCTGACAAAAATCATTGATTCAGGCGGGACAAGCGATACAAGGAAGTTCAATGAGAATCAGTCTCAAGACTTACTGAATGTATTCAGAAGGGGAAATGTCTCTTTCTGCTGTGCTTATTCAGCAGAAAACATGGGCGTCTTGGGCTCTCTGCAGCCATCGAAAGTCTACCTGTATGTTAAGGCAAAACAGGGGGAAAAGATTATTGATGGAGTGATTGAAGCCTAATTAAAACATGCCTGAAGCCAGACACCCCTCAGTAACAGAAACGCCTCCCTTTTCACTCAAACAGATTGGAGCTGAGTTTTCTATGATGTGCCCTATCATAGCAGAGTTAATCTGTTACATAACTAGATGTGACCTTGAAATGCAGAGAACAGAGTTCTGGTCTAATAGGACACCAAACAAATGAGGTTCCATGTTTGTGGGGGAAAACTTCAGGCATTTAAAAACAAGAAGGTGCTGTCTACCTTCAAAGATGGAGACTCTCAGAGGGGAGGGGTGAGGAGAATAAAGGCAGACATGTTCTACTATGTGATTTTTTTTTTTCAAAGAGCATCAAAAGCCATGGGCAGCTTGGTCTTTGCTAAATATGAGCTATCTTAAGACAGAAACAAAGAGGTTCCAGGACTAAATGTTCACCATGCCTTTTATAAGAGCCCATATAGCAAATGATATGTAGGAAGTATACAAAATCACAGACAGACCATCAAAACAATGTACTGGAGGCTTCTTGGTCAGTGGAGATCCCTGGAAAACGTGCCCCCTGTTTTATAGCCTAAGTGCAGGATGAGTGATACTTTCTGTATCTTAGATATGAAAGGTTTATCATGAGCTACTCTGAAACCCAGTAGCCAAAAAAAAAAAATGATGTATTTGGCTTGTTACTGTGCAGACCGGCAGTTTGAGTTGGGGTCTGCTGGGTGGTTCTTCTGGTCTTACCTGGGCTCTCTCATGCCTCTGTAGTCAGCTCCTGGTCAGCTACGCGGTTGTGTCTGGACTTGTCTGGCTGTTTGGTTGGAGTAATGGGGTGAGTAGTCATGCATCTCTTGTCCTAAAGTAGCCTAGCTTGGGCTTCTTCACGTGGGGAAGGCAGAGTTCTGAGGGTCAGAGAAAATGGCATAGGGTCTCTTGAGATCTAGGCTCAGAATGCACTCACCGTCATCCTGCCACATTCTACTTGTCAAAGCAAGTCAGTCACAACTCCACTTCTTTCCCAGCTTTTGTGGTGGCTGAATCTGAATAATAGGTGGAGAAAGTATAGAAGAAACAGGAGGAGAGAAGTGAGAAAATGAGATGGAAGAGCCATGTCTGGTGGGGCAGGAGAAAAAACTGAAGTGAGGCATGGAAGGAAAGGGATTTGGAGAGTGAGAAAGACCATAGGCTACATGAAAACTAGAGAGAGAAAGAAGTTTTAAAATATGCAGAGTTATGAATTGGATCTCTTTTATTTTTCTTCCAGATATGCAAGTAAAGTTTGATCTACCTCTTATTTTTATTTCTAGTGGCTACGTTGTTGTTTGTTTGTTTGTTTGTTTGTTTGTTTTATGAAACTTTTTGGCAGGCCTAGACCACATGGGAACGAAGGATTTATCTAGGGCAAGTTTAATCAAAAATCATTATGTCCCTTGGCAGGACAACCAAAGTTGGTGCCTTCATGAGCTACTTGGTCCAAATAAAGGCATCAATTTTCCTTTTCTAAAAAACAAACAAAAAACTGAACTCCACCTTTTATTCAGATTTCGTGGATTTTTCCCTAATGACATTTTTTTTCTATTCCAATATCTCAATTAGGACATCACATCACTTTTAGTTGTCATGTCTCCTTAGGCTCCTCTGGGCTGTGACAGTTTCTCAGATTGTCCTTTTCAGGATGACCACAACAGTTTTAAGGAGAGTTAATAAGACATTCTGTGGAATGTCTTTCAAACGGCTTTTCTATATTTTTTTTTTCATGATTAGAGTTGGGTTTTGGGTTCCTGGAGGAAGACCACAGAGGCAAAATGGCATTTTTAACATATCATATCAAGTGTATATACTATCAGTGTGACTTATCACTGACAATGTTAACATCGATCTTTAAGCCAATGTGGTATTAATCAGGTTTCCCCAATGCAAAATTACATTTTCTCCCTTTCCATACTGTATTCTTTGGAATCCACTTGCTAACTATAGCCCACACTTAAGCAGTGGGGAGGTCTGTCATTTACCATGGGAAATGATTTTATTTAAACTTAGAGGGGGAAGACGGATAATTCTCTGAAGAACAACAGTGCTATAAAGCATAAGAGATGAGAGTTCCTATGCTGTAAGTATGGGGGGCAGGAATATTGGTGAGTCAGAAATGGGAAAATGGGAAGTCATGTGATGATGAAAGAAATGTGTGGGAAAAGGGGGAGAAATTTTAGCGGTTGTTCTTACTGAAAAATCTTGGAAAGAGATACATAGAGAGAATACTGCTAATGTTTCCTGGGCAACTTACTGTAAGAAACCCCTGTACTGCATCTTTGAGGAAACTAGTAGTAAATATTAACATCTATCTCCAAGGCCCTAGAAGCTACACTGCTATCTGGTCCAGACAAAGAGTGATCCACAAGAGAGTCCTGTCATATTTGGTTTGCATCAGCAAACAATAAGTTGATCTGGGCCTATATGTGAAATGAAAAAAATCCATAATCCAAAAACCAGATCAAGCATATTGTTTAATTTCTTTAACCCTGTAGAATTGTCTCGTCTTTTGGTAGTAGGTTTTTGCAATGGCATCCATTAGTTCCACAGAAATTCTACATTATTTATCTGAACTTGCAAAATGTAGAGTGACTGATGGTGACATCTTTGCATTGTGTTGAAGATTGAACTCTTTTGCGAATCTTTTGTTCCTTGATTATTGCTTTTACTTATATTGGATTCCAATGTGTTTCATATTTTTTGGTCACTGCTTTTTACCTATGTCTAACCCATATAACCCATAATTGTTTTTATGTATGTTTCTACCACAGAGGAAAGATTGTTCCCCACTCAACACCTGCTAACTTTTTGGCAACTTTATGGTTGCCGTTTCCATTATACACATTTGTGTCAAAAGAGAAAGCCTCAGTAACTTATACTGAGCAATTTAATATGTTGAAACTAAATGTAGGATCCTTGTGTTTCACAAAAGATATGCAAGTTTCTGCTAGAAAAATGACTTAAGAGTTTAGGGAAGAAATAAGCATGTTCTACCAAGAAATCTGCAGTCAGCAAAACAGGGTACATGCTAAATAGGTTCTATCTTGGAAATTGCCAGGGCCCAGGGCATGTGCTGTTGGTCCATCCAAGGAGACCAGTTAAATTAACAGTCTGGAAAGCATCCACAGAGATCCTTGGCTGGAAGGCAGAAGCAGGACATGGAACAAGTGCCCCTTTCCACTACTCCTGCGCAAAGTTTCATTTTCAGCACAAGCTGCAGCAGCAGGAGATGCAACAAATCAGTCAAGCTTCATTTCATCCCACAAGTCCTCTGTGTACTAATAATGCAGGAAAACAACTCATGAATGTAAAAAGGAAAAGAAATGCTGACAGTTTTTAAAGAGCTAGTTCTAATGGTAAATCAGGGAAAGGCAAATATTCTCAGTGATTTGGACAATCATTGGCCAGTTTCCAAGTGAAATTGTGGTGCCAGATACAGTTTTTTTCTTCTTCTAATGACATTTTATGCTGTTTGTTATGTACTAATATCATTCATGTTATCAGTGACAATGAAAAAGACATTTAGCATTTGCTGCCCGTGAGCATGAAGACAGATCTTCTTTCTCCTTTGGTATTTGTTCTCACTAGCTTCTGATGCCATCATTGCTTTGAAAAGGAGCAAGTTTGTCAACCTAGGCCTCTGTTTGAGTTTTTGTCTGAAATATGTTGATCACTTAAGTCTATACTTCACAGAGGCCTCCATCTTGGTAACTCCTGGATCCCCAGCACTCCAGAGTTTTCTTCTTAAGACTACTGGAAAGTAACACCCAGTAAGCTGTTAACCTTGCATTAGAAAAATAAAATGAAGTATTCCACTTGATATTTATTATTTATTCCAATAAATAAATTTATTTTTTTCTATGTCAGTGTTCTGTTCTGGGTAGTGTGGAATACGAACCACAGAAGAAGATCATCCTCAGAGAATCCCTGTTCCCCAAACAGAAACAGTAAGATTCTTAGCCAGGAGGAGGTGCTCCTTGGGCCCAATGCAATGCTGCCCTCAATGGTCTGGATGACATTGCTCTGTGACACCAGTAGCTCCCAGCTTCAGAAATAAGCCAAGTCTCCATTGGATAAAAATGTCCACACTAGCCCATACATACCTTTATTGCTCTGGTGGTGGGTTTGGGTGCAGTATGGCCTGTACATGCCACATTTGAGTTATTCAGCTATCCTAATGTGCCTATTTGTCTGTTGATACCCTGTATCTACAGCTAATGTTCCCTTAAGTAGAAAGGGAGTGGCAGATGATAACTAAATAAAATAATAATCTCTATCATTCACTAAAGTCAGTCACATGGCCAACCCCAAATCCAAGGATTGTAGAATAGATTCCACCATAGACACTACCTCATTAGAAAAAGGAATTATGGAGTCACCTGAAATGGGATACAAGGACAAGCAAAGAATTGGGGTGAGTGATGCAACCTATCACAAACAGTTTAGCACTGTCTCTTTCAGATTAGCTCAGTCTCATTTGGGTAAGTAATTGCTTCTAGTTAATATGCACTGTAAAGATTTGATATAGTTTCTCTCAATGTATCTCACAATTTTATTTTACTTTCTAATATGATGTTTGAGTATAGTTAGAAATTTATGTTCTTACCGACATATTGTCCTCTGCTAGTTCCCAGTGCCTCCAAGTTCAGATATACCTCACCTGGCAAAAATTCTAATTTTGCTGCATCTACTGCTGATGGGTCTTATGTGATTGATAGTTCGCTCTTGCTGAATTGTCCTTCTTTTTGCATCTTGGTGATGAAACTCCTTCTCTACAACATGGCAATGATTCCCTCTCTACCTTCAACCTGAGTGGCCCACTCTGAGGCCCTCTACTACAAAATAACCACACCCTTTGTTGTGAGGAATCCCCTGATGAGATCATAAATCAGTTCCTTGAGGTCACAAGTCAGTTTCCTGGGGCATGCAGGATATTCTGAATTCCCTATAAAGCATTCTCAGCCTAAATCAGATGGCATAAGCTTTCTTGCTACTTAACCACATCATGTGTTCATTTCTATTTTGTCTTGGCTTCTTTCTTTTGGCATAGGACTCTTCTTATAGTCTTGAAATTTTTCTGGGATCTGTTTATAAAAGTGAAGGATAATTTTTCCCTGCTCTGGCATTTCTCCAAAACTATCTGGTTGTTTCTCCCACTGTATCATCTGGGATGCTTTTCACTCTAAATAACAGAAACTCTGACTCAAACTGGATTAAACAGGAAAGAAAATTACTATATCACAAAACAGGAAGTCTAGCATTAGAGTTGGCTGATTCAAGGACTCAGCAATGTCAGCTGGGACACGGGCTTTTCTGAAAGCCACGTTGTTGGCTCTGTTCCAAAGCTGGTTTCTCTGAATAGTCAGAAGTTGGCTGTAAATAGTACAGTAATACTCCCTTATCCAAGAGGAAATACATTCCAAGACCCCCAGTGGATGACTAAAACTGCTGCTAGTAGTACCAAATACTACATATGTGTTTTTTTTTCCCTATCCATACATACCTATGATAATGTTTCATTTATAAATTAGGCACAGGAAGATTGTAACAACAATAACTAATAATTAAATAAATGAATTAAGTAAAAGAACAGTTACTTAAACATATGCACTACAATACTGCAACATTTGATCTGATAACAGAGAGGGCCACAAAGGGACTAATGGCTGGTTGGCATATACAGCACAGACACAGTGCACAGTGTAAAACCTGCCAATTGCTTACTTCTGGAACTTTCCATTTGATTTTTTCAGACCATGGTTGACTGCAGGTAATTGAGACTGCAGAAAGCAAAACAAAACCTGCATAAGGAGGGGTTACTGTACTGAGAGCCTGCTTCCTCCATCACCAATGAGAAGGAGAAGGAGAAAACTGCAACCTTGTATTTAAAAGCTTCTCCTTCATTCTGATTGCGTCAACTCAGAACAAATAAGAATGGACAGAGGAATGCCATGTGCTGATTGGCTAAAGCCAGGGTCTCTGAGCCAATTGCCATCAAGGGGGTTGGGAATACCTTCATTTGCTTAGACTAGAGATTAGTTCAGTTTCTCTAGTCATGTGAACTGTGTGAAGTCAAACGAAGAGCTAATAAAAGATTCGCTCTATCAATCAGAAGTTAGACAGTTATAAAGCTTGTTGTTCAAAAATAATGTTCCCTAAAAACATCTTTCAGAAGGTTTTGTAAGTCTACTAGAAGGAAGCAGTTCACTCATTTCTGACCTCTTGCCCCTCAGTTTCTCTTTCTTTCTCTCTTTTAGTGGCAGGAAACTTCCCACTCCTTTCTATCTCATTGAAACTTCCCTTTGATATAAGCTATATTTTGTCTGCTCTGGTATATCATAAACCCTGAAACTCATGATATACCAGTGTTCAGACTCCACACATTGCTCTTAATATGTAAAGGAAGGTTTAACATTTTTTAATCTTTTTTTTTTTCATTGTCAGCAAAGACTAGCCTTCTAAACTTTAGTTTTTCACTGGACTTTAAAAAGCCCCCTTGGTAATTCAGTGAAATTCTATCTTTGTCTAGGGAGCTTCTGTCATCCCCATGAAGATATGCATACCAGTGATCAAAAGAGTAGATAGGAGCAAGGTAGCAAGACAAACAGGAAATGCAGAATACACTGGAAAAATGCAGCGAAAAGAAAATTTATCCTCATCACACTTTTGCCTGCCTGATTTTTCCTCCAGGCATAGAGGATTAGATCCTTCAAACTCAGATGATGTCAATTCTGTCCATGTGACTGACTATTCAGTTGGCGTGCTTCCTAGCAATTGTTATAATTTGTGATTATTTATTTTCAATTATGTCTACTCATTTATTTGGTAGTTTATGGCCTATTTCCTTCCCTAGAATGTAAGCATGATGTGACATCAACTATATTGTTCATTACTTTATCCTTATCATCTAACAGAGGACCTGACACAAAATAGTCTTCCAATAGTTATTAGTAGATGAATGAATGAATGCTCTTTCTCCAAATTGAATAATATTACATAATTTAGCACTTTATATTCATTACATTTGCTGATTCTCAGAATGAGATTACTCTCTCCACCAGATAATAGTGATATCAGGATACAGAGATGTTAAGTGACTTGCTCAATGACACACAGTAAGTGTTAACTATGACTTAAACTCAGGTCTTTTTTTCAAGTTCTGTGCTATCTCCGTTTTTACCTATGTTTCAAAGTTCTTAAAGTTTATGACCTACTTCAATCAGTGGCAGTAGTAGAAAGTCCCTTCTAATCAAAGAGAACAGGGTAGCAAAGTTAAGGAGGTGGGAAACAACGGGGAGCATTCTGGGAGTATTCTGATGGTGCATTCTGGGAGCACGTTAACTTGAACTTAGCCTCATAAAATGCACAGAGAGATATGAGACGGCCTGCAGCCCACAGGTCAAGACTTTTTTTGCCTGCAAAAACTGCTACTGCCTCTAGCAATGCCCAGAACCATGTTTCCTGCCTAATCAGAGAGTCTGAACAAGGACACAGTGTTGAAATCACAAGGTAAGGGAGATTACATTGATACTCTGATGCTCCAGAAGCTATACAACTCTATCCCTGTTGAAGAACTTCTCTTTAAATAGGAAACTATAGGACCGGCATTATTTCAGAAAAACCATGTGTAAGGCTAGAGCCCACCCAACAACAGTTACTGATCTTATTCATCTCCCTGTATGTCTCTGTCTTCATATGGTATTTTCCTCTTACAAAAACAGTCATATTGGCTTAGGGAACACACTAATGACCTCATTTTAACTAGATTACAACTGCAAAGAATCTGTTTCCAAATAAGGTCACATTCAGAGATACCAGAAGTTACAACATCTACACATCCTTTTGGGGAACACAACCCACAAAAGGCTAGTTTTACTATGTCAATTTTTTTGGAGGAGAAAACCAAAACTTAGAACATCTGTATATTGTTTTAGGGAATACAATAACCCACAACAGGCTATATCCATTTTTGTGGGAAGCAAACTGAGGTGCAGCAAAACCAAGAGATTTGTGCAGTATCACTGTGGTCGATAAATGTCACGCTGGCCCCAATATTTTCCTGCCTCTCTATATCTACCTTTTGATATTACATTTCCCTGCTGTCTTTGGGCTTGGCCATGTGACTTGTTTTAGCCAATGGGACAAAACAAACATGATGCAAACAGAGGCTTTGCATTAGGGCTTGCTACTCTTGCATACCCTGGAACTCTGCTAGCATCACATGAATAAGCCCAGGCTAGCCTGTTGGGTGATGAGTGACCATATATAGAGAGCAACTCCAATCATTCCAGTGTCACAATAAAAAAAAACAAAAAATCAACCAGCACCAGCCAAGCCTCCAGCTGACCACAGATGCATGAGCAAGCCCCACCCAGACCAGGCAAGCTCAACCCAAACCAGCAATATCCATAGTTGACCCACAAATTCATGAATAATCATGAGTGAATGGTTGTTACTACAAACCCCAAAACTTAGTAGTGGTTTATTATACAGAGAAGATTAACTGATACAGTAATGTAGATGCTAAGTGGCAGAGCTGGAACTTGAATTCACTGTAAGACCTGTTTATATCACACATCTCTGAGTCAATGGAATGATGGTTTATAATTTTCCTACAGGCCATGCCATGAGTTCTCCCTGTGCCTACCAGCATGGAGTCAACATACGGAGACTCTTAATTTCATTAACTTAAATATTTTGTTCCTCTTTTTTTTTCCCCCTTCCTTTTTGGGGGCATTTCTATCCTTTAATTCTTAACAGAAATTCATGGGCTTGGGTTTTAATTGTGTGATTTCTGGCTTTGATGAGATGGACCAAACCTGTAGTGTTAGTGGGTAAGTTGTTAAGAAGTAGGAGAAAATGTGTGCTCTATAGGTGATATTACAGTCATCATGTCTGTTCTATCCCAATGGCTGAAACAAGTCACATGGCCAAGCCCAAAGTCAGCAGAGAAAGGTACTACCATCCTAGAAACTAACCAGCTGGCCAAGTATAATGTGGCATTTGCTTGCCTAAATTGTGTCCCACAGTGAATGGGGAGTTTCCTCCTTGCCCTTGTCATAGGAAAGAGGCCACTTCTAGGATCCTCAACAGACTCTTTTTCTCCCCCTCTCTCCTGCAAGCTTATGGGTGGAATGCCAGCTCTTGGAAATAGTTGAAGATATGACCAAGAAAATGATGAAAATTTAAAGTGAGACAGTTGTTTAGAGACAGGCTGACCTGGTTGTGGAAAGGTGGAAGGAGGAAGGCAGGTGTAGAAAGGAATGTGCAACTGAGTCAATTAACATATTACTAACCATCCCAAACATAGTGGCATAAAACAGCCATTTGTTATTTCTTATGAGCCTAAGTTTCACTAAAAAGTTCTGCAAATGTAGATCAGTCTTGGCTGATCTTGGCAGGGTTTGCCCAGGCATTCACATCAGATGCCAGGTTGGACATCACTTGACTTATTGAGGGTGACCTCAGTGTGGATGACTTGGCTCTGTCCCATGCATCTCTCATATCTTTTCAAAAGGCTAGCTCAGGCCTGTTCTCTTGATGGTGCCAAGGATAAAAGTGAGAAAGCCAAAATGTGCATGAATTCTTTCAATGAGTTGGCTACCTTCTCATTAACTAAACACAACTCAGAGCCAAGCTCAAAATCAGCATGAGTGGTCACCAGCCAAAGCTATGGGTAAGTAGAGGCATGGAACTCTGTGTCCTTTAATGCAATCAATCTACAATAACACGCCAATGACCATGAAGCTTAATAGAGAAATAGATTCTTAGAAGGAGGAATAACAAAATGCTTGGAGTATTTCAAGGAACTCAGCCAACAATGTGATCCCAAAATGAAAGCACACTCATGAAATAGGCACCTGGATGAGTATTTGGGTTAGAGTCTGTGGCAATCCAGTCTGCAGGTGACCCCCAGCCTGGTCCAGCATTTCTCTGCCCTCCTACTGCTTACCCAGGAACTACTTCCCTGCGTTGACTAAGCAGAAAAGAGGGAAAGCTCCTGGAAGAGACAAGGGCAGATCCAAGTAGGAGCTCAGGTTTTCTAAAGTGTGGTCTTGGGTCTCTGAATGGCTTTTGGGCAGAGGAACAGCTGAACAGTTCC
Organism: Carlito syrichta; assembly: GCF_000164805.1. Lineage (NCBI taxonomy): Eukaryota > Metazoa > Chordata > Mammalia > Primates > Tarsiidae > Carlito > Carlito syrichta. The sequence continues at coordinate 381,814 of NW_007248360.1, forward strand.
ATGCTTTCTGTGACTTAAATTGCCACCACCTCTTGGTTTAATCCTGTTTCTCAAATCACAGAATAAGAAATGCTCATTCTAAGAGGGAAAAAAACAGAGCAAATAATCCAAAAGTATATAAGATGAAGAATTATAGTGTGACTTCCATCCCATTCCCCTAAGAATAACCACTGCTTTCAGTTTGGGCACTTCCTTCCAGTCTTTTTTCCACACATGCACTTTTTGTCTGTGTCCTTCACACATTATTAACTATGACTTGAGCAATGATGCTAGCATTCTGTCTTCTTCCTTGTTCAACTCTTGTGCTATCCTTCTCTAACCAGAAAGATACTCCACTTGCTAATAAGTCCCACTCTAACTTTGTGAAAAATAATACTGGGAAGTCTAATGTAGAAATAAAGAAACAAAAAAGTAGGTAAGAGTGAAACAAAAGAAAAGAAAAAAAATAGAGAAATACCAGTAGGAAAAAAAAGGTAAAATTACAAAGATCTGGAAAACATTGTGGAGACCATCTGGCGCGCTATTTAATATAAAAATCTGAAGTATCTTACATCCTGAATAAATATGGATGATGGGCCTAGATGTTAGATACATTTTAGTAATTAACAGAACAAGTAGGGCCTCACACTTCCTATTTCATTCATGCTTAGTCTTATTAATTGCGCCATCTCACTTCCATAACTATCTTCTATTGAAAAGTGTATATATTTCAGCTAAGATTTTATTTGAGAACAGATGCATACGACAAAAATATAAAATGCAAAATGTGATTTAAAGAAGTTAAAACCTTATATCCACTTCTCATAAGAATATAGATTTAGATAGTGCAGGGCAGGCTTAGTGCTCCATTGTGCCAAGAACCCAAGCTTCTCTTATCTTGTTGCTTATGGCCTCCACCTTATGGCTCAATATAGCTACTGAAACTCCAATCATTAACTCAGCATTTCAACCTGAAAAGTGAAAGAAAAAGAAGGGGAGACTCTCGTTCTTAAGGAAACTGCTCACCAAGTTCACATAACACTTTTTCTGCATTGGCCAAATGTAGTCATATGACCACATCTAGCTGCAAGGAAAGTTGGGAAATGCAGTTCTTGTTCTCAGAGGAGAAGCATATGCCAAGCTAAAAACAAGGTGTTCTATCACTAAAGAAGAAAGAAAGGGGGATATTTAAGGGAAAGAAGTAATTGCAAACATGTAAAATTACCCAAATTCTTTTTCCCTCCTGAACCCTTTTGAGAAACTGAGTATATAAACACAGATGGAAACTGGGCCCTTCAAACTTCTTTTTTCTTTTTTAATTTTTTTTTTTAAAGATGTGGGGTACAATTCAGGCTTAGGTATACAAATGTTCATTATGCAGGTACCCTTGTTGATGAGGTGTGCTCCCCTCCCCCGGCGGTAGTGGCAAACATTTTTTAAATATACAATTTCCAAAGGGGTGTAGAAGGAAAATTGTCCAAGCTAAAGAATGCAGAAGATTTTAAATTATTTCAGTCCAACTGGTCTCTAGAACACCAGAGGCTATCCCAGCCCAGAGTCTTCCCCATAAAATTGTGAGGAAAAGATTTCAATTCTCCAGAGTCTGGTCCTGGGATAGGCAGTGCTCGCTCAGCCCTTCAAGGAGAAAGAGGGAAGTTAGTTCTATTCCTTGGGCATGGGAACTCATCCCTAAGCCCTGCAACAGTGGGAAGCAGAAAACCTGTCTTGAGTAGCTTCTATCTTCACGTAAGAAGTCAAGTATGCTCTCAGATGCCCAGGAGTGATACTTAGGCAGACATGGAGAGAACAGGGTAGAAAACGGAGGGTGCTCTCCACCATCACCACTTTGCTCACTCCTTTCTCAGCTGGAAACCTCTGGAGAGAGAGGAAGACATTACATGCTTGTAGCAAGTGCTCTCTCAGCCTCCCATCTCCCAACGCATAAAATGAGGACGATGGAACCTGGGATTTATGATAAGGTTTATTTGAAAAACATTTGTCAAAGTCCCTGGCATACACCTCCACTTAATGCATGCAAGCTCCTGTGTCTTCTTCCTTTTGGAATAACGTAATCTGATTGTAAGAACATGTTTCCACAGACTACATGGTGAGACATGTTTGACAAGATGTCTAGAGCTGTAGGGTGGAAACCACTAGCTACATGTGACCCGTAAGCCCTCAGAACAAGTCTATTGTACCTAGGAAACGAACTCTTAATTTTATTTAAATTTAATTCATTGCAACTTAAATTTAAAATCTGGTCCTTGATTTAAGTATTAAAAGCTGTTTAAACATATTTGGAACAATGTGGGCATGTGAATCCCATTTTTCAACTACAAATCTTAAAAAATCTAAACACAGATCAAGGATTCTCAATTAAAATTTAACATTCAAACTAAGAAGTTATATAAGTAACAAATATGTACTAGATTTCAAAAACTTACTATTTAAAAAGGAAAAGGTAAACGCACTCATTACTAAATTTTTTACATTAATGGTTTTTATATTAATTACATATTGAAAATATGTTGTCTATACTGGGTAAAATAAAATGTTATAAAATTAATTTCTCCTGTTTCTCTTGACTTTCTTGTCGTGGTAACTAGAACATTTAAAATTACATAAGTGACTTGCATTATATTTCTACTGGATAGTGTCAAGCAGAGGATAGCAAGTAATCTATTGCATTGAGTCTTCTCATCAAACTGGCTAAAGATTGTAGCCTTGTACAGACATTTCATTAATTAGCTGAGCATCCATTCTGAGCGAGGGATAAAGGAACGGTTGAATCAGAAATAAGTACACAAGCAAACATTGTAAATAAGACAATTAGAAGGAAGGAAAGAGAGTAATGAATAAGAAAATAATTGAACAGATATGGAGCTGGTTTCTTTAGATTGGGGGGAGGGCACGGCACAGACAGAGAAGCCCTCTCAGGGGAGGAAACTTTGAGTTAAGACTTGAAGGATCAAGATGAGCTAGAAGTGCAGACATCTAGAAGAGAGAAACATTTTGCAGAAGTCTTAAGTGGTTGTGCTCAAGGTCAGGTAGCTAGCTGCTGAGTGAGACTAGGATGATCTACTCGGGTTGGTCTGCCCTCAGAGTCTGTGATTTTAACCATTTGTGAGAAGTGCTCTCTGACAAAATTGTTGGCACTGACTAACTGCCTTGCTCCTGCCCCTGTGTATAGAACCTACCTCAGTATATGATTTATTGGACATTTCCCAGATAGATTCCTAACAGTAAGAATCCAAAACAACCATTTTATAGCAGTAGGTGTGTGGCGTACCTTGGAGAAAAGCATCCTTTGCTACTCCTTTCAGTCTCTTGATCTCCTGTGACCAGGACCAGTTACAAGACTGCAGAACAAGAATCAATGGAATAAGAAAATGATGGGAATAATTTCTAAGGAAAGGAGTTAAATAGGTGTATACTTCCAAAATGATGACTTAATGGGGATAGGATAACAAGTTCCAGAAATGGAAATAACCTAATGGGAAAATAATGGCAATTCTGAGAGACAAATAGGATTTAGGAGCAAAGACCTACCATTACTACAGTCCCATGGGAAATTATCAGATATGGAAAGGGAGCCATCCCTTGAGGCTTCTATAGACTGAAAAATGGATGTAATCTACCACTTTGGGTTACAGAATTTTACAGACAGAACTGATGAGGGAGCATCACCTTTTTCTCAGACTTTTTTTTTGTTTTTTGGAGACAGGGTATCCCTCCAGGCACAAATGCCTGCCTCAGTCTCCTGAGTGGCTGGAACTACAGGTGTGTACCACCATGCCTGGATAAGTTTTTATTAATATTATTATTATTATTATTTTGTAGAGACAGAGAATGACTCACTATGTTGCTCAGACTGGTCTTGAACTCATTTTCTCAGGTGATCCTCCTGCCTCAACCTCCCACAGCCCTGGGACTACAGGTATGAGCACCCCACCAGGCCTTTTCTCAAACATTGGATTTCCAGTATTTCTCTTGAACTCTAGGGGCTGCTGTAAAATTACAAATATGTGGTATGGAGCCAGTTAAGCCATAGGTGTTGTTTGTTTGTTTTTTTGTTTATGCTATGGCTAAAGAGTCCCCAAATCTGGTTAGCCTTTGCTTTATGTCATAAGAAAAGGGGGCTGAAGAAAGTCTCTACAGATACAAAAGCAGAGATTAAGAAAGGTGATCCTAGTGCCATGAAAAGTAGCCTGGAACTGAAGTGATCAGGAAGCCCAAAAAGACATTGAGATTCACAGATCTGGAGGAAAGCCAATATAGCTATGCCAAAAGAATAATTGCAATTTTAAAAATTCACTGTTGTTTAATAAGAAAAATTATGTCTAGCTCAGACCTCTTTGGAGCAGAGGCTTGTAGATCCAATTGCCCATTGCCATCCAACCATCAATAGAAATTAGAATATTTCATGGAGCAAAGCATTGAGGTTCTTAGATTTCTAGGGGAATTAACATTAATTGCTCAAACCACACTCTCCAATGTCCATTCTATCATGAAGTCCAGTTAATTCTATCTCCAAAATATATTTAGAACTTCTTTTCTTTGCTTCGTTTCCAGAATCATCACCCCAGTCCAAGCTGTCATCATCCCAAGTGACAGCAACGGCCTTTTAAATGGTGTCTTGCCTTCTCTCCTTGACCTCTTACCCTGAATCCATTCTTTGAGTGGTGTTACAGCCCACTCAGATCCAGGTGATGAGATATAGACTCCCCAAGCTCTCAGTGAAGGGAGTATCAAAGGATTTGTGGGCATTTTTTTTTTTTTTTGAATTGAGGTCTCATTATGTCATCCAGGCAGGAGTGCAGTGGCATGATCATGGCTCACCACAACCTTGACCTCCTGAACTCGGGCAATTCTTTCACTTTAGCCTCCCAAGCAGCTGGGACTACAGATGTGCACCACCCCCTTGGCTAATTTTTAAAAATTTTTTTGGAAAGATGAAGTTTTGCAATGTTGCCCAGCCTGGTCTCAAATGCCTGGGTTCAAGCAATTTTCTGTCTCAGCCTCCCAAAATGCTGGGATTATAGATGTGAGCCAACATACCCAACCATGTGGCCATTTTCTTTTAAACTGCTACAGTCACTTTTACAGAAAGGGATACCCATTGTAAATCACTTCCTTTGGCATTCTCACAGCTTCTGGTCATTTACTTTGACCAATATGCAAAAGTAAATAAATCCACACCACCAACTTCATCCTTCACAAAGTTCCCTGTTTGTGTGGCTTACTTACAAAAATAGGGCAAGCAGATCTCTCTGTTTAGACGAAGGTGAGTAATTCAGTCCAGTTCCATATCTCTTTATTGTTCGTTCTGACTGTGTTTTAGCCACCTGTTAGTCAGATAGCCTTTGACAAATTATTTAGTCTCTCTGGGCCTCAGTTGAGAAAACTGTTCTTGTATCTCATTATCTCTAAGTGTCTTGCCATTCAGCCAACTCCTTGAGAGTTCGGCCACTAGCCATGCCCACATGGTATATGCATATGACCGTGGATATACAGTTAATAATAATTTTTCAGTTGTTTTACTTATAAGAGACCTGCTTCTGTTTCTTCTTTTTGCAGAATATAATACAAGCCTCCTGAGGATTTGAGCCTTCTTTGCCATCCCTCCTCTCCATCTTCCCTAAATTATTTGTACCAACTTTAGATGCTATGATTGTTTCCACAGCCAATTTTCTAAAAGCTGCTTTCCTTTTTGACCCTGCCAATTTGTCCCTATTCCAGTTTTCCAAGCAAACTCCTATCTGATTTGGCCTTTAAAATTTTTCTGCAAGGTCTTCTTTGCTTTCTAACTGTTCCAATTTTTTTCTTCAACTTTCTTATTCAAAAGAGGCTTCTATACCTTTTGTTAGCATAAATTTATAACAAAAAGCAATTTCTCTTGTTTGAATTTTCTTTTGCTCCTGTGTTAAAAGGACAATGCACACTGAGGCAGATAACTAAATTCTTTTTACATATTGGAGACTCATTTAAACGGGTAGAAGACAAAAGTATATTTTCAAAACTATTAAAAGTTTTAAAACTGCATCATGTTTAAATTGCTTATAAGGAGAAGGAACTTATTTTGTTTATTCCCAAGCCCCTTTTTCTAAATTTTGGCTCTGGAAATATACATGAATATATAACACATATATAAATGAATATAATAAAAGTAAGTTCTTATGAAAAAACATTTAGTATTTTTAATCAAACTTCAGACACCATCAGGCATCAGGGGAATACATTGTGTGTTTATGTGTGTTTAAACTTTTTACTGCAGTGCAACTTTCACATGGAAAAGTACACAAACAACAAGTGTATGATTTGACGAATTTCACAAACTTACAATACCCATGTAATCATCTAAAGGGTTGAGTTTTTATCTTGTTGAAAAAGTGTCAGTGATGGGTTCTTGAGAAATGCATGCATAGTTGTCTAACCTCGTTGTCAAATTTATGTAAGCATGAGGCTGTCTCTCCAATTAAATTATATATTCTACATGGTCTGACAGTAGGACCATAGTTTATATCATATATTTTTTTAACACAGATGTGTCTAAGTGTCCTGAAATGAGGAAACCCTCAATAAATGAATATGAACTCAGGCTCAGTATATTAAACATTAATGCATGCCAATCTCTGCTTTATATGCTTTCATTTTCTGTTTCACTTTCTACATCACTGACCTTTCCTCCTGAGCATTTTTGCCAGCTCCAACCTCACCAGCAAATTGTTTAAGCTTCCTAGAACTCTTCTTCATCCACACCACTTCTGATTGAGCCCAGTTTTTCCCATGGCTTTAAATAACACCTATTAGCTAAAGATTCTCAAGTTATCAGTAATTGCACTCATGGCCCCAATTAATGGCCTTTCTGTATTCATACCCTTTGCAATGTGACTTTGCAACAGGTCAAGAGGTGAAATCTATTTCTCCATTTACTGAATCTGAGCTGGTCTTATAACTTTCTTTGACCAATGGAATACTGGGAAATACCTATTGTGAACTTGAGCTTCTACTTACTTTTGGAATTCTCCCTCCACCATATGAACAAGCCAAAGGCAACCTACTAAAGAATTAAAAAACCACATGGACCATTCACTATCTAACAGTCGACCAACCCCCAGAAGCAAAGCTACCTAGCCAACTGTCTAGCTGACTATTGATGCATGAGGGAACCCAAGCAAGACCAAATAAGACCTCCCAGCTTAATCCAGGTCAAATAACCAAACTGCAAAATCATAAGGTAATATGTTATTGTCTTAAGCCACTGATCTTTGGTATGGTTTGTTATACATCAATAGCTAACTGATATAGCAGCTTAAACTTGTATATGCAATACCAACCTGACAGATAGCTTATAGTCATTTTTTAAAAATCTATAATAAATTTTATTTTCACTCCAAGTGCAAAACCTCCTCCTTTTCAGTGTTCTTTCAGAAAGTAACCCCATCATCTAACCAGTTCTTCAAGTCAAAATGCTGGAAGATACCATTTAATTCTTTCTTTCCCTCACCTTTCAAATCCAATCCTGCTGATTCTAAATTTTTCTTGAATTCGTTTAGTTTATTTTTTAGCTCCACTAATATCACTTCTCCAAGTCTAAGTTGCTGATACCTCATGCTAATAGCACTCCATTACATTGCATTACTTTGTAGCTTCTTGTCTAATCTCCCCACTACTTCAGAACTTTTTCACACAACATTTAGAGTTTTGGTTTTTAAATCCTACATGGTTGCATCCATCTCCTTTCAAAACTTTCAAAAAAACTTCCGCCGCCCTCGGTGGCTCAGCCTGTAATCCTGCGCCTTTGGGAGGCTGAGGAGAGTGGATTGCCGAGCCCACGGGTTCGAGACCCACCTGGGCAGCGAGACCTCATCTCTACAATAAATCAAAAAAATCAGCTGGGCGTGGTAGCGCATGCCTGTAATTCCGGCTACCTGGAAGGCTGAGGCAGAAGGATCGCTGGAGCAGCAGGTCGAGGCTTCGGGCCGGGAGTGGCCACTGCACTCCAGTCTGGGTGACAGAGTGAGACTCCAACTCAAAAAAAAAAAACCAAAAAAAACAACTTCCCACTATACTTAGAATCAAGTCCAAATTCCATATCATGGCCCATGAGGTCCTATATAACCTACTCCCTTTGTAGGGTGACATACACTCAGTGACAACATGAGCACATCCTGGATATGGCCCCAAGCAGGTGGCAAAAGCCTGGGGAGGGGTCCTGGGGAGTGGCCAACCCAAGATGTCCCCTTCCCCTCAGGCTCCTTGCCTGGACACGTAGGTCGTGCTGAGACCATGGACAAAGTGTTCTCTACCTATGCTGACCACATCGTGCTGCTATGCATAGTGAGTGTTCCCACGCATCCTCCCTTGATGCAGTTGCTCACCCTTCAATCCACACCCCGAGCCAAGGCTGGTTCATATCAGATCAGGCATGCTTGGATCAATGTTCATAACCTTTGATTATCTTTAGTTCATTATAATACTAAAATTCCCACCACCCCTAGAGATGAATTACAGCCATTCTGTGTGCATGCAACATATGAAGAAGCATGTTCTCACATTATGCCTGTGCAATGGAAATGCAACCCTTTACTTGCTTAACCCCACACTTCACCCTGTGTGAAATGCATATACCCTGTGTGTCTTTTACAAATCAGGAGCAGTTTTTACCTGTCCAGTTGACTGCTCCTGGACCACCTTCCCTGTATGTAAACTCTTGAACAAAGCCCATGCTTCGTTGCTTGTCTTTGGGTCTTTTCTTTGGTCTCTCAGACATAGCACCTTCCCTTTAGGGTCGTTGGGGAACTACACCCTTTTATTCTTTTTAATCTTTCCTGCCACTCTCGTTTTGACTCACTACATTCTAGCCACATTGGTTTTCTTGCTTCTTCTGGAATAATCAATCTCTTCCCCATCTAAAACTCTGTTCTTGCTCTTTTTTATTTGAGTTGGAGTCTCACCCTGTTGCCCAGACTGGAGTGCAGTGAACACTCCCGGCCACCGCAGCCTCGACCTGCCGGGCTCCGGCGATCCTTCCGCCTCAGCCTTCCAAGTAGCCGGAATTACAGACATGCGCTACCACGCCTGGCTGATTTTTTGATTTATTGTAGAGATGAGGTCTCACTGCCCAGGCGGGCCTCGAACCCGCGGGCTCAGGCAATCCACTCATCTCAGCCTCCCAAAGGCGTGGGATTACAGGCTGAGCCACCGAGCCCGGCTTGTTCTTGCTCTTTTATCTGCTATTAAAAAAATCTCTTCCCTTGCTTCTTGCTCTTTGCCTGGTGGGTTCCTTTGCATCTTTCTTGTCCCAGATTAAATCTCACCATTCTTGGAGGTCTTCTCTGGCCACACTGCCTAAAATGATCTTTCTACCCCACTGCTTTTTTCCATTATCCCATCCTGTTCAATTCATTGAAGGTATCACAATTGCTGGGATTTGGGGTACATTTACTTAGCAATTTGCCTCTTCTACCTGTCTTCTCCACCAGATCTAAAGTTCCATGAGGGCAAGAGACCATATATACTTTGTTCACTTAGCATCATCAGTGCTTACCACAATCTTTGGTCTGGGGTAGGCACTCAGTAAACATCAGTTAAATAAAGGAATTTAGTACAATTCTTTCAATAATACTATCAAGTAGATTTTTATTGCCCTAGTTTTACAAATAAGAAATTTGAGGGCAGGCATTGTTTGTATCACTTGTGCTCAGAGCAGATAGAGGGTATAGAACCACAGTGACCAGGACAATTTGTCATAGAAGGGGTGAGGGACAGGAATCTTTCAGTTTATGTGTAGAAGCTAGTCCTCAGTCTCAGATACTTGAGGAAAAAGCAACTGTGCACATGGTGGGAAGGAGTGCTGCAAGGGGATATGAAAGACAAAATAGCCCAACTCATACTAAGTGTTTCCCATCCTTGGATGACTGCCGTCACTGCCAGAGTTACGTTTTTACACAAATAAATCCAGATGCAGGAAGGAAGGGACAGATAAAATGGCCTTTCCTAACACCTCCCTCTTCGCAATGGGGACAATATTTCCCAGAAGCCTTCAGCCAATTGCTAGTTTCATTTCCTTGGCCAGAATTTGGCCCCAGTCCCACTACTAGACAAATCTTTGTGAAAGAAATCATGATTACCACACCTGGTTTACAGTCTTCCCCACTCATCATCACCTGGGAGAGACGTGTTGCCACTCAATTGTATGACGGTTCTAGTATTTATGATGGAAGAGAAGAATGGCTATTGATCACACAAGCTACATCATCTGACACAGCAATTCAATTACCCTGTGTTATTTTTGTCCCACTTTATTCTAGAAGGTGTGGATACTATAGCTTAAGTGAGTGAACTAAGAAACTCAGAGTTCAGTTTGATGACACTGAGTCTCACCAACATAGCAGTCTACTTTTCTCAGCAATTGATGAGCTCATATGTTGTATCCAAGAATTTCAGCCTCCCACCTCCTGGCAATGGATAAATTTATATACCAGACACAGCATAATAAAACCAAACTATATAATAGAACACTGTCCTGATGATAAACCTAAAATTGTCCTGATAAATAAATCCTGCCAGCCGGGCTCGGTGGCTCAGCCTGTAATCCCGTGCCTTTGGGAGGCTGAGGTGAGTGAATTGACTGAGCCCACGGGTTCGAGACCCGCCTGGGCAGCGAGACCTCATCTCTACAATAAATCAAAAAATCAGGGGGCGTGGTAGCACATGCCTGTAATTCCGCCTACTTGGAAGGCTGAGGCGGAAGGATCGCCGGAGCCCAGCAGTTTGAGGCTGCGGTGGCCGGGAGCGGCCACTGCACTCCAGTCTGGGTGACAGAGTAAGACTCCAACTCAAAAAAAATAAAAATAAAAATAAAGATAATAAATCCTGCAATGTTTTACATTCAACATTTTACATAAACCCTAAATATGCTCATATCAAAATAAATAATTTTTGGTTAAACACCATGTTTCTTTCTCCATATAGACAGTTTTTGTTTTTCCTAAAATTCAATCCATATGTTTTTCTTTCACTAGCAGTCATACAAGAGTTATTGAAAACTATTTATAGACTAATAGAGGCAAGTTTGGTCTTGTAGAACTGACCTTTGACCAAGAATGGTGAGACTAGGTTCTAATCCTAGAACTTCCAAAAAACTATCTGTGTGAATTTAAGGCAAGTTGCTTTATTTCTTCTTCTTTAAAATGAAAAGATTAACTAGACCAAGAGATCTCTAAGTTCTAAAATTCTATTATTGCATCTGGTGTCCCAACTGAAGCCAGTTGGACAATATATTAGAAAGGTGGTTGGTGCTAGCAGTTATAACAAACAGCCCCAGATTACAATATCTTAACACAATGAAAGTTTACTTCTCACATAACAAAGTCCAGCTGGATTCATGGGGCTTTCCTGGTGTCTTTCCTCCAAGCAGCATTTTAAGAACCCAGCTCCATTCATCCTATGATGCCACCACCCTCTGCATTTGGCCTCCATGGTTCCTATAGGAGAAGAGAGAACATGAAGAATGAAACAGGAGGTTTATATGGGAGGCACACCAGTTTGACCAGATACTTTGGCTAGAACCTTGTCACATGGCATCCGCCTAAATAAGAGAAAGATTGTGATACCAGAAAAAAGCAACAGGATTGGTAAGTATTAAGCCAGTCTGCATCACTAACATTTTTGAACATATTCCTTTCTCTAAATTCAAAGTAACTAGGAAGAATATTGATCTCATTCTGAATGTTCCTATCATGTCACTCTCTATCCCGTGTTTCTACATACCTCATACTACTACTGTATTTTGCCATGAATTCATTGTCAATATGTCTATCTCAAATTGTTGGCTGGGAGCTTTCCAAAAGAGGGCACTTGGGTAATTCATCTCTGTGGTCCTGAGGACTTAGTACAGTGGCTGGTATATGGTAGATCTAAGATAGAATGGAGTTTCTGGACAAATCAGAAAATAAGAGGTGTTTTCAACTGCTTTGTCCTGGTGATGGTAATGGTCAATGCCCACTCTCAAATATCTATATTGGAGATAGTTGGTCTATAGCATGAACATTTGGGTTTTTTTTGTGTATTTATTGGAGGGAGGGATAAAACTGCTTGTTTAATAGTCTAGAAAAGTTTGAGAAAATAACAAGTGTCATTTGCAGAATGACAATCTTTGGTCCGGGGTAGGCACTCAGTAAACATCAGTTGAATAAAGGAATTTAATACAATTCTTCCAATAATACTATCAAGTAGATTTTTATTGCCCTAGTTTTACAAATAAGAAATTTGAGGACAGGCATTGTTTGTATCACTTGTACTCAGAGCAGATAGAAGGTATAGAAGTACAGTGACCATGAAGATGGTTTACTGAGGTGGGAGACTGGTGGTGGAAGGAAAGGTAAAACTGTCAACCTTGCTCCCCACAGTGATGGGGAAAGACAATAGTGGGAGGAAGCTATGGGATGACTGTGTATTGTGACCCTCAGGCCTTTTGCAGCACTGGCTGGCAGGGCCTTCACCTTGACTACCTCAGGTCACCTCCTGGAGTCCATGGGTCTCACCAGGAGAGGGCATCAGGGCCAACATATCACTAACAAAATAGTTCTGCTCAAAGACAATCTCTGACTTGCCTTCTATCACATTCCACAGCCCAAAACTACCACCCAGCATGACCTAACCCAGAGTCCATGCCCAAAGAAGTGATTCTGCAGGTTACTAGAATTCCAAGAGCCCATACCTCAGAATTAGAAGACATTCCCATGGCATTCTCAGGCTCTTAGCAAGCAAACCAGAGATGTATATGTGAGCTTCCTTCACTTCAAGTTTAAAATGTGTTTTAGCTTTGTTTTTAATTCAGTAATAAGAAACATTTGTTTAAAGCCCAACTTCTAGAGCTGTGTTGTCCATACAGTAGCCACTGGCCACCATGGTTATTTAAATATAGGCTAATGAAAATTAAACAAAATTTAAAATGCAGTTCCTCAGTGGCACTAGCTACATGTCAAGTACTAAATGGCCACACGTGACTAATGGTCACCTTAGTGAAGCTTACAGCCATAGGACACTTTCTATCATCCCAGAAAGTTCTACTGAACAGAACTTCTCTAGAAATTACTTCCATGAAGTTAATGTGCCTGGCTTTCTAGGTCAAGATATCTCAACTCTATTTGGTAGAAAATGTGATAAATGTTTTAAGAAATCAAAAAAGCATCTGTATTTGGCTGTCATGTAAACATAGGCATACAATTGCTTAAAATAAATTGCACATATTTGAAGGGCCAGTTCCTCTTGGAAAGTTACATTTTATATCTCAACTATGAACACAGTTTTAACTTCCCGGAGCTCAGCGATAATTATGAATTACAGGTTAAAAAAAAAAAACAAAAACAGCTAGTGACTTCTGAGAAGAGTACGAGCAATGTAAGTCTTCTTCCAGATAAAAATAGAAGCAAGAAAGAACTGAAAAAGAAGACTGCTTATTTTTAAAGGTATTATCCTCAGGTACATGTCATTTTAAAGATTAAAATTTTATGTTTTTTATTCAAAGCACTAAAATTCCAAATATGTTAAGCTTCTAAGCTCTGTGACAAGACAAGGGATCATTTCTTTCCAAGGAAAGAAGTTAGTTCACCCTAGAGAAAAGTAAATTGTTTATCATTGGTCCAGGAGAGGCAAGGACCTTATATGACCTTTAGGGAGGCCACCTGGGCTAGTTATTTGAGCTATTTATAAAATCTCTGGCTGAGCTTCTCCAGAAATACGAGAGGACTACACTTCAACATCTCCTAAAGTAAAAGAGGCCACAAGGCTTGTTTTGCACAATTAAATACGACCAAGAGTGATGTATGTCTCTTCCAGTGAAGCGTTTAATTACCTGCTCTTGACTGATTTCCCCTTTTCTCCCTATGTTGACAATTACGGAATCCCAATTTGGAATCTCCATCAGCAGAAATTCATTAGTGATTATGACGAAAAAAGGCTCTGAAAATCCACACTGAACAAGTAGCAAGTAGAAGAATAAACTTTTGTTATATTAAGCCACTATGAGCATGAGGATGTTTGTTACTGCAATATAGCATAGCCTATTCTGACCAATACAATCATCCAAATCTAGGTCACATGGCACCAAATGGAAACATGGCTCTGAGTCTTTTGTTTTTCCAAATACAAATTTAGAAAGCTATATGAGTACAGGTTAAGAATTAGATAGAGATGAGGTATCAAATTTGACAAAGGTAATCCTGGGTCTGATTTCCTACAGACATTAATCACATGAAGAAGAAATGGTTTATTCATGTGAGCACAAGTGGTGTATAGAGGTTTACTTAAGCTCTGCTATGAGCTTGGGTCTCTTTTCCTGTCTGGTTGAATTTTTAAAAATTACTATACAAACTGTGTATACCTAAGACGCCTTTTCTACAGGAGCCTTAAAATTTTCATCCCTCTCTTTCCAGATACGCTGCCAAGAGAATTTTTTTCTTTAAGAACAAATAAACCATCGAGATTAACATCCAGTTTGCTGAGTCACTTGTTTTTCACTTGAATTTTAACTACAGAGCTCTGAAGACAGCCTGTGTGCTAGGGAAAGAAAAAGAGAGAGGAGACAGAGAGAGAGAGAGAGAGAGGAATAAATATGGATACATGGATACATAGACAGTTAAAAAGGATAAAAAATGGATACATAGATAGTTAAAGAGAGAGAATCTTTGAAAGGTTTGACTAAGACATCTTATTTCTTACTCTGTTAGTGGTAGCCCTGAATAAAAATATTTTAATAAAAACTACAAAGTGATTAAGGTTTGAATTGGGATTTAATAATGGAAAGAGCAAAAAACATGGCGTGAAAGATGTAGTTCTGTTTTTGCTTTTAGTTTTTTGTAAACCCTCATTCTCCACTATTGGCTAACTGACTTTGACAAATCAACTCACTTTTCTGAACCATAGTTTCCTCATCTACAAAGAGTGAAGAGTAAAACTTATCACATAAGTCAGTAGGCAGGATAAAATTCTATAAAATATATTGAAGGACCTAGGGAAGTACTTGATATCAGTCAGGGAATAATAAATATTTCTTTCTCTCTTTTCTTTCTTATATCATCTCTTCTTAATTCTACCAAAAAAACTTTCTTCTTCTTGAGGCGTCTTGAAGACTAGCTTTATCAGGGCAAACTGTAGTTCTATTTCTGCCATTTTTTGGAATACTGGAATACTACTCCTTTATTTAATCTTTACAATAACCCTGTACGAATTTATCCCCGTTTAACAGAGGAAACAGAGGCTAAAAATGTGTCCCAAGTCCACACAAATAGTCTTTTAGTCATCTATTGCCACAATAATTCGATGTTACAAACTTCCCCCCAAGACTCAGTGGCTCACAACAACCATTTGCTGACTCATCAGCCTACGGGTCAACCTGGCAGTTCTCATTTGTGTTGGCCTCTGTAGCGCCCACTCATGCACTGCAGTCATCTGGGCTTTGGCAAATCTCTTTAGTCTAAGGCCAAGGAACAATAAGTAAGCTGCAAGAAATGGAGTAATCTCTAGTTTCTTTCTTAAATAAAGTGCTGATCTTGGGCCAACTAACTAACCTTTCCAGAACTCCATGCCAAGAGAGTCTCCTTTGGTCCAGTGCCTTAAACCATGCAACCCTGGAGTAGAGAAAGGAGGAAGCCCATGATTCTAATAAAAAGGCTGTCTCTCAACCCCACACTCCCCCTGAGAAAAATGACTGATAGCAGGACAGAGCATACCAAGAGCACACAGGACATACAGAAGCTTCCAATCCTTCAGTGATTCAAGGGCAAGACAATTAAGAAGTAGAATTCACCACAATGGGAGATTATTGACTTTGATATAATTCAGCACAGCATCATAACACAGTGTGGTCCATGGACCAGCAACATCTGCATCATCTGGGAGTGTGTTAGAAATATTGACTCTCAGCCAGGCTCAGTGGCTCAACCTGTAATCACAGCACTTTGGGAGGCCGGGGTGAGTGGATTGCCTGAGTCTGCAGGTTTGAGACCAACCTGAGCAACTTGGTGAGACCTCATCACTACAATTAAAAAAAAAAATTTTTTTTTTTTTTGAGTTGGAGTCTCACTCTGTCGCCCAGACTGGAGTGCAGTGGCCACTCCCGGCCCCCGCAGCCCTGACCTGCTGGGCTCCGGCGATCCTTCCGCCTCAGCCTCCCACGTAGCTGGAACTACAGACGCGTGCTACCACGCCCGGCTAATTTTTTGATTTATTGTAGAGATGAGGTCTCGCCTGCCCAGTTGTCACGAACCCGCGGGCTCAGGCAATCCATTCACCTCAGTCTCCCAAAAGCACCGGATTACAGGCTGAGCCACCAAGCCCAGCTAAAAAAAAAAAATTTTTTTTTTTAAATAGCCAGGCATGGTAGCGCACGTCTGTATTTCCAGCTACTTGGAAGGCTGAGGCAGAGGATCGCTGGAACCCAGCAGGTTGATGCTGGGGTGGCCGTGAGCGTGAGTGCACTTCAGCCTGGGCAAAGGAGTAAGACTCCAACTAAAAAAAAAAAAAAAACAGAAAGAAAAAAAGAAATGCTGACTTTTGAACTTCACTTCAGACCCACTAAATCAGAATCTGAGAAGCACTGCATTAGTAGTAAGAATCACAACCGGATCACACCACTGGAAAAGCATCTGTAGCAAGGTTTACTGTATTAGATGTATAAACCCTTCAAGCCCCAAGACATTGCTAAGCCTTTGACCTCCCATTTAAGCACTTAATACCTTCAGTTGTCAAGAGACCACACTCCCCAGGATGAGCACCTGTTATTTTTGCTAGTTCAACGTGCATTTCCTTCTTGTTTATCTCATTCTGATTTTTCTTTGGAAGAATGTTGCTTTCCCACTCCCATTCCATATATTTTGAGTTGGACTTATCATGGTTCTGGGAATGGACGTGTGATCTAGATCTGTCCAACCAAAGAAATATCATGGATTTTTCTGGAATGATTGCAAAAGTGATGACGTGATGTGTTCTTTTCTGCTGTTGATCATAGCTGGCTACGTCTGTCTAAGAATGAAGTCAGCACAGAGATGATGAGAGAGAAGTTCTTGACGACATTGTTTGAACACCTGATTCCAGCCTTGCTTGAAACTCTAGATCTGACCCCAGACTTTTTAATTATATAAGACAATATATTTCCCTTTGTACTTAAGTGATAACTATCTGAGATTCCATAATTTGTAAGTAAAATAGTTCTGCTCTGCAAACCAACCCCATGTTTCAAGCTTGCTGACCCCACACAAGTCCTTGGCTCCATGGCCAGTCTCTCTTTTGTTCCCTATCACCTGTAACATAGTAATTTTCCAACTTCCAAATTTCAAAATGTTTTTAATTATATGTGTTGTTATAGTCACAAGCCTAATGGGATTTCATGAGAAAATACTGGGTGTTTTTCCAGAGGCCTGAGGTAGACATGATTTTTCAAAAGCATATAATGGACCTGATGTGCTGGGTTCTACCTATAACTCCCTACTCAAGGTGGGGATCAAGAGTTCAAAGTGCAGAATCTCACACCCTGGCCCAAATCTGCTGTACCAGAATCTGCATTTTAACAAGATTCCCCCAGATGATTCATCCACACACATTTGAAAAGTGCTACTCTAAAACATATCACATTGTGGGGAAAAGTTACTGCCTAGGAGTTAAAAGGCTGACCTTGTATTCCTCATCTTCCACACTTTTCTCATTTATGGAAGGAGCAGACAGGACTATTTTGGAGATTTACTTCAACCCAGACTTTCCAAGACACTCATATTTTGGTCCTTTGTTGAAACAGATTGTGACAATCTAGCATGCAACTTAACAGGAAAGACAGAAAGAAGAAAAAGAAAAGGGTTTTTCTGTTAGTAAGAAACAAATTGGTTGTACCCTGTGTGTGGCATGGCATTCTACACCAACTAAAATCAATGTTTTATTTTGCAAATGAGAAAACAAGCCCAGAGAAGGTTAATTGCATTTCAAAAAGCCACACAGTACAGACATAGCAGGGCAGGGATGAGAAATATTCAGCAGATATGAGAAAGTACAAGGGAACATAAGGGAAATGTTTGGGCACTTGCACTCTGGAGCTGGCAGCCAGGGTCCTGGTACTAATTAGTTTAACATCTTTGAGTAAGATATCTAACTGCTCTGTGCTTAAGTATACACATCTGTTCAATGGGCATTATAATAATGTGTACAACATGAAGTTGTAAGGGTTTAAATCTGTAAAGAGTTTAGAGTATAGAACTACGCTGACAAAATATGACATTTTATATATGCTTATTTAAAAATTAAAAATAAATCCCAACTCCCTGTCTAAAGTATATTTTTCATATACTATAGTTCTTCTGTGCTGGAAATGTCCCTTTCCACAAGATTTCTTTTTTTTCTTTTCTTTTTTTTTTGAGTTGGAGTCTCACTCTGTCACCCATACTGGAGTGCAGTGGCCGCTCCTGGCCACCGCAGCCTCAAACTGCTGGGCTCCAGCGATCCTTCCGCCTCAGCCTTCCAAGTAGCTGGAACTACAGGTGCGTGCTACCATGCCTGGCTAATTGTTTTGATTTATTGTGGAGATGAGGTCTCACCAAGTTGCCCAGGCGGGTCTCAAACCCGCAGGCTCAGGCAATCCACTCACCTCAGCCTCCCAAGGCGCGGGATTACAGGCTGAGACACCGAGCCCGGCTCCACAAGATTTCTTTGACCTGGCAATGTGTGAGGAATCCCATCTTACTCAGTTCTTTTAAAAATTACCTTTATTTTTTAACGTGGTGAGAAGTCTTTAGATTCTTAACATGAATTAGTTACTTAGTGATTTATTCTTAGTAGAAGCTACCTGCAGCAGAAGGCAAGGTCATTAGAACTTCTTGAAGGGAGAGAAAATTTGAAGAAAAAAAAGATTGCGTGGATGAAAAGGACCAGGAAGAAACAAACAAGGCAACTTCTGTACATCAGTTTATCAATGGTTAACCCAAGAAGTAGGCTGAAATACTAGATGTATGTGGAAAAGGATTCTTGAATTATCAAATTATGTCCAGGATCCACTTCAATCAAAGTAAGTCAGAGTTTCTGGAAAGGTTATCCAGACATCATTTTTACAATTGTGGTGAAATGTGTATGAAATTTGCTATTGTAACAATTTTTAAGTGTGACATTAAGTGTATTCCTTGTTGTGTAATGATCACCACCAACCATATCGAGAAATCTTTTCATCTTGCAAAACTGAAATGCTGTACTCATTTAACAATAACTTCCCATTTTACCCTTTTCCACTTTGGTAACCATCATTCTATTTTCCATCACTATGAATCTGACTATTCTAGGAACCTCACATAACTGAAATTATACAGTATGTGCCCTTATGTGACTGACTTATTTCACTTAGCAGGGTGTACTCAAAGTTTGTTCATGTTGTAGCATGTGTCAGACTTTCCTTCCTTTTTAAGGTTGAAAAATGTTTTGTGGTATGTATATGCCACATTTTGTTTATTCATTCCTCCATAGATGGACACTTAGATTGTTTCTATCTTTTGGCAATTGTGAAGAATGTTTCTGGGGGTTTTTTTGGTTTTTTTTTTAGTTGGTGTCTCACTCTGTCACCCAGACTGGAGTGTGCAGTGGCCGCTCCCGGCCAACGCAGCCTCGACCTTCTGGGCTCCGGCGATCCTTCCGCCTCAGCCTTCCAAGTAGCCTGAACTACAGGTGCGCACTACCACACCCGGGTAAATTTTTTTGACTTCTTGTAGAGATGAGGTCTACGCCAAGTTGCCCAGGCAGGTCTCAAACCCGCAGGCTCAGACAATCCACTCACCTCAGCCTCCCAAAGCGCGGGATTACAGGCTAAGCCACGGAGCCCGGCTGTGAAGAATGTTTCTATGAACATAGGTGTACAATTGAAAGACCTTGCTTTCAGTTCTTTTGGATATATACTCAGAAGTGGAATTGCTGGATCATATGAAAATTCTATTTTTTTCTTTTTTGAGGATCCACATACCATTTTTCATAGGGGCTGCATCATTTTACACTTCCATCAACAGTGTGCAAGCATTCCAATATCTTCACATCCTTGTCAATCCTTATTATTTTCTGGTGATTTTTTTTCCATAGTAGCCATCCTAAGGGTGTGAGGTGATATCGAACATCTTTTCGTATGTAAATTGTATATACATTTGCATATCTCTTAGGAAAAAAATATCTATTCAAATCCTTTGGCTATTTTTGAATTGAGTTGTTTGCTTTTGTTGTTGCTGCTGTTATTAAATTATTGATGTTCTTTATATATTTGGTATATTAATTAATCCCTTGTCAGATACATTATTTGCAGATATTTTCTCCCATTCTTTGGGTTGCCTTTTCACTCTATTGATTATGTCCTTTGATGCCCAGAAAAATTTAATTTTGATGTAGTCCAACTTATCTATGTGTTGTTGTTATTATTGCCTGTGCTTTGGTATCTTATATAGAAATTATTGTCAAATCCAATGTCATGTAGCATTTCCTCTATTTTTTAAAGCGTTTCATACTTAGAGACTTTACATGTAGGTCTTTGATTAAATTGAGTTAATTTTTGTATATGGGATGAGGAAAGGGTCCAACGTCATTCTTTTGTATGTGGATGCCCAGTTTTCCCAGTACCATTTATTGAAAACACTGTCCTTTCCCTCATTGAATTGCATGGACTTCACATCCTTACCAAAAATTATTTCACCATAAATATGAGGGTTTACTTCTGGTCTCTCTGGTCTATTCCATTAGTCTATATATCTCTTTATGCTAGTACTACCCTGCTTTGGATACCATAGCTTTGTAATAAGCTTTGAAATCAGGAAATGTGAGACTTCCAATTTTGCTTCTTCATCAATATCGTATTGGCTATTTAGGGTCCCTTGAAATTCTATATGAATTTTAGAGGGACTTTTCTACATCTGAACAAAAATGTTGATGAAATTTTGATAGGAATTGCATTGAATTTATAAATCAGTTTGGATAGTATTGAACTCTTAACAATATTAAGTCTACCCATCTATGGATACAGACTGGTTTTCTATTTGTTATTGTCCTCTTCAATCTTTCAGGAACATTTTATAGTTTTCTGTATGTCTTTTGCCTTATTGGTTAAATTTATTCCTAATTATTTTATTCTTTTAGATGCTACTGTAAATTTAATTGCTTTCCTAATTTCCTTTTCTGAATGTTCCTTGTTAGTGTATAGAAACACAATTGGTAGCTGGGCAGCTCAGCCTGTAATCCTGTGCTTTGGGAGGCTGAGGTGAGTGGATTGCCTGAGCCCGCAGGTTCAAGACCCGCCTGGGCAACTTGGTGAGACCTCATCTCTACAATAAATCAAAAAATTAGCCAAGCGTGGTAGCGCACACCTGTAGTTCCAGCTACCTGGAAGGCTGAGGTGGAAGGATTGCCGGAGCCCAGCAGGTTGAGGCTGTGGTGACCAGGAGTGGCCACTGCACTCCAGTCTGGGTGACAGAGTGAGACTCCAACTCAAAAAAAACAAACAAACACACAATTGGTTTTTGTATTTTGGTTTTGATCCTGCAAATTTACTGAGATCATTTATTAGTTATAACAGTATTTTGTGGAATGTTTAGAGTTTTCTACATATAATATCATGTCATCTGCAAAAAGAGATAATTTTACTTCTTGTTTCCAATTTGAATGTCTTTTAGTTTATTTTCTGCCTAACTGTTCTGACTAGAACTTTCAATACCATGTTGAATAGAAGTGGGAAAAGTGGGCATTCGTGTTTTAATCTTGAACATGCAGGAAAAGTTTTCATTGAGCATGATGTTGCTGAAGCCTTTATTATATTGAGGTAGATTCCTTCTGTTTCTAGTTTGTGTGTATTTAATCATGAAATGGTGTTGGATTTTGTTCAATGCTTTTGGGTATCAATTGAGATGATCAAGTGGATTTTTCCTCCATTCTTTTAATGTGGTATATTAAATTGATGATATGTTGAGTCCTCCTTGCATTTCAGATATAAATCCTACATGGTCTTAGTATATCATCATTTTAATGTGCTATTGAATCCTGCTTGCTAGTTTTTGTTGAGTATTTGTTAGGAGTATTTGTCTACAGTTTTCCTGTAATGTCTTTGGCTTTGTGTACCAGTGCTTTTTAAAAGTGCCCTGTAGTAGGCTGAATAACGTACACCAAAGATACCAAGTTCTAATCCCTTGAACCTATAAAAGTTACTTCCTTTGGGGAGAAAGGTCTTTTTAGAAATGATTAAGTTAAGAATCTCAGGATAAGGGCTTGTCCTCGATTATCTGGGGAGAGCTTAACTGTAATCGGGCCACAGGCAACAGAAAGATTTGGACAGATGTACAGAGAAGGTGATGTGGAGACAGAGAAAAGAAAGATTTGAAGATATTGGCCATAAGGATTGGAGTGATGTAGCCACAAGCCAAGAAATGCTAGCAGCCACCAGAAACTGGAAGTGGTAAGGAATCAATTTGCCCCAAGGGCCCCCAAAAGGATGAGGTTCTGCAAACCTTTTGGTTTCAGCCCAATTAAACTACTTTGGACTTCTGGCCTCCAGAACTGTAAAAGAACAAATTTCTGTTGTTTTAAGCCACCAAATTTGTTACATAATTTGTAAAACAAACTTGTATAATTTGTTACAGCAGCCAAATAAACTTACATACTCTCCATCAGAGTCTATTTTGTAGTCAAAGTTGAGAACCAGTAGCTCATAGATGTGTAAGTAGGAGTGTAGTACTTAGGGTGGGGTGTAAGGCTTAAGGAGGAATGTATGTGGAAATGGAGACACAATGTACCTCATCACCCTACTCAGCATCTTTTCAATTTAAGTTGAACTTAGATAGGGAGGTGGCATTAAAATTATTCTAAGTTCGAGGAATGCCTTAGAGGAAGTTAGAAGTCAGGGCTGGGAGGCAACAGGGGATTAGTATGCCAAGACTTAGGAGACAAATGACAAAGAAAATGATCCTTAAATGAACAGAGAAGCCTGAAATCCATGGAAGCCATAAGACTTCAAATAGGATGGAAGAAGAGGTAGGGTGTGTCATTTGTCAAATACAGAGAGGCTTTGAGTTTAGTCAGATGGAAGTGTTGGGACAGGAGGTAGACATCAGAAGTCTGGAAAGAAGGTTGTGACAATTTAGCTACAAAATGGTCAGTGCTTGATTCAGAACTCTTGCTGAGGAACTAAAAGGAAAGCAGGACTTTCCAAGAATTATAAATAAGATGGGAGGGTGGTATAAGGAATGAATCCTGGTAGAGGACCAAATGTGGGGAACGGAAAGTAATGAAATAATAATGGTTATCTTAGAAGGACACACGTGTAGGTTAGAAGACAAGTGGCAAGAAAAATGATCCTTAAATAAACAGAGGAGCCTAAAACTCATGGAAGCCATAAGACTTTAAACAGGATGGAATAAGTAGTAGGGTGGGTCATTTGTCAAATAGATAGAGGCTTTGAGTTTAGCCAGATGGAAGTATTGGGGCAGAAAGTTGAGCCAATGTAGGGTGTGAGGAAAAGATCCAACTTCATTCTTTTGTATGTAGATATCCAATTCTTCCAGCATCATTTGTTGAAAATACTATTATTTACCACATTGAGTTCTGTTGGCACCCTTTGTCAAAAATAAATTAATTATAAATTTAAGGGTTTATTTCTGGACATTGAATTAGATTACATTAATCTATTTTTATGCTGGTATCACAAGGTTTTGATTACTGTATCTGTGCATTAAGTTTTGAAATTGGAAAGTGTGAGTCTTTCAACATTACTCTTCCTTCTCAAAATTTTTTTTTCTATTCTAGGTCTCTTGTATTTCCATATAAGCTTTAGAATCCTATTGTCTATTTTTCTTAAAAACATACCTGTTTTTGACAGCAATTGTATTGATCTGTAGATCAATTTGGGAATAACTGCCTTCTTAATAATATTGTTTTCAATTCATGAAGATGGAATGCATTTTCACTTATTTAGGCATTCTTTTTAATGATATCTTGTAGTTTTTATTGTACAAATCTTGCACTTAATTTGTTAAATTTATTTTGAAGTAGTTTATTTTTCCGTGCTATTATAAATTGAATTGTTTTCTTAATTTTGTTTTTATATATTCATTTTACATTGTTCATTATTAGTGCATAGAAAAACAATTGATTTTTATATATTGATCTTGTATCCTGCAAGCCTGTTGAACTTGTTTACTACTTTCAATAGTTTATTTAGTGTGCATGTGAATTTCTCAGGTTTTTTATATTAAAGATTATGTCATTTGCAAATAAAGATAGTTTTACTTTTTCCTCGCCAATCTGATTGCCTTTTTAAAAAATTGCCAGCCGGGCTCGGTGGCTCAGCCTGTAATCCCGCGCCTTTGGGAGGCTGAGGTGAGTGGATTGCCTGAGCCCGCGGGTTCGAGACCCGCCTGGGCAGCGAGACCTCATCTCTACAATCAACCGGGCATGGTAGGACGCGCCTGTAATTCCGGCTACTGAGGCGGAAGGATCGCCGGAGCCCAGCAGGTCGAGGCTGCGGTGGCCGGGAGCGGCCACTGCACTCCAGTCTGGGCGACAGAGTGAGACTCCAACTCAAAAAAGAAAAAAAAGATTGCCTAATTTTTTGGCTAGAATTTCAGGACAACATTGAATAGCAGTGGTGAAAGTGGACTTCCTTGTCTTGTTCTGATCTTTGGGGGTAAACTTTCAGTATTTTGCCATTTAGTATAATGTTAGCTGTGGATTTTTTTCAGGTAGCTTATACCAAATTGAGAAAATTCGCTTCTATTCTTAGTTTTTCGAGTGTTTTTTAATCATAAAAGGGTGTTGGATTTTGTCAAATATTTTTTCTATACCTATTGATATGATTAAGTGGATATGTTCTTTATTCTATAAATATGGTACATTACATTGACTTACATGTTTGTTGACCCACTCTTGCATTCTTTTGGTTATTTACATGGTATACCTTTTTTCATCTTTCTATTTTCAACTTATTTTGGGAGTTTTTGTTTGTTTACTGATTTTCCTGAGCTACTTCTGTAAATCGTCTTTGTTGTATTTAGCCCTGAAGTTTCTGCTTAGTTCATTTAATGTTCAGCTCATGACTAGACAGAGATTTCCTTAAGTGCCCTACGCCAATAAGGCTCCAAGTCTTTGCTGAAAAGTTGTGTGTGTGTATGTGTGTGTGTGTGTGTGTGTGTGTGTGTGTGTGTGTGTGTGTGTGTGTTACGGTAATCTTTCAATGCTCCAGAGGTGAGTTTACAACACTGCCTTAGTCTTCACTTCCTGATGTAGTCTAAGGTCATGCAGAGGTGCGAGAAGAGGGTTTCTCAGACCTTAGAAGCATGCACACAGCTTTATGCGTGTGTATAGCTTTCTAGGGTCTCAGGAATATGCCAGAACTTTTCAAAGCCCCTATGGACACCTCATTTTCATCATTTCCTTTTAATATTTTTGGTCAGTTTCTTGTTTATCCCAGCTGCTATCACTGCCTCAGGTAGCTACTGTGTGAAACATTTGATGTTGATTGTTTTTGATAAATGCTTTGGGGAGATACTGTTTATGTTGTGTGAGCTGAGTCACATCAAACAAAGACAAGCTCTAAGGGTGGCAGATTTAAGGGAACTTTTAGCAAGTTAAATAGTGACAATTCTCTCTAGATGAGATTCTGAGGAGACCCAAACAAATTCTACCCCCCTCCAAAGTAAAGCTGGAGAAAAGGGAATGATATTAGGGCAAGGCAAATGTCACAAAATTTGCTATTCTTACCAAAATTCAGTCATTTTTTTCAAACAAATGTTCCTCAAATTGTTGCAAGCCTTTGGATAATTTCCAAAGTTCTAAAAAAATTATTTTGACAAATTTTGCCAGTGAGTGCTATTATTACTTTTGCGGAGGAATTTTAAGGAGGAGATTTTCAGAGGTCCTTACTCCTCCACCCCAAAAGTGACTATCCAATAATCATAATTTTACTATTAAAATACTGGCTTCAACAGACCTCCTGTCCAGATATTAGTTCTCACATCTTCTTTTTCAATTTATATCTCAGTATCTTGCCTTAGCATTGCCCTGAAAAAAACCAAAGGGGTTAAAAATACATTTCAGGGAATTGTTTTTCTCCACTATAAAAGTCGATGTTATTTTGATAGATACAATAAGAAAGTTTTAAAAACTGTCAAGTCATTATGAGATAGGACATTAAAGAAGAACTTTGCAGCCCACCCAAACCAGGAGTGCCTGTGTAAAAATTTTTAGAAATAATTTTCTCTCTGTTCTTTTTAAGAAGAGTAATAAAGTCATATGAAAACAATAATAAATTTTTATAAAGCAAAATAAAAATCTTGCACCATAATTATCTTTCCCAGAAATAACCGCCTTTAAGTATTTCAGTTTTAGTTATTTTTGTTTCCAACTTTAATTTCAAATAGAGTATTTTGATTCCAATTTTAAACAATATATAAAAAATGAGAATCTTCTCTGAGTGGATTTCTTTTTTATTACAACCACCACCAAACTTTGGTACTTCTATTACTTTCTGATTTTCTATTGCCTAACTTTATAATTATGTATATAACTTTATATATAATCATATGATATTACTAAATTTTATTTTTTTCTTTTACTAATCTTACACAAATTCTCTTAAACTTTTACCACATGAAATGAGTAAATTGAGGCTTCTGTATTATATGACCCCTCTCCATTTTGCCCCCCCAAGCACCCTCCTTTAGCTCTTACATTCTGCCAGCTCTATCACCACTTTTACATGTTAGCCCTCTGTAACATTTAGATTCTGTTTGATAAATGAAATAAAGTCTTTTATGCTTGGTGTACAGTTTGCATTTATAGCATTATGATTATATAAACAGTATTCACTGGAGTACCAGGTCACGTGGTAAGTCTTTAAAGAAGAAATGTCCTAGCTGGGCTCGGTGGCTCAGCCTGTAATCCCGCGCCTTGGGAGGCTGAGGTGAGTGGATTGCCTGAGCCCACAGGTTCGAGACCCGCCTGGGCAACTTGGTGAGACCTCATCTCTACAATAAATAAATTTTTTAAAAATGAGCCGGGCGTGGTAGTGCGCGCCTGTAGTTCAGCTACTTGGAAGGCTGAGGCAGAAGGATCGCAGGAGCCCAGCAGGTCGAGGCTGTGGTGGCCAGGAGCACCCATTGCACTCCAGTCTGGGCAACAGAGTGAGACTCCAACTCAAAAAAAACCAAAAACCAAAAAACAAAAAAGGAAGAAGAAATGTCCTTATGGCACTAAATCTTCATACACAGAAAAACAATAAGAAAGCACAAATGGAAAATATTTTCTTAAACTGCATCAAAAAATGTTTAAAATTGTGTCATATGACTGCCTTCATATTTGGAACAAAAATATATGATACAGCTTTTGTTTTTCTTGTCACCTATAGGGACCGTTTATTTTCATTACCAATAAGAAATGTCTATTCCATTGTCATTCTAATACTACAATAAGCCACATTTTATGTTACACTGTTTATTAAATGAACCAATTTATACTGAGTTATTTTTCTGCCTGATTCCTAGCTTTGATCCTAGGGAAAGAATTTTATCCTGGTGTTTTTGCTTTTTGTGGATTTCTTTATGAGTTGTTGTATTGTCCAGGTACAACCCTTAGAAAATATTTTTACTTGCAGAAAGAGTGCATATGAGGTAATTTTCCTGAGTCTGTGCACGTCTAGAAGTGTCATTATTCTGCCCTTCATACTTTATTAATATTTTAACTCGATATAGACTTATAGACTAAAATTTATTTTTCTTTCAATATTTGAAGACTTGTCCCATTGACCTGTACCATCTGGATTTGTTGATGGGAAGTCTGATGTTCATGTGACTCTTATTTTATTCCTTTGCATGCAGTCACCTTTTTTTCCTCTCTAGACTCTCCTAAGATCTTTGGAGAAAGTGGAAAATTATGCCCCAAAAATGCATACTCATTGTGTGGTACTTATTTCTCAATGAACAATATCATATTGTTATGATATTAGTCATATAAATGGCTGAGTAACTATTTAACAAAATGTTTTATTATTGAGGTGATCAGGAAAAGAAAGGAAGGTAACGTAAGAGTTTATTATCATCTGTCATATCAGGAAGTCAACTGATAGTCTATTTTATAAATCAAAAATTAACGATGTCTGCATGTTATTTAGAAACAAGAATTTACCCAAAAAAGCAAATATCATTGAAGATGATTTCCTCTGAGAAATAAACCATAGATGTAGCTATATACAAATGCATAGCGTTAAGAAGGAAAGGGTGCTATTTAAAAATAGTGTGGGGTAAAATAATAAAATATGATAGTGAGTTAAGGTATGCAATTTTTAGCTAGTTTGGATTGTCAGAGAAGTTTTCTTTAGAAAAAGTGGCATTTGAGAAGATGAGACATGAGAAGATCTGATGGGGAATATTTCAGGTAGAAGTAATAGCAAGTGCAAAGGTCCTGAAGCAGGAATATACTTAGTTGTTCAGTGGACAGCCAGAAGGCCGATGTGATAGGAGTGAAGAGAAGAGAGGGAGCATGTTGGGTAATGAGTTTGGAGAGGTGTTCAGAAGCATGATCCTGTAGGGTAAGGGAAAGACTTTTCAGTGTAAGGGGAGCTACTGAAAGTTTCTGAGAAAGGAAATATAATCATATTTGTCTTTTCAAAGTATTATCATGGCAGCTTTATAGAGAAATCGGGACAGAAGACAAATTAGTTGGCTACCCTAACAGTCCAAGTGAGAGATGATGGTAGCTTAAACTAAGGTGGTATCTGTGAAAGTGTTGAGAAGTAGTTGGATTTGGAAAATGTTTTGAAAGTAGAACAACACAGTGAAATAATATAAGATTTTCATCCTCAGGAAGTGGAGAATGTAGGTGCCATTTGCTAATATGGAGAATGAAGAGGAAGGAAGCCTCTTGGAGTTAAAAAAATCTGAAGTCTACTTTGGACATGCTAAGTTAGATGTCTATATTTGCTTTATACTTAAGTGCAGATATTGAGTAGAGAGTTGTATATGCAAGCTGGAGTTCAGAAGATAAATTAAGATAGAATGTGTAAATATGAGAGCATCAACACATAGATACTATTATATTCAAGGTCCTGGAACTAGATAATATTATCAAAGAATAGGAGTATAGAGAGGAGAAAAACTTCAAGACCTAAAGCCTAAGAGTTGGGAAATTGAAGCAAAGCCAACATAGGAGAGTGATAATAAGACGCTTCTGAATATGCTAGTTTGGAAGATAGGGCACCTTGAGAGATTGCTAAATAAGAATGTAAGAAGAGAAACAAAGTGTCGCAGAGTAGGTAATCAATGTATGCATATGTAGGTTCAGTTTGAGGTGTCTTTGATCCACCCAGTTGAGCGTGTCTAGTAAGAAGCTAGGAATGCAACTCTGAAGCTCATAAGAGTGAGTGAAACTAGAAACATGAGATTAAATGTGTTATATATAAAATTATGATTAAACTCAAGGGCATGAATCCGAATTGCTGAAGACAGCATAGAAGGTAAGGAATAGGACATTGACTCTCTTGATGTACCAGAAGTCTGGAAGGCCACTCAGAATTCTGTATTATTTGATATGGGACTTAGAAAGTTTCCAGTACCTATTTCAACTCTACTACCAACTGGCTGTGTGGCATAAAATCTTCATGTACTAATTGGGAATTAAAATAATAAGTACTATTATACACACCTCAGAGAAATATTGCAAGAGTAAAATACGATCATGTGTGTGACAGTGTTTTGCAACTTGTACAGGGCTATACAAATGGAGATGCTCAGTTTGGGGTTTTTTTTCTCTCTTTGGCTTCGAGTAGAGTAGTTTTCATGATGAAGAGTCAGGACAGGCTCTGTGGACATATGGAGCTCCCAGGGGGTTTGTGTAGGACTCAGAGAAATGTCCAGCTTAGCCTGCTGGGCATCACAATTTTGCTGCTTCAACCCATCTGCTATGGAAAATGAGGAGCCAACAAAGAGGAGAGAAACAGAGGTGAGGGCACCTGATAATGAGAGATCTAAGAAATGGAAGGAATAGGCACACAGTGTCAGGTTAACCTAGAAGCCAATAAAGATGAAAAACCCACTGGGCATGACCAAGAGATTGTTAGTGCAATCTGCCGACATATTAGCAACCTGCTTGCCTCGCCTATTCGCAGGCAGAACTGTAATGCCCTTCTCTGACAGTATCAGTGAAATGGTGTGAGATATCTTTACTCTATTCTCAGCTATATCCTGACTCATTCACTTCAACCCATCTCAACATCTCAACCTGATCCTCACCTTCAGAGTTCCTTACCCTTGGAATCAATTTTTGTTTAAGATCTTATATCACCTCCCTCAAAACCACTAGTCCACATTGCCCTTCTGTTCTGACCTCTGGCTGGCCCTTTCAGGAATATTTTGAGTGCCTCTTCAACCCTGATTCTTACTTAAGCTGCTTATTAGACATTGATCTCTGAATTCACCTCTCCCTTGGTTGTGATTTGCACAGTTTACCTTTGAATATGTTGCTTCTGTTTACTCCATATTAACAACCTGGGTACCTCTCTTGGAATTCACACCAACCAAACCACTGATTCATAGATTCACCCTCTAGCAAATGAAACCCTGAAACTACTAAAAAAAAAAAAAAAAAAGCATGCACAGATGACACTGTGTTGAGGCAGAGAGGTTAGTTGGAAAGGGAGGAAGTCATTCTGATAGAGCTGGAAGAGTTTACACTAAAACATAGTGATTATAAGCTTGGGCCCTGGGATTCAAATTCCAGCTGTACCATTTATGAGTTCTGTCCTTGGTCAAGTTATGTAACCTCTCTAACCCTCAATTCCCTTCTCCATTTTACCTAAATCTCAATATATTCTAGCACCAAGTATATGACAGGTATTAGAAGTTGAGTGAGTGAATTAATACAGATTTTTTTAAAAAACCAAGGCCCATGATTAAATGATACATATGTAGTTAATAACTAAGGAAGAAATTAATCCTCCATATTAAAGCAGTTACATACCATTAATTAGGGAAATAAAGTTAAAGTCTCATCAAAATGATGGATTTATTTTATTTAACCAATACTGCATAGTGCCAGACATGATTCTAAGTGCTTCACAATTTTCTTGTGTGTTGGGTATAATTATTGTCCCCATTTGTCTATGGGATAATTAAGGTACAGAAAGGTATAGAATTAAAAAGATTCTTGAAAGACTTACTGAAGGAATACTGTGGTCCCTTTCAAATAGCCTTTTTCAAGTTTACTAATTTAGGCTACCATGTTCTCTGTTTCTGATTCTCAGAAGGCGCTTCCTCTCTATTTGACTGTTGGCATGTCACAGCCTTAGGGAGGGTTCTAGAATACATTCATTTATGAGAAAGTCTATAATTTCGATGCCTTAAGGAAGCTTCCCATGATACTGTTCATTGTAAAGAACAATGGGTTATTTTAAATTCTGGGTGTACACTCTTATTTTTTCTTAGCATGGCAAGTCAGAAACAGCCACTAATATTCCTGGTTCTTTCTACCTCTCACAAGATATATCCCTACCTCAGAGGCTTCAGGGAATCAGGATAGCCTGGGGAGTTTAGACTTACTGCTTTTAAGTGTTTGCCAGTTACCACTTCTTTACGATCTGAAAATAGGGTGGAGAGCTGGGTAGAAACTGGAAGAACATATAAAGAGAAAGCAGCAAACAAACCATGTGGAAAGCAAACTGAGGACTCAAAACAGCTGATGTATCAAATTGTATATTCTTGTGCTCAAGCCTAGTACCCTCACAGCCTTTTAAAACATTGTCACAGGATGCCAGGATGTAGAGGGCTTCTAAACTAGGCTGCCTCTAAGTTACTTTCAAGTTGACTTTGGAAAGATCACATGGAATTTTATAAATTATTTCCCTTATGAAATTGTAATAGTTGAGTCAACCATGAATCTTGCACCTTACCGCAGAAGTATAAGATGAATGCTTTGGACCTGGAACTACTGCAGACCAAGACCAAAAACCTTTCAGAGGCTGAATTAGCATAGTGTAAATATCCATCCAGCAGAACAGGTAATTTTCTCATTACTCATCAAATCCTTTCCTAAGCATTAGTTACTCTACGAGTTGATTCTTTATAGAAATAGCCCACAAGTAGTTGAATCATTTTGGAGCAAATTTTCTATCACCTTCCTTCTCTGTGTGGTTCAGGCCTTTGTAAAGCCTGAGTGACATGAATCTGCTGGTTCCCTACTGGCAAGGATGATAAAATGTTTTCTTAATTGTTTCTGTTTTGTTTTAGTTAAACAATGAGAAAATTCTAAGGGAAGAAATCTCATTATCATATTCAAAATACATCGAGGGCTGTCTGATCACAGTAAGTTTACATTTACCCAATATTTATACTTCTTGAGTTAGACTCTGTTACCTTTCCTAGAGCAAGATGAAGACTCTCTCAACTAGCATCATTTTTAAAACAAGCACAGGGCAATGGAAAATGTTGTCACTACCAGGAGATAATCCTGAGGGCCCATGGTATTTTCTGTAATGCCTTGAATCAGTCTGGCTGTCTCCTCTTATCTGTCGTTTTTAAAGAAATCAGTGTGGAACATCAGCAGTTGAAAACTCAGAATACCAAACCAGTCCTTCCCTGTGACTCCCACAGAGCTTTTGACTGCAGGATAAGCCTTCTTCACTGACGTAGCTGCTTTTTTAACTTTTTTTTTCAATCTGGAAAATCCCCCGCCTCCTCCATTCCTTCACAAAACCTTCTGCCTGAATGACTTCGAGTCTGAGGGCCATACACATATTTTGTTTCTCCCCACTGCAGGTTTTTTTTTTTTCTCTCCCAACTTCCGCATGCTGCTGTTTTCTTAAAGTGTCACATTTTAGGAAAAAAAGTTTCTCACCATAAAGGATTTTGCTGTGCCATTGCATTGTCACCAATTCCCCCCACCCTATTCCAGCTTGTTTTACAATGCAAGAACCATAATTAAGAGAGTTTTATTGGTAATTAAGTATCTAAAGACTACGCAGACTTTCTTCTTTATTGTATAAGAATCTTAAATGTTTAATGAATATTTAAGTAAACAAATTTCAGCAACATGCCTTATTTTAGGAATACAGCTTTAATAAAAATCCAAATACTGTTAATTATTATTGCAAGCATTCAAATGTCAAAACAACCTTTGGGTCAGGGAATCTTTAAGAAACAGTGATGTCTACTGGTTTCAGTTAAAAGCATCCTTTATTAAATTCTTACAGTTCTCTCCTTCTAAACACAGTTCCTTTACAACTCTTCTTCCCTCCTTCCCAAAGCCCCCCCCCCCCACCCTGCAATCGAGTGCAATTAAAGGCTTTATTATTGCTTAAGCTTTTCTCTCTCTCTTTCCATCCCTTTCTCTCTTCCTCCCTCCCCCTCTCTCCCCCTCGATCCCTCTCTTCCTCCCCCTCCCCCTCTCTTCCTCGGTGCTTGTGTGTGTTGGGGGAAGGATGATGTTTGAATGCTGTTTTTCAGGACCCAACTCTAAATGGTTTCTCCTCAGTAAAACACGGATTTTCCATCGCCTAAAAGAGGCCATCAAGTTTTAACATTGCGAGGCACGACTTCTAATCGCCTTCTTCCCGGAAAAGTACAAACAGTTCTTCAGACGAGGTCCCCACCTCCCACGCGCTCCCAGCTCACCCTCCCTGCGGAGAGCCCCGCGACAGCCTCCCCAACACCCGTGAATCATCCGGAGAGGCTGCCACCACCGAACGATTTGCACCCCCCCAGCCCCCACCCCCCCAACCCCCGCCGCCGCCGCCACCACCACCACCACCACCACCACCACCACCACCACCACCACCACCACCACCACCACCACCACCACCTCCCGCCCACCCTGGGTGTCTAATGCACGGCAAGGGAGGAAGTTAGGATTACTGCTTTGTGGTTATTATTTTAATCTCTAATGTGACCAGCACGAGTAGCCTTTCTCTCCCACACCCCAGTTTGAGCATCCGAGGGCCCCAAGCTCGCCTCTCCGGGTTCCTAGGGTCTGCCTTCTGAATGACCCAGCAGACTCTGATGTGTCCCAGCCGCCCTTGAATCCGAAGCCCTCCACCCTCTCCCCGGATGTTTGGACGGTTGTGTCGGGTGTGTACGTGCCTCTGTGGACAATTTCTAAGACATCCAGCACAAAACCCTAGGTCCGCCTGCAAAGCCCACAGAAAACAGCGTCATCAATGTTGCCCTCCGCAAACAACTCTCAGCTCCAAGCCCCAAGTCCTGCAAGCCCACGCTGGCGGGGTTCATTGCGCTTCCCTCCTCTTTCCCCAATCATTTGATTATCTCGGCGATCATTGCTCTGACGTACTTTAAAATAGCATGCGCCAGTCTCTCTCCCCGACTGACCACATCCATGAGAACTCCAAGCCCTCGACGCTGCTTTGATAAAATGAAGAAATCACTCATAAAAATAGCAACCCACGTAGCTTGGCCATATATGGAGATGGTGGGGGTGGACAGGGATGCCCCTTCGGACCCTCTTCTTTGGAGAAAACAAATCGCAGCTGAGATCTCCCCCCACCCCTCCCACCACCACCTACAACTCCTCCTCTCCCTTCCCTTACATGACTCAACCAAAGACTCAACTGAATGGGGGGAAAACACACACACATACACATTCACATGTGTCCCAGCCGCCCTTGTATATGTTACACACACATATATACATGCATACACGTATACACACATGCACACCACACACACACACACACACACACACACACACACACACATATGCACACACACATAACAAAGAACATCAGGAAGCCAGTTGCGAGAAAAATGAGTTTGTCTAAGACCGAGTGTTAAAAATGGAGCCCTAAAGAATCGTCGGGTTCAGGTGTTTATAAGAGACTGAAATACACAGGTTTGCAGCAAAGCGCACGGGGAGCTGAGTCAAGCGCTCCGCACCTCCGGGCTCCTCCCCTCCACCCCAGCCCGGTCCTCCCTCCGCCCTCCCCCGACACTTCCTCCCCGCCCCTCGAGGAGACGGCTATTAAAAGCTGCTTACGTCAAAGGGACGGCCATCTTTGATGAGGGCAAAGCTCACGTTGCATTGAAGACGAAACCTCGGGGAGGTCAGGCGCTGTCTTTCCTTCCCTCCCTGCTCGGCGACTCCTCCACACTTGCAAGCTTGCAGGGACCCGGCGAACACAGCCCTCTGGAGAAACCAAGGTAAGGAGCCCTCTCCCCAAGTCGTGGTTCTGGCTTGGAGTGGCTGCTTACCCAGAAGAGACCGCAGCTGGGCAGTCCAAGTGAGCCCGAGCAAATACAAGTCTCTGTGCACTTAGGGTGCGGTATTCCGTGTGTGCACGTCTGGCTGGACGCCTGCCTGGGGCTTTATAAAGTGTTTTCGAGGTGAGCTGCTTGGGGAAGGGTGAACGGGGACACTGCAGATGGAGCGATAGGGAGGAAGAACGAGGATACGTACCGAATAATAACTTATTCTTCTGAAACAGTAGTGGGACCCTCTCTCTCTCTTCCATTTTGCGATGCAGTTTTCAGAGATGTTTGGGCTGTTGCGGTTTTCCCCCCACTGTCGTTCTAACCGTATTATTATGACTGTTGTTGCTAGGGCGCTCTTAGCGAGGGAAGAATCAAGGGGGAGGCAGGGTGTGGGCGCTGGGGAGGCAAAAGGAGAAAGGGGGAGTTCCCGCCCCGGGCAAGCTGCGCTGCGGCAGCGACAGCAGCCTCCATGCCCCACGGACTTGATTTATGCCGCCTGATCTACGTCAACTGCAGGCTGGCGGGAGGCGGGCGGGTCGTGCTGGGTGGGAGGGCTCTGCGGAGGGCCGGCGCGGGTGGGCTTGCTTCGGGGACTGCGGCGGCCCCGCACTCAGCACCCTGGATAGCAACACCGACCTTTCAGCACCGGGGACAGCGGTCCGGCAGCCGCGCCGCAACTACCTACCTGCGGCAGAAATGTCTGGCCAGGCTAGATGTGCAGGGGCTGGAAGCCAAATTAATCGTCTCTCAGAGACCCTAGTCTTACAGAGACCCTTAATAGAGCAGGTGTAGTAGGTTAAAAGAAAATAAGAAAGAAAAATAATAATTTCTGTTCATAGGAACTCCTTTGTGGAAATTGCCTGCTTCCCTCCTCACCTCAACTGCATAGCTTCGACAAAATAGTCTACTTGTGAAAATCTTCTGTGTTGTCCTCTGTTCCTTCTTTTAGGTAGGGACTATATACATTTTTTAGATTATGCATTCATCCTCCAGCATATCAGGGTTTTGTTTGTTTTTAACACAGAGTAGATCTTTTTACAGACCTTAGGCATGAGTAGGGTATATATGAAGATGCCAGTGCTATTTATTTACAGGGGTGATGTATCACTCCATATATTTATGTCTGAGATTAGCTGAGCTAAGCAGAGTCAACTTTAAGAATGAATTCCTCTTCCTTCACCCCCCACCCCCGTAATTAAGTGTGAACACAAGCACACATCCACAAAATTACATCTCTGAGAAATACCACAGGTCCTGTAGTTATAGATTTAACCTCTATGCGCATGGTTTCAGAGTTCATGAAAGTATTTCCTATTGGCATTGGTTATTGCAGACTGACAGATTTGGATTTTGACACCATTAAAACTGGTCTTCCTCGGGGTAAGCTGTGCTGGTCTTTCTCAGGGGACTCCAACTGTGTCCTTCAGGGTAATGCAGGTAAAAGAACCATGGTGTTAGACTGGAATCGGACTCTGACTCAAAGATTAGCTGCAATTTCTATTGTGGCACTGCGGGATTTTACTGAGGCAGTGATAAGTACTTTAGCCGTTTTATACTCTAAGGCTTGGAGCATCTGAGTGAGCAAAAATCATTAGGGATATTTCTCTCTGTTTGATATCAGTAAAATTGGCATTAAATGGCCAGGAAAAAAAGTACGCCATTTGAGTAGTTTGTAAAGAAGAGTAACAGCATCATAGACTATATAAAACACATTAAAGAAATATTAACATGATCCCCTTAAAATACCCAAAATAAAACCTTGGAGTGTGTTTATTTAGTCATACTTCAATCATTTGTAGACTACAGATCCTAAAATTCCTTGTTCACATACAGAAAGTGCTTTCATTCCCTGCTATTTAATTATTTCCTGGTGTTTTTCCTTTTTATAGATAACCATGTATTTCCATACATGTCTATGTTGATCTGGTATTGTACATGAATGTAATATTATTTGGGTGGTTATTTATAAAAGAGTATGTAAATGCATGAAATGAGTTTGTAACTCTGCAATCTACAAATGAAATAAACAACCATCTTTTAGTGATGGGAGGAGGGGAGGAAATATGAGCAAGAGTCTTTGAGAATGCTTTAACTTCATGCTGCATGTCCAGACAGCTCTCTGCGTAGTTGCGTCAAATAAAAAGCCCAACACTGCCGGAATTACGTGCTTGGACATTAGTAATTACTGCTGGGTTTGTTTGCTAGTGGAAGACTGGGGAGGAGGGGAGAGGAAGAGGACTGCGGTGAAGCTGGCAGAGGGCACAGAACTGAGAGGAAGAGGCAATGTGCACAATTATAGAGCTAATTTTAGAATGGCTTACTAAGAAATTGAAAAGACGTATCATTGAACCACGAATTTAACATTTACATCATTGACAAGCTTCAGGAGTGAAAAAAAATCAGGAAATTTCCCATTTTAAGTTTGCATTTTAAAAATCCAGGACAATGCGGTGAGAAGAGGCAGAAGCAGATGGACATAGGATGAGCCAGGAATCATTCACGCAGACCTTCTGATGGTATCTGCTTGTTTGTTCATGGGCATTTTCTGCATTCCACCTGAGCGTTCAAATGGCAAAACAAATAACAGTCTCCTTAACCTCTCCATGGTAAAAATCTCGCAAGAATTCACAATTTTATTTTTACTTTGTTAAATACACACAACCACACATGCACAAACACAATGCAAACTACCCCTTTATTAGCTTGCCTAAAGATATTTCTAAACTCTAAATGTTAACCATAGAGTGCAAGTTATCAACTGAAAGACTGATGTGTCTGCCAGTGACACCTAGCAGCTGCATAGCAGTAGGCCTTCAGCAGAATACGTAGTTTTTGATGATGAGTAGAGGTGAGAAAAATAATTTGAGAAAGACGTTGAGAGAGGAGGCATGAAGGAGAAAATAGATTAGTCTGATTTTTAGATGATGCACTATGAATAAACAATATTTCTCGCATTGCAGGACTGCTTTACAATTCTGAAAAGGAAGGAAAGTCTATGTTTTAAGCCTAAGTGACAGATATATTTCTGCAATGTCATCCCTTGTCAGCAGGGACCAACCTGATAGGAAGATAGTAATCAATCAGTAAGCAACAGATATATAAATGAACCCCATGGGAAATATACGTCTCATGGTTATATGGTCTTTTACCTCAATAAATTTAGCATCTAGCAATTTTAATAAAAACCATTAAACAACAAATGTTAATAAATAATATCAGAATTAAAATGCAATAAAATACTAGAAGAAAAATTATGAGGGCATATGTGATTAATTGCCAAGTGAATGTGACCAACAGTAAAGAAGGTAAATTCAGAAGAGGGCAACATCACAGTGGACTAGAACTATCTCAAAGAAGAGGCAGGACTTAAGCTGTCTTTTGGAGGTTGCAGAGAGGTGGGGGGAGGTCTGCTAGGTAGAAGTCATAAGTAGAACTTCACACCTAGGCAAGCCCACTCTGTGGTCAGCAAACCCTGAAAATGCACATCCATTTGGGTAGAGTGGGAAACTTGTGGTGGTGGGAGGGAGAAGGATAAGCTTTAATGGAGAGTAGGAGTTTTCTGTGGGAGGTTTTGAATGACAAGCTGATAATTTGATACTTTATCCTTTAATGTTGATTTCCGAGCCAAAACTGATATAATAACATGGCCACATCCCTTTAAACGTCCAGGAATTGCTATTGACAAAGTGGATCTAATTTGTGCTCTTCCAGAAGTAGATGGGAGCAAATCGGTATCACAACGGATGATTAATGAAAAATGATCAGTTTTATTTAGGTATCTTTTACAATCACTGTTCATGATACATACACCAACACAGACATATAAGTCCTTCTCAGAAGTTAATTGTAGGTTTCAGTTTTCCATTATTAACTAAAAGAAATTGTTCAAGATGAGTATCTGCCAGGGAGATTGAAAAGGAGGTTGGGAATCTGTTGATGAGAGGTCCCAGAAGATACACATGAGTAATAAACATGAGGCAGGACATTCTCTTGCCTCCTCTAGGTAGTTTACATTGTCAATTGCACTGACTGGGTGAATGAGAAAAGTTGTCAGTTCTGAGCATGTTTTGAGCACTGTGACAAATGGAACCATCCCCAAGTGACTAAAAATGAGCGATAAAAAAGATGCTGTGGTAGAATCTCGAAAAACTGGGGTGAGGTGAAGTGGGCAGTATTCAAGTTTCTTTCTATATCTACTTTCTGACTCCTACTCCAGGGCTAGCTTGAAGCCTGAACTATACCCATTTGCTGTTTAACCTTGTGGTTACTACTCTAATAGCAGAGCCTCAAAATTCCAAAGGCTGACAAAATTGTTAAGCCAAAATAGTCAATGGCCTCATGTAGAGGAGAAAATGGCAATTGCAGACATAAATTTTGTTGCTATTTCATTTCTGGCTATAAAATATTAAGAGACAATCCTCATCTGCTCCTCACAAAACACTGGCAGTAGAGACAATCACAGGATAATATTTTGATTTTCAAGCTGACTCCCTAGGGAAAATTTGGAGGTAGTGACATTTGATGCTGTAGGAGGTCAGGCTGGTCGTTGTTAAACTGAGCCCAGAGAGCCTTTCAAGCATCAGGCAAGGTGAAGAGAGGAGATACGACATAGCATTGAGGAAGTAGGACATGGTGAGTGGAGAGAAACTTTAAAAGAAATTAATCTTACAAGAGGAAAGAGCCTTCAGAGAAATTTCCAGAGAACTCCAGCCGTACTCCGAACTTCAAAATTGCTATTATTGCCATAACAATAATACCTACTCTTTCTACATATTTTTCACAAAGATCTCAAGCACTTCATCTAATGTAAAAGTCCAAGCAGCTTCTGATTTCTAAATAAATAGTGCAAACCCTAGTCATATAATATTAGATTGCATTTGGTAAACCATAAATCTGAATTAGGACACAGACACCCAAAGCAGTGATTAATCAGAATAGACCTGTGGGGGAGAAGTGTGAGCCACTTGTTCTAAAAGCATTTACCTACACTCCTCGTAACAGTCTTATAGTCAGTTTATTATTATTATTTCCATTTTACAGATGAGGTAGCTGAGGCACAGCAAGACTGAGTAACTTATCACAGGATGAAGCCAGAATATGCATGCAAGTGGTCTGACTCCAGAGGTTAAGCTCTTTATATATTATGCTACCTTTAGCATCGTCCACATTTTTCATATTGACCAAATGAGACATGGAAAATGTACATCATTTTTTTTTTTTTTTTGGCAATGACCTTCCCTCCCATTTGGGCAGCAAGGCATGATGGTAAGAATGCTGGCTGAGAGCCAGGAGACCCAGTTCTAGCCCTGAAAGCCACTGCTTGTAATTTCTGTTTTAGAATCATAGTCTTTAAATGTCACTCAAGCACTGTTCAACTGGGTTTCTTCATAGGCAGAATGATAGAAGTGGACTAATAATGTCCAACATCCCTACTATTCAGAAGTCAATGAAATCCACGCTGAGAATGCTGGGCAATGAGTTCAGGTCCAGTGACTGATAGTCGCAGTTGACATTTGCATTGCCTTGATAATGAATGCTTCAGTATCTCACCACACCCCCAACTGTAAGATTAATTAAATTTATTGTCTCCCTCATCCCCAGTCCTTTTTTAAAGCCATATTCTGAATCATTACTGCTTTGAGTATTTCTCATCCTTCTTAATTAGATTGATTGCTATTTTGCACATACTATCTCCTACAATCTGCCTAAACTTTTTATAATTATTTTTCAAGTGAATTAACTGCTTTGTATGCTTGCTTTTTGAGTCCAGGTCTCACTGTGTTGCCCAGGCGGGAGTACAGTGGCACGGATTATGGCTCACTGCAGCCTTGACCTTCTGGACTCAGGCAGTCCTTTTGCCTCAGACTTCCAAGTAACTGCGAGTACAGGTGAACACCACTATACCCAGCTAATTTTAAAAAAATTTTTTTAGTAATGAGTTCTCGTTATGTTGCCTAGGTCGAACTAAAACTCCTGGACTCAAACGATCCTCCTGCCTCAACCTCCAAAGTGCAGGAATTAGAGGTATGAGCCACCATGCTTGACCTTAATTAATTGTTTGTTAAATTCGTTTCCAGACTCCTTTTGGTTCATGTCCTGTGTCTGACTTAGCAATTTATTCGTTGCTATTTCCCCACTCATCCGCTTACTTTTTCTGTCACTTAGACAAAACAGATGCTTTTATAAAACCTGTGAACCGTAAAGTCCTTTAAAAGTAACACTTCTATGTGATCTGAATCTCAGAATACTGATATCCAGCTCAAAAACGAATCACATTGGAAGGATGAGGAGTAAGACAACATTGCAGGAAAGGTTTGAAAACATGAAACGAGGCAAAGGAGAAAGCTTTAAAGCCATCAAGCTTTAAAGTTCGGAGGTCAACAGCTGGTGGTACAATACTGATTAATTAAATTCACAATCACATGACAAATAATTCACATGCCCCAGGAAAGACAGGTTCTTTTCATAACCACAACCTACTGCAGATTTCAGCATCATTCCACCAAGGTAAAACATAATATCACAAGAGGAGATTCTAATTAATTATCTTATGCTGACCACGAAGGTTAACTTCAGCTATGACCAACTGATTGGTAAGAACAAACCTGTATCTTCAAAAAGACATGGGGGGAAATCCTGTTTAAGGATTAGCATTTCCTTTTAAATGCCTAACAATCATTCCAGAGAAATGCAGTCAAATGATGCTTTGCTCCAGATTGATAATGATTGACAGCTGTACGGATTTGTGGTTGCTTTCTTTGATTATGAAAAAATATATTTCATCCTCTTCTTTGTTGGTGGTGGTAGTCTGACTTGGTTCACTTTACTCAAAGATGTCTAATTCTAATGTCTTAA
Source organism: Carlito syrichta (assembly GCF_000164805.1). Lineage (NCBI taxonomy): Eukaryota > Metazoa > Chordata > Mammalia > Primates > Tarsiidae > Carlito > Carlito syrichta. The sequence goes on from NW_007248360.1 coordinate 423,891, forward strand.
ATTGAGATGTTTGCCCTTTCTGCTGACTCACCATGTCTTGTCTTTCAAGGTGGTCCATTTTAAAGAGCAAGGTTGTTTTCCTCCAAAGTGGCAAGTTCTACAAAGTAACCATCTGGTCTAGGCTTCCCCATCACTTCTTTTATTCAAATGACACTAGTCACAGATTTTGAACTTGGGAGATGACTTCCCATGCCTGCAGCCTTGAATCAGTGGTTTCTGTCCTTTACTGATAACAGCATGTAACAAAATGAAAGCCTCTTAAGTGCCCCCCTGAGGCCAGAGTTCAGCCCTGCACTCCTGCCTCAATCCTTTTTTAGAGAATTCTCTCAGTAGGGCTCTGAGAATCCTGCAAGTTGGACAGAGTTCCCTTTCCATGAGAACTATGGAAAGCCCCAAATCAAGTTGTTGATCTTCTTTATTTATAGTTATCTTTTTCATAGTTTCAAAGAATAATGACTGGCAAATTGCATAACAGTAAATTTCTTAGATGTCCCTGCAGTTAGTCCGAGGTTGGTCTGGCAGCTAGCTGTGGGTAAATCACCCTGTGACTTCTCCATCAATAAGCAGAAAGTAGAGGGAAATAAATTGAGGATGCCAGTCGAGAAGAATATTGGCAAACAATTTCAATATGCAGTATACCCATAGAGTAAAATTTGTATTTTAATGGGAAAGCCCATTATAGCTTCACTAGAAAACTTTACCAGAAAACAAAGTAGTGTTCCTGATTTATGTCTGAGAAATTGCTAAATGTATCCACTTTTTTCAATTCCAGGATGACTGTTCATATATTCCTCCATCATAAGGTAGTAGTTATTATGGCATTCTTCATTAATTAATTCATTGAACAAATGTTTATTGAGCATCTGCCATGTACCAGGAAAACACTATACTGGTTAGACATAGCAGTAAATAAGCATGTTTCTGCTCTCAATGTATTATACTGTACATCCCCTTTGAGATGTTATTTTTTTAGAAGATGTATTTCAAATAGAATGCTTTTTAGAATCTAAGACATTAACTCTACCTAGGGAAGAGCTTGGCTCTCTACCCAAAATATACATTTGATTGAAGGTTTCTGCTGAGTGATCAGTATCCACAGATTGCCTGAATACATAGTAAGAACCAGGCTTGGCTATTGGAGAACTGAGTAAATATAGGCTAAGATAGGCCTTTGTGTAAATTTGTCTCTGTTTACATGACAATGGACTAGGATGTTACTAAATTCTCCTCAAATACATGTCTGTATGTTCCAGTATCCTCGTGTATTGGAGCTTCTCCCTGTATAGACCATTTTCCACCACTCATGGGAAAAAGAGTCAAACTTCAAGAAACATGGTATCTTTTAGGCCAGAAAACCTGTTTCCAATGCTAAAACTCATAGAGCAAGTTGACCCAGAGAGAAAATACAGGGGCCTTTGAATAACAGCACTTCCCAGCCTAATCCACTCCCTCCTCTGAAAACTCCTCATCTTTAAACAAGGTTCAGTAATTCAGGATCAAGTAGAAGTATGTCTTAGTTTCCCAACCCCTACTTAGAAATTCACCTCTTATCAATGATCAATGTTCCTCTCTCTCTTATAAAGTTTATCACATTGCTTTGTCATTACCTATTTTATGCATTTCTCTTCCTTAATAGACTGTGGAAGTCCTTGAGAGCAAGGGCAATATCTTAACCATCTTTGAATCCTCAGTACCTATCACAGTGCCTGTCACATTCAGGTACGTGGAAAATAAATGAGTGAGTGGGGACACCAGCTATCCCTTTGCAGAGAAAAAGAATTCTACCACTGTAAGTAATTCTGCCTTTTATTCATCAAATGTTATGATCAGAACAACTCAGGAATTGTGTAGTCCTCCATGTGGAGTCACCCTAAACATTGAAATAAAATTATGTCCCAAGGAAGTACTTTAATTTACTCCAGCTAGCTGCCAAACTATGGCAAACAATTTATTCACCTGACCTCGTGTTTTATCACCTATGAGTCAGGGGTTAAAGTGCTAATGAAGAATTAGAAGAGTCTCAAAAAAAGAATTAATTAAGAATGACTTAAGTCAGTTTCACATATAAAAGCCAAGCTATTTAGCATGTATAAAATATACATTTAAAATTTTTTACTGTTCACTAGGATGGAAAGGATATTTTTTATGCAATTGTTTATACATTCATTGAGTCATGTATTATAGACTTGGGATAGATTTGTCTCTTTGGTCTTTAGAGACACATATGTGCCACTGCTCTGTTAGAACTGGCATGGGGTATACAAGCTCTTCATGTTGATTTGCTTTCTATAAAGTGTCCTCCAAAGACACCAGTCTCTGACTTTTGCTTTCCAACAGTCAGCGTCCTCTTGTCTAAGAGAAAACCATAAACCTGGGCATGATATGGTAAATTTGTCCCATTTGTCTTTAGAAAAAAGCCATCACCAACTGAGCATTACATTTTGTACTTCTTTCCCACCCCTGGCATACTTCTTTTCATTAAAGAAAACTAAAACCACTGGTCAGTTCCTCTGCACCCTAACTGTTCCAGAGGAGAATAAAGGTACGACCACTTAATGACCATCAAGAAAAAAATTAACTAATTTACTGAATGCCTACTGTGTGCTGCAGTAGACATTTGGCATATGTTATCTCATTTAATTTCCATGAACAACCTTAAAAGAGTCTGAAACACATGTCTCTCTGACTGCAAAGAGCCTGGTTTTCCCCCACCACCCTGTGAATTTTCTCATGAGTTGCACACAGTCCATTGAGATCCTCTAAAAGAAATCATGTTCCTGATATGTAGAACATGAGTCAGCAAAAGAGTTCAGTCCTCTGAGCTAAGAAGTCTGGTGAGATGTGGTGGTATCAGTGACAAGAGAAACTAAGTGTTTAGATGAGTTTATTGTGCACTGGATTGAGAGTCAGATGGCTGTATACCAGCACCGCCACTTCAGTTGTATAACCCTAAACAGTTCATCTACTCTGAACTGAGCCTCACTTTTTACATCTATAAAAAGAAAGCAATTGTTCCATGCATATGTCAGGTGGTTGTCATGAGGCCTAAAAGAAGGACTGTTACCTCCACCACTGTGAAAAAGGGACTGTTGTTATGTTCAGTTACCTGGTATTTGCCATGCCAGATTTTCAGTGTTCCCTGTCGCAGGTTAAATGAAGGCCATATGCTTTTCCTCTTTGTTATGCTGTCTGCTTAAAGGAACACCAGGTCTTGGTATGGCATGACTCTGTAGCTTAAGCCGCATGGATGGTAAAATGGAAAAATATGTCAACAGCCTTTGATTTTTCTATTTGGAGGGAGGGTTTAAAAATATCTTTGATTAGCATCTCTGCTTTGGAAATGGCCTCCTGATGCTCAGGATAATACTTGGATACCCAAAGAGACTCCAGTTGTCATTTAACTAAACACTGGTCCTCTCTTCCTTAATACCTTGGATTTTAGAGGCCCTTGAGGATTTAAAAGAGATGATGTGCAAAATTTCCTGCTATTCTTTAGCTTATGAAAAAGAAATTTGCTGTAAGCTATTTAGAGAGCCATTACTGAAGCTACATCTGTTGGCTTCATTTTGTATTCAGTTTTGTGTTGAGATTTTTTTGTTGAAGGGGTGCATAGACTTCTTTTCGAATATTGTGTGTGTGCATGTGTCTTTGTGTTTACCCACAGAATATGAGCAGAGAGATGCAAACCCAGACTCTTTGTTGGAGCCAGCCTTGGGTACAAGATCCCTATATGTATCACCTCATTGTCAAAGCTTTTAGCTTTATTCATAAATCAGTGAATGTAAAACCTGCATGGGCAAGTTATATGAACAGTATAATGTATGTTCCAAAGCTGCATTCACAAAATGATTCCCCTTCAAAGCTGGAAAGTTCTCCTAAACAACCCTGTATGCAACAGTGATGTCAGATTCTGTTTGGTGGAGAATTCCTCCAGGTAGTTGCAGGAGGCTTGCAGTTAGGAGGAGTAGAAAATGCAAGTTTGCTGTGGACAGGCAGATCCTGGAGAAAAAAATCAAGTGGGGACTGAGTTTTGCTCGTCCATGGTGACATTCCATGTCACAGAGTACTTAAGTTGGGTGTGGGAAGGGCAAATAAAGGAAGGAGTGGAAGGATTGGTGAAGGCTATCTTCCAAGCACTGGTCTTTCCAGAGAGTAGAGGTTTCCATTTTATTAGCCAAGGTAGAAATTAATAAGTCTTTGAGGGGGAAAAAAATGATTCTTCCTTCTTCTACACAGCTAATAAGGGCGAGAACTTGGGTTTGCATTTAATGTCCCAAATACAATGCCACTGACCTTCCACAATTATTGATTCATTATTCTAGGACACTGGTTCTCAAACTTCAGCCTTTAGCCCATCATTATTACCTGGGAGTTTGTTAGAAATGCAGTTCTCAGGAAACCACCCCATACATGCCCGTCTGAAACTCTAGGGTGAGACTCAGTAACCTGTACTTTAATCACCTCCAGTTGCTCCAGTGAGCCCTAGAGGTCTTACATGATCCTTCACAATTTCACATTTCAAATTGATTCTGATGAGGATGAGGTGTTTCCACTGTTCTCTTCCTAAAGTTGTGACTAGGTACTTGGAGAGAGAAGATCTGTCCTGGGTCATTGGATAGAAGTCTCTACTCACCCTTCTGACTTAGTAATAAAGATGCTATTGTTCATAAGAGTGAGTATGAAGGACCAAGAAGGTGGTGAGTGTCCACAGAATAAGGAAAAGAGGATGGGGCAGAGGCCAACTCACTCATTTGTTATTCCTTGTTTCCTGCAAAAATAGCTCCATCTCCAGCTCCCAGAATCCTCCCCCCAAAACTTAAAATATCACCTGATGATAGGACAGTCCCTCTCACCTAATGAAGTGCTAACCCATAGCTTCTGAGGGATACCACTGAGGACAAAGGAGTTTCTGTCACTCCTCCTCTATATCCCTTCCCCACAATAAACTGCCACAAATATAAGGAGTTGGCCTGCCCTTTCCCATTCATCTCCTGAAAGTTCTTATTCTCTTCCCTGGATCAGAGCCCCAACTGCCCTTGTAGAAATGATCCTCATGTTTTGCATTGCCCTTCTTTTCTGTCTTCCTCTCGTGTAGAATCAGGTTTGGCACAGACCTTAAAAATTGCATTTTTAAAAAAATGACAGGTTACTAGACTCAGAGGTCTAGTAAATTCCTTACCAAGGTCTCAGGCTGAGCACTCCAGCCAGGGCTCCTGACTCAAACTTCAGTGCTCTTTCTGCTGCCTTGTACTGCCTTACCACTTCTGCCTCCGTCTCTTCCAAATTTTCTGTATTGTGCAGACCCAGTCTCAGGCCAAGAAATCTTTCAGTCTATTGTTACCCTCAGAAGTATTTGACTTTAAATTGTGACTCAGCCTCTAAAAAGCAGGGTAGAAGCATTCCCATGACTCTGAGCTGCCAGCGGAGCTTCCTGGAAAAAGTTGTATATACAGATTTAGCATCCCAAATTTTAAATCCAAATTGCTCCAAAATCGAAAACTTTTTGAGCACCAATATGGCGCTCCAGTGAGCATTTCACTCCAGACTTTTGAGTTTAGGATGCTCAGCTAGCAAGTATCATCAATTCCAAAATGTAAAAAAAGAAGAAGAAATTGAAAACATTTCTGGTCCCAAGCACCTTGGATAAGGGATATGCAAGGATATGCAACCTGTATTACTTATATCTACTTGAGTTTTGCATATGACAGAAAGTCAAACTTAAATATAAGTGGTTTTGGCAAAAACTGCGATGCATTGGCTTGAAGAATCTAAGTAAATATTAGGCAGTCAAGTCATGGGAAAGACAGAGAGGTGGCTGCATGTCAGGAACAACTCAAACCTAGTGTGCAAACACTACCAAAGCTGTCTCTCTCTGTCTCTCTGTCTCTCTCTCTGTCTCTCTCTCTCTCTCTCTCTCTCTCTCTCTCTCTCTCTCTCTGAGCCTCATGTTCCTGATTCTTCCTGTACATTGACTTCACATTCTCTTGTTAAAAATCTATTTCCTCCTTCCACATGCCAAAAACATGGGAGCTCAATTTGTACTTCCTGTATATGCACTAGGAACAGGGAACTGTTATTTGTTGCCTGTATCTGATGCTCAAAAAGATCAGGGAAGGTCTCTGATTGGCTCAGCTGGGGCTGGATACCCAATCAGTTGTGGATGTGGAGTGTCATAGGAGAGTATGGAACATGCTGAAACCACACCATTCAATTGAGGAAAGAACCAGTTTCAAAGCAGGCACAGTAAGCATCTTTCTTTCCTTTCTCCAAAAGCCTGGGTTGGATAACAAACCAGAGGCAAAACCTCTGCTGTTTTGGAAGAATAAACTACCTCACCCCTGAGAACATTAAAGGAAATTTAACAGAAATGAGGAATAATGTTTCTCTCACCTGTTTCTGGACTCACACTTTCCAGGCTCTGTAGTATATTACCTCCACATTACAATTCATTGAGCAAATGTTTCTTGTGCCCCCATGATATTCTAAACACTGTTCTGGCAATAGAAATCAGCAGAGATCAAAGCAGATAAAGTCTTTTTCTCATAGAGCTTAATTTCTAGTGGAAAATGACAGACAATACTATGAATAAAATCATGCAGGACAGGGGATAGAGTAATGACCCAAATAAAGACAAAATGGTTATTTACAAAGGGTTATGCAACAAGGCTTCGCTGAGAGGTGGCATTTAACCAGAGACCAAATCATCTGTGGGCTCCATGATCTTTATTTCCCCTTCCCTCTATACCTTCAGCAGAACTCCAGCCCTGGATTCCATCATTTATCAGCAATACAAATAGACTAGATCTTGGTTTGAATCATATAGATATGCTTTTCTATTATCTTCTCATTTGTCCACCAGATTTTATGACCAAGGGCCCTTATAGCTCCAGGATACAGTGAGAGCAAATGACCTCATGAAGTCCAAACAGTCCACAGTGGCAGAAATGAGGGATAACTTTGTACTCTGGTTCAAGTCTTTCCTCCCCAGTTCAATTTGCCTCCTAGCATGACCATATTATGTACAAGATGTACTGATGAGCTGGGCACCTGTTGCCTCTGTGGGCAAAAGGACTCAGAGACACTATCTGGTGTCAAACTAGGTGGTGAATTTCCCACTGAGCACAAGATTTACACTTCTAGTTCCTTCTATGCCTACTTAGGCTGCATCCCACATATGCATCATGAGAACATATGTGACCTAGTGGGAGAAGATGAGTGTGATCCCTTGCCCCAGTTAACCATAACATTTAACCCTGTCACAAATTTTCTTGGACATAATGAGAATCTCCTGCCGCTGTATTCACTGACTAAAACCCATCTCTCCATCAGTCACCAAAAAGGCCCAGTGTAAAGCGTAGTCACCTCTGAACCAATGAGAAGGTAAACATTAAGGGCTGGCATCTAATTGGACAATGAGATGTAGGCAGCACACAGGCCCTAGGAAAGAAAGAACAGGGTTCAATTATGTTGCTAGGCTATATGATCATGCCTGGAGCAGCAAATTCATGTTCAAGGTCATGTTTTCCTTCCACTTTGTTCTCTCTATTCCCTTCTTGCCCTAGTATCCCTAGTATCCCAGGAGCGTGGTTTTCCTTCCTTTTGTGTGTTTTATTCATTTGAGCTTGTTTTCTTTCTTTTTTTTTTTTTTTGAGTTGGAGTCTCTCTCTGTCACCCAGACTGAAGTGCAGTGGCACACTCCCAGCCACTGCAGTCTCGCCCTGCTGGGCTCCGGTGATCCTTCCGCCTCAGCCTTCCAAGTAGCCAGAATTACAGGCGCATGCTACCACACCTGGCTAATCTTTTATTTATTGTAAAGACGAAGTCTCGCCAAGTTCCCCAGGTGGGTCTCGAACCTGCGGGCTCATGCAATCCAATCGCCTCGGCCCCCCAAAGTGCTGGGATTACTGGCTGAACCACCAACCCCGGTCTGAACTTGTTTTCAATGATGGTTTCCTGAGTGTAGCTTTTTAATGTATTATTGAATTGGATGTTAGTCCTCCACATTAGGGGTCAAGACTCTTATGGGAGGCCCTTTTATGTACTTTTTCCTTCCAATTTTACCAACAACTTGGCCCAATGAACCAGAGTTGTCCCCTTCATCATTTTTGAGGTAACTTTTTTGGATTTGATAGGCTGGTGACTTAAAAGAACCATATTTTATATAGACAGACTTAAGTTTTGCCAAGTCACTTACCAAATAACTGCACTGATTTACCCTGCATCTATTTAATGACACATGTTCCTTTTTTTCCAAATTGTTTCCCCATTATGATCTAATTTTTTTAATTTCATTATAGCTCTTGGCAGGGGAAGATGATAAAACCATAACAATTTTGCAGATGTAAAAACTGGGGCACAGAAATTTGACTGCCCTGGAAAATGTCACCTACTTATTTGATGACAAAGCCAGTTCAGGGATGAAGGTTGACCAGATGTCCAGTTCCCAATCTTACTCTTAATCCATAAATGGAACACTAGTGATCTATAGACTTAATACTATCCACAAATTTATTTTATTTGGCCAGTACTGGATTTGCAAAATCTTTAATCTGAATGCCTTAAGGGAGGGTATTTCCTCTCCAATTTGCCACAGAGCCTAACACTACTTGTCTTTACATAACTGGTCCAGTCCACCAATTTTTATTATCTTCTCAGTCCTTAGGCATTTGAGTTTGCTTTCATTGACTAGCAAAGTAATGGAATTCTTGGTGGTTCTATGATCTGCTAGAGTCAGAATGACTAGGAATTTGTTTTCTGCATTATTTTACCACAACTTTTTCCTGTGGATATCTTCAGAAGTTATGTTAATATCTTGAGAAACAAGGTTGGGCAAACAAACTGCACAAAATAGATCAACCAAGTTTTTAAAATCTGAATAGATCTCAAAAGATCTTAGCTTTTTGCTTTCCTCATGGCCTCCACTGGTAGTATGGTGAAGCCATACTGAAGTCACTTCTCAGAGTAATATTTTTTTTTGAGTTGGCATCTCACTCTGTCGCCCAGACTGGAGTGCAGTGGCTGCTCCCAGCCACCGCAGCCTCGACCTGCTGGGCTCCAGCGATCCTTCCGCCTCAGCCTTCCGAGTAGCCGGAATTACAGGCGCACGCTACCACATCCGACTAATTTTTTAAAAATTTATTGTAGAGATGAGGTCTCGCCTGCCCAGGCAGGTCTCAAACCCGCAGGCTCAGGCAGTCCACTCACCTCAGCCTCCCAAAGGCACGGGATTACAGGCTGAGCCACCGAGCCCGGCTAATATTTTTAATGTATAAAATAAAATACAACCCGTCCTGTCTCTCCATCCTGTCTCTCTCTCTCCCTCCCTCTCTCCCCCTCCCTCCCTCCTTCTCCCTTTCACCCCCTCTCCCCCACATACATAATACATATATACATACATACATAGATAAATAAATGAACTACAGTTATCAAAATATTTTTAGAAAAAACAAATTTGTGATATAATAATATGTGTTTTTAATTAAGACATTAAATTATAATGTTTAGTGGTGAGTCTAATAACTACCATAATTTCAAAGTGGTAATGAGAATATATGACATCCTGAGATATCTGCAACAACTGTAAAGTGACATGAAGATGTCCAAGATATTTCTACTGGTGGCACATTATATTGGAGTACTCCTACACCCCTCTGTGGTGGGATGGGAAGAAGCCAATGAGTGGAGAGAGGAGTGGATCCATATGTCATCCAAGCACCAGTGATCCCTGGGAGACGCTGAAGCAGTTATTTTTGTTGTGGAACAAACCACCCCAAAACTTAGTAGCTTAAAACAGCAACTATTTCCTATTGCTCATGGGTCTATGGGTTAACTAGTTAGTTCTTCAGTCAACTATCATGTCGGCTAGGGCCTGGGTGGTCTAAAGTGTGTTCACTTCCATGTCTGGTGAATGATGCTGGTTCTTGGCTGGAGAATGCAACTGGACCATGTGTCTCTCATCATCCAAAAGGCTAACCTGAGGGTGGCATATGAACATGATGGGAATTCCAAAGTTTCTCAAAGCAGCAAGAGAGAGCAAACTCCAATGTGTAAGCACTTTTTAAGTCTCTGGTTAGGCTATATTTGCTATTGTCCCATTGACCAAAGTCACATGGCCAAGCACAGAATCAGTTTGGAGGAAAGAATTAGGAATACTGGGAGGGGAATTATGATAACTATTTTTATAAAATACTTACCACAGCCCCCACTAATCTTGTGAGCACAAATCAAATAAGGTCCCCCACACCATCTGCCACAGGCCGGACTCTGGATTCTGCCTGTCCATCCAGGGGCTATACATCTTCCACTAATTTCCACAAACTTAGGAAACTTAAATCTAAGTTATTAGTACCTGACCCTCCAGACCTTTTCCAGGCAAACTTGGAGCCCTCAAATTTAAGTTTTGGACAACCTTGAGTCAAGAGGGCACCTGAAGTGTCTAGTTGCATCTCCTCCAAGGTGGTTAAGCACCCACAGACCCAGGTATCTGGTAAATTCAGGAGGGGAGTCAAAGGGAACATTTTTTCCCTTTGAACTTTGAGGATAAGCAAGCATTTCTGGATTCAAACTGGAAAAAAATCAGCTTCTTATTATTTTGTGTAATGCTTCTTAAACTAAAATTTCCTTTCCCCTGGTGAGGACATTTGCATTTTTTTTTTTCCTGTCTCTCCAGAAATCTCCCTGTTTAAGCAAACCCCTGCTTTCTCCTCTCATTACAAGAGCTACCCATAATGGTAGAAAGAGTTCTCAAGGTAGCCCTCTGTCCAATGAGCACTCTGGAAATGGAAACTCAAGGGAGGAGGCAATGGAAAAAACCCTAAAGGCTTTTCAACTGTGTTGCTGCATCATGGAAATGAAGCCAAGCTATTGCAGCCTCACAGTAAGCCCCACCAGAGCCTCTCCTTAGTTACTCCGTAGCTTAGCGGGGCACGGCTGACTCACCCAGCAGCCTGGGCAGTCACTTCCAAAGAACATCCTGATACCTGGCTATGCCTTTTCTCAACTTGCTTCAGATATCAGATGGCAGACCCCTGAAGATCAAGCCCTGGGCAGAAGAACTGGCCCCTGTTTCAGACCCTCCACCACCTGTTTACTGAGAGCCCTAAAGGAAAAAAAAAAAAGAAAAATTAGAGGCTTCTAAGTTGTTTAGTTGGAATGCAGCCGTAGGTTGGATTTTCCAAAAGTAGACCCTGAGAAAAGGACATGCATGCACATATTTCATTTGGGAGGTGATCCTAGTAAGTACTGGTAGGGAACTGGAGGATATAAACAGATTTTTAAAAATTTTAAAACACGGGCACGAATGAGCAGGTTGCCACCTGCTGGTGCTCAGCCCAGCTAGGGACCTCTCTGGAGGGAGTATACTTCCTGAAAGACAAGGAAGCTGGGGCATTATGCATTGACTCCCATCCTTCAGTGGCTAAAAGCTGTCCCCAGGGCTATAAACTTGCACCCAGCCCTGTGGGAGGCCAAACCTACGCCTGAGATTGGAGAAAGCCCTAAGGCAGCGAGTCTTGCCTCATTTGCAGTAAGGGCACTAGCAGTAGAAGCCCTTAGAATATTCAGGAAAGGTGAATGCCTAGGGATATGGAGGGCACCCACTGACTGCTATAACTTTCCAAACTGTCATAGCCAGATACTCCAAATATCACAAAAGCTGCCTCCAGTTTTGGCACATTGATAGCTCAGCCCTTCATTTATTCAGCACATATTCAGTGGGTTCCCACTGAGAACCATTCATTCAGCATCTATGTCCCAGGCACTGAGTCAAGGCTTTTGCATACATCATCTCATTTGGCCCTCATGACAATCAGCAAGGTATTATTAGCTTCATTTTACAGCTGAAAAAAATCAAGATACAGTGAGGTTAAGTAAATGACCTTAACTCTACTTAAAAATGGCAGGGCTGAGATTCTCATTTACATCCCCCTAAAAGTCAAAGCTCCATCCACTGAGACTTTTCTCCTACTGATTCGAGACAAGGCCCGCCCATGCCCAGCCCCCATACCACCATTCCTTCTGAGTCCTTCTCCTCTGTCTTCTTTGTCTCTCCTGTTTCTTTATCTATCTCTTTTTTCAAAGTTTTCAAGCAAAATTTAGTTAGAAAGTAAATTAGAGAGAGAAGATTCACTTCCCCAAGGAGAGGGGGTCAAAGCTAAGAAAACATGGTGACTGTAGCTCAAAGAGCCATATGGAGACACCAGAGCTTGAGAAAGCAATGGTGAATGGAGAGAGGTAGAATGAGACTCACATCCCCAAAGTAGGAGAGGGGGCCAAAGCCAAGAAATATGGCAGCCATAGCTCAAAGAGCCACATGGACACACCAGGGTTTAACAAAACCATAGCCTATTTATCTCTTGTTCTCAAGTTGGCTCCATGGAAATAACACTTGTCGCTTCGGTGTTCCAAACCCTCTCTTGGGGCAGTGGGCTGACCCTCTCATCCTGCAGGCCTCCTTGCCCTGGACGCTGGGACCACTGTCTCCAAGCTCAAGACATCTTTGAACCTCCAGGTCCTTAAGCACCCTCTAGCTCACACCTACCCAGGATCTGTGCTCCTGCCACCAGCCTGGGCCAAGCACTTTGGCAGATCTAGTGTCCCAGTAGAAAGGAATCAGAGAACCCTCTCTTGATGGCCTCTTACACAGATTTAGAGCTGATTTCACCCATGGGCCCCAACAAACGGAACTATGTGATTTACCTTTAAGCATCAGGCCAATGTAAGTCCCGATTTACTTTGTTAATGTTTTGAAGCTAAGACAGCATGGGGCAAGGACCAAGAGAGGGAATAATTAATTCTGGCCTGCCAGTGAGAGCGTGGGAAGCAGGCAGCAGCTCCCACAGCCTCAGGGAGGGTACCACAGCAATCAATATGGAAGTGTAGTTTCCAAGTGGCAAAAAATATAAAGAGGAGTGACCGGGTGGGTGCAAAAGGATGTGGCACAGCTCCCACAGCTCCACATTAGAGCCAATATATTTGACTTCATGAGAATCATACTATTATTTCAAAAAACAATAGAGATAAAGCATCAATGTGAACACCATGTCTGATGGTGGCTCAGAAGCCAATAACAACGAGTGGCAGATTCTCACTAGCCCTCACAGGCCTAAAGAAGACAAAAGAAAAAGAAGTTGGAACTGAAAGAATATGATGGAGGCCTTTGATGGAAAATGCCCTGGTACAGATCAGAGAGTGTAAATTTTATACTCTGGACCCAAAGGGGCCACTTAAGCAGCAACATTAAAAGTGGGGGGTTTTTTTGGAGAAGGAAGAGGAGGAGACCTTGAATCATTCAAACCTAGTCTTAAACCACATCTTGCATCCCAGGGCCATGTCCTTTTGAACCACTCAGAATGTAATGCCACCCCTGTGGTTTTAGACAACCGTGGAATGTCATATACATATATGTGAAATTCACAAAGGCATACTTCCTAAGCAATAATTCAGGTAATTTAAGTGCTCTGAAGAAAAATAAAGTAGGAGGAACCAATAGAACCATGCAGATACACTATTTAGAATGAGCATTCATAAAAGTCTTTTGGCTTTGAAACATAGTTGAATTCTCCCTAGGCCTAGGCCTGCAGGTCTTTTTAAAATACAAACTAGGACTTAATATGGTAGCTGTAGGCAGAGGTACAAGTAGTAGAGAATTACTTCAAGAAGTAATTGCTATTACAAATTTCACATGCTACCAGACATCAAATATCTACTTGTATGAAGTTACTTACTACTCACTGTCACCAAATGCAGTGGATAATTGCAATATTTCCACTTACAGATCAGGAAACTGAGGTTCCAAGAGGTTTTAAGGAATATGCCCAGAGTCCCATGCTAGTCAGTGGGATGAGCACTGCATGGCCTTGGGCCCAAGCCCTTGTGCTATCCCTCAGTGTCCCATAAGCCCTCCCTAAGTAGAGGAGCAGATAGGGACAAGAGGGAGTAGAATCCCCTTGATTTGGAGGAACCTGGCTTTAAGAAGTCAGTTATCATCTTCCGAAACCCACAGGGGTCTTTCTGGAACCTGAGTGTAGTCACTAGCTATTACTGTGTAATGATATTACTGTGTCCCTAGTATCTGAAAGCAACACATATTTTTTATCTCACAGTTTCTGGAGGGTCATAAGTCTGAGACCAGTATGGCAGGGCTCCCTGCTCAGGGTCTCACAAGGCTGTCCTCCAGGGTCAGCTGGGCTGTGGCTTTATCTAGAGTCCAAACTCCACTTCCAAATTCTGAATTCTGTTGGCAGAATTCAGTTCCTTGTACTATAGGACTATGGGCCCTGCTTCCCAGCTGGCTGTCAGCCAGGGACCACTCTCAGTTCCTTACCAAGGGTCCCTCTCAGAAGCCTCTCATAAGATGGCAACTGACTTCTTAAAGCCAGCAAAGGAATCTCTTTGGGAAGTTCAGGAAGGGCCCATCCCTTTTAAGGACTTTCATCTGAGTAAGTCAGGCCCACCCTTGATAATCTTCTTTTTGATTATATAAAAATCAGTTGGTTGAGGACATTATTGGCATGCAGAATCCCTTTACCATTTCTGTATATTATAACCTAATCACCAAGTGACATCCTGGTGTGTTCACAGGTGCCACCCAAACTCCAAGGAAGGAGATTTTGCAGAACTCGGGTGGAAATGTTGGGGGCCAGTGTAGCCTTCCACCCTCCAGGCTAGGAAAGTGCCATCCTCCTTCCTCCAGCCATCCTCAGTGCTTCACTCTGAGGAGACATGCGCTACAGCCCAACAGAGAGCCTCGCCCCCCATCATGTGGTCAGAGGCCTCCCCAGTGAGCATTTCTCAGCTGCCAGTCCTCATTCTGAACTGGGTGATTCAGATGTTTGCAGACCTGTGGGCCTGCCTGAGTTGGGGCCTGCATGCATCCTTCTGACCTTGATTACCTCAATCCACAATCATCCATCCAGACAAGGCCACAAGGCCTGCTGAGCCCTGGAAGAGCAGGCAGGGGGCTCTGGAGCATTTTCTTTCAATGTTTGCCATTAGCAACCTGGGGAGTGATGTGAATGACTTTAGTGGCTCAGTGGAGCCAGCAGTCACAGCAGGTTTTGGAGGTCCCTGACATGAGCTGGAGAAACGCCTCTGCCAAGCAGCTGCTGGGGTGATGGAAAGGCCTTGCAGTCTCACAGAGCTTCCATGGAGCCAAATGAGAGTCTAAGGCTGCCTACCCTGGTCAAGAGAGGCATAGTGTGGACTGCAGAGCTAGCTTGGGCTTTCCTACCAAAGCTGGACTGCTTGAGCCAAAAAGAGCAGCAGAAGCCTTGACCCAGAAGGCAGGAATTGGGAGAGACCTTTGAGGCAGGGGGTGGAGAGGGTAAGATAGACTGACAAGGTGGGTGCAGTTGGAGGTGAGGGCAGCATCTTTGGTCTGTGGTTCACAGAACATGTCAAGCAAGATCTCATCTCATGGTGATAACATTTTAATAGGAAGCGGCAGACATCATACAGACAGATGGACAAGAAAAATACCAGATGGAGTTGGGGCTAAGTAGGAGATTAAAATAGGGTGAGGTGGTCATGGAAGACAGGGTCAGCGACGGTCTCTCTGAGGAGGAGATGTTTAAGCTGAGGCCTGATGACAAGTGGCCAGTCGTGAGATAATGGCAAAGAGTAGAGCAGACAGCTGGTGCCAAGCCAGAGGCAAGGGCAAGGCTGGTGTGCTCAAGACACAGTGATAGGTTGGTGCTGTAGGAAGGAAGGGGCAGAAGAAAGTGAAGCATTAGGAAGGAACCAGGTCAGCCAGGGCCTGTGAGCCTGGTGAGGGGTCTAGCTTTTGTTCCAAGAGCATTGGGGAGGCTGGAATTATAAGGGCATTGATGCAATCTGACTGATGTCTTTACAAGCTCACCCTAGATTAGAATGGATTGAGAGTGGAAACAGGGAGCCTGCTAGGAGACAACTGAACTTCCAGTGTGTGGCTATGGGTGAAGGAACTTGGGTGCAGAGAGATAACGTGACTTGCTAGGGGCTCCCAACTGGACGAGGATAACCAGCAGGTGAGCATCACGTGGGGCCCCTGGAGAACCCTAACTGCTGACCCCTCAGTCACTGCCTGGGACAGAACAGAAGCTGATTCTAAGTCGGCTACCTAAATACAGCTGGATGTGTATGCCAGTGATTCAGTGAGGGAGGACCCTCAGGTGAAACCTATAAGAAAGTGGGGAAAACAGGATGGGGCAAGAGAAAAAGCTAAGCAAGGATGTGGTCGCAGCTGGAAATTAGTGCCAACCTGATCCCAGAGGAACTCTGGAGTACAAATTGCATCATGGCCATGCCTGCCTTGAGACAGGGTCCCAGCCTATGGGAACCCTGTTAGTCGGTCACTGGCCAGCACAGAGTGGAGGGGCATGTAGTCTCCCAGGCACCTGTAGGTGGCTTCTACCAGTCAAGGGCAGGGCTTGAGAGAAGTCACAACTGTAAGCTGTGAGCCACGGCAAGCTCAGCATCTAGGGAACAGGTGAACCTGCCAGTAAAGAGAACTAGGAACCTGGCAGACCACCTCCAGCACCTATTACTGCAGCCATGACTTGGCTGAGAGAGGAGAGGGAGTTTGCCCAGACTATGAAAGTGCCCTTCTGCAAGAAAGCACAGGGCCCATATTTCTAGAAATAAATGAGTTAACATAGGACGCCTGTGACAGGTGGACCCTCTCATTTCCCACAGATTCCCTTCAAAATAGCTTTAAATAAGCAGCTCCCAATGTGCACTTAAAATAGGAATCAGTTTACGGGTGTTCCATTCACTCAGCTAGCTTCTCAGGAATAAATTCAGTGCATGCTGGAAGGGTACATCTGAATATCCATTTAGCCAGCATAAAAGGAGATTAGGATTAAATGTACCTCACCAGTACACTAGAGTTTTTCACCAAAGAAATCTGATCCTCTGTTTCTGAGAATAAATGAAAATAAATGTGGTCTATTAGCAAGGAGAGCTGTTCGTGTAAGAACTGCTGCTCTGTGATTGCACAGAAATACCAGTAGCTAAGAAGCTACTTCTGTGATGGCCACAGCTTCTCTTAAATGACTCCGGCTTTGCCACTCAACTGTTTAGCTCTTTAGAATGCAGATCAGTGGTTTCCAAACCTTGTCTGCACGTCAGAATACCTTGAGATCTTATTTGAAAAATCCAAAACCCAGGTCATATCCTAAACCAATCAAATTAAAATCTCGGGGGTGGGGGTATCTTTTCAAATAAACTTTTTATTTTGGAATATTTTTAGATTTATGGAAAAGTTGCAAGGATAGTATAACTCTCACTCAATTTCCTCCATTGTTACCACCTTGCATTATTGTGTTTGTCATAACCAAGAACCTGACATCTGTACCTTACTGTTCATCAAACTCCAGGCTTTTTTTGGATTCCATCAGCTTTTTCATTAATGTCTTCTTTCTGTTGCAGGACCAATCCAGGGTGCCACACTGCATTTAGTTGTCATGTGTTCCCTGACTCCTTTAGTCTGTGACAGTTTCTCAGTCTTTCTTTGTTGTTCGTGACCTTGACAGTTCTGAGGAGCACTGGCCAGGTATCCAGTAGGATGTCCTCCAATCTGGGTTTGTCTGCTGTTGTCCTTGCAATGGAACATGACTAGTGTTGTCAGACTTGAGTTTGGGGGAAGAATACAGCCAAGGTGAAGTGTCCCACTCATTGCATCATGTCAAGGGTACAGCAAACCCATATATGATATCACTGGCAATATTGCACTTCATTGCTTGGTGAAGGTCATGTTTGCAGGTCTTTCTCCAAAAAAGTTAATACATTTCTCTTTCCCTACTCTTTTTTTTTTTTTTTTTTGGGTTGGAGTCTCACTCTGTCACCCAGACTGGAGTACAGTGGCTGCTCCTGGCCACCGCAGCCTCGACCTGCTGGGCTCCAGAGATCCTTCTGCCTCAGCCTTCCAAGTAGCCGGAATTACAGGCATGTACTACCATACCCGGCTGATTTTTTGATCTATTGTAGAGATGAGGTCTCGCTGCCCAGGCGGGCCTCGAAACCTCAGGCTCAGGCAATCCATTCACCTCAGCCTCCCAAAGGCGCGGGATTACAGACTGAGCCACGGAGCCCGGCTCCCTACTCTACCTTTTGACTGAGTCTAGCCACAATCAAAGTGGATAATCAGTCAGAAATCTACCAGGAGCATTTTCTTGGCCACCACACTCTCCCCATTCATTTGCCTTTAGTTCCCAATCACAATGGTACAAACTTTCTCAAATGACCCAGAGCCTGGCATACTGTTCTGACCCCCTGGGTCTGAATTAGCACTTCCTGGCTATGATACCAGGTTACCTTGAATAGTTTTAGTTTTTTCTGAGCCTCAGTTTTCTCCATCTGAGAAATGGGTTTATAATGGGTATTGATAAATTACCTATATCTAAGAGTTTTTGCAAAGATTAAATTAGATAAAGCCTATAAAGTTTTTACTATGGTGCAAACATTTAACAAATGTTAGCTACCAGTAGTAGCAATAATAGAGGCAGTAATAATGCCTTAATTACTCTGACATTATGTGTCAGATATCTAATGTCACAATAATGCACCTCAGTAACATAACAATTAGTTGGCACTTACATTTAAGAAAGAAAAACATATTATAAAACTAAATCCACAATATTTGTTTGTTAAACTCTTATTTAGCACTTACTATATGCTAGGTACTATTCTAATCATTTTTATAAATATTAATTAACTCTTTCAGGCTTCATAAAAAAATATGAGGTCGGAACTATTATTATCATCATTTTACTCATAAGGAAACTGAAGCACAGTGAGGTTAAACAGCTTGCCTAAAAGCACAGTGGCAGAGCCAGAATTTGAACAGAGGCAGTCTGACTTCAGAGTCCATGCTCATAAGCACTATGCTTTGCTGTATGGTATAAACAAGAAGTACAAAGTGTTGTGAGACTGTGTGACGGTGACTTGGCCTGGTCAGGGGAAGGAAGCCCAGTTAGGGAAGACATCTGCTAAATTTTAGGTAAGCATGTATCAGGCAAGTTAGAGGGGTGGGGCAAAGGGAGGAGAGCACAGTGTTTGGAAAGATTACTAAGGAACCTCCCAGTCAGGTGGGCCATCCTTCCCAGATGCCATTAAGTATTCTTCCCATGGAAACTCTCTCTCTCTCTTTCTCTCTTCCCTCCCCCCCCACCTCACCTCTCTTTGAATGTGCACTTGGGAATTCAGTATGTCTTTAATTTTAGGGAGACTGAAAGAGATAAGACATTTCTTTCAATAATGGGAACTGGTAGCTGGCATAAAAGACTCTGGACGCTTCAAAGCATATCTTCATGCTTTCTCTTCCATACTTAAGAAAACCAACCCACCCTCCTTAGTTTTTAGGTCAGTAGTTTGGTAAAGCAAAGGACGTTTCTGATTATGAGAATTCAGATTAGCTATCAAATTATGTTTGGGGAAAATGAATGTTCATTTGAATCTAGGGTTTTTTTTTTAAAGTACTGTTTCTTGGACAGTGTGGATTTCAAGGTATTGCATTTGGAGTCTCTCCCTGGGTGTGTCCCCAGATCCAAAGTCTTGCATCTGAATTCAGCTACAAACATTACAAACATCTGGGTGACAGGAATGCTATCTTCTTCATCCTTCTCACACACGTGTGCACACACACACAGGTATACACACATACTGACACAGACAATCCCCACACAGCAGGTCTTCAATATATGTCTTAAATTAATGCATAATTAAGTCAACTCATGATAAGGTACTGTGACCATCTTATTTACCATTGCATTCATATTTGAAACCCCAAGAGTACATGTAAATCATAAGCTTTCCTTTCCTTTGTCCCATCTTATCCCCATATAAAATCGTCTTTCTGCTTCCAAAATTGACAAGGAATAAAAGTATCTTAACTCACTTCATGACTGAAATTTTAAGCATACCTTTAGCAAAATCTGAGACTTCAAAGCTGCATGCCCTGTAGCCCAGGTAAGTAACGAGTGTCCTCAAGCATTGGCATTATTTAATGGAGCTCATGGAAATTCATTCTATGCCTGAATATGTTGACTCTGCTTCTGTCTGAAGCCTGCTGGAAAAGCTCAGAATTCCAGTGGTTTAATTGAGGATATATTGATTGTAAGCTGATTCTGAGCACTTTCTCAGCCATTATGCTTTAAAGACGGGGTCTTACACTGAATTAAATAAAAGAGAAGATGAGGTAGGTGTGTGTGTGTGTGTGTGTGTGTGTGTGTGTGTGTGTGTGTGTGTGTGATGTGCATTTCTGTGCATGTATTGAGCTAGGGTAGACAACAGAAAGAGATCAAAGAGGTTGACCTATTTATTAAGAAGAAGAACAAATTGCACTTGAAATGTTCTCTTGTCAATGAAGACAGAATAATTAGCTGAGCCCAGAAAAATTTGATATAAAACACCTTATAGAGAAGAAAGAAAAACGGCAAACCAACCTGACAGTGGCAGGTGGGTGGGTCCTATTACTGCCTACCATGCCAGATGCTCCATCAGTGCCCAGCCCTCATCCACAACACACACACAATCTGAGTGACAACTGTGTGCTTGCTGAGAAAACTCACTTTCCAGATAAGCTTCCTAAAGTTCTTGCCAAATTGCCACCTTTAATTTCATGGCCCCCTCAAAATGTAGATGTGCTAAGAGTGGCCCTTGAAGTGGAGAGAGAAGGACAGAAGAGAAGAATAAATACATGCCCCATCAATATTCATTCTATAGGTGTGTTCACCAGCACCCAGGTACAACAGTCCTGTTTGGTCTCACATGTCAGTCAAGCACAATATTTATTTGGGCATCTGTCATGTCCAGACTGTCCGGCATCTGGTGGCAATTTAACATAAGGTTTAAGGGTAAATGTTCTGGCCTTAGACTTAGGGAAAGTCATTTAACCTTCCTGTTCCTCAGTTTCTTCATGTGTAAAATAGGGGTGATAATAATATTGTTCTTAGGAGGATTAGCAGACATAAAGAGGTTAGACACTGCTGGGCATGAGGTGAGAGCTTCCCAGTGTCAACTATGGCGTCTCTAGACGCTCAAGATGGCCGATACATCTAATTAAAACCTATCTGATCCAAAAGTTTAAAAAGGAACAGGCAATTTCCCAATGGCAAAAGCAAGAATCTTTTTTTACTCCCTAAAAAAATTGGGGCAGTTGCAGAGAACACTCTAATTATGCCCAGGATGCTCTCACGAATCCACGACCATCAGCAGCATGGTCAAGAGATGCCACCAACAATCACTTGTGCAGATCAGTAATGACATCTTGGGCTAGCCCTCCAGAGATATTTTTTTCAGACTCTGAAGTGAAATGAGATAATCACATTTTATTTTGCCAACAACATTCTTCCCGTCCTGGCCCACCACTTCAGTACTCCCTTTCAGACCAAGATCGGCATTAAACTGGAAATAAATTTCAGTTTCAATAGAGGAAAAGGCTAAGAATAGAATCACTGGTTGCTCCTGAGATGCCATATGAAAAATTCAGATTAAGTCAGGCTTCCTTTTTTCCCTTTGGCCTATTTTCTTTTAGTAAAGGATGCAAAGACAGCACCTTCCATTACTGACGTGTCTTCCACGCATGCTTCACTTCTGCTCTACTTGCTACCTGCCGCTTACTCATCCTGATGGTCCAAATGTCTCTAAAACTCCTAGCATGAAGGAATGAAAGGAAATTTGACTGCCGGGTATGGAGGGCAAAACAGGGAGGGCAGACGATGGCACGAAAGCAAACTTTTGAAATATACTCAGTAAGTCAATTAACTTCTGCTATGCAACAAATGGCCTTCAACTTAAAACTTAGTGGTTTCAAATAACATCCATGTATTTGGCTCCAGATTCTCTATAAGTCAACAAGTTGGGCTGAATTTAGCTGGGTTCCCTTGTCAGTCTCTTACTGGATCAGCTGGGGGCTGTCTGGTCTAGAATGGCCTTCGCCAAGATGACTTCTCTCTGTTCCACAGGGCATATCTCATGATCTACTAAACTAACCTGGGTCTGTTTGCCCAGTGGTTTCATGGATACAGAGAGGGACGGAAAACACTTCAATTTAATCATCTTGAGGCCTTACTGATGAGATGAAATGAGACCTAAGAAGTTGTTCTTCCTGATTGAATTGTGTGGGAATTATCAAACACACATGTATGCACAGAAGCCAACAAAAGGCATATTCGGCTTTGAGGATAAGGATACGGGGTACAGAGAGCCCCAGAAGGACCCAGAAGATATTCCATAGCCAACCCCTACACCTCATCTAATTCAGTTGTTAACATTTTCCTTCCTTCAACACAAATCTTTTTTTTTTTTTTTGAGTTGGAGTCTCACTCTGTCACCCAGACTGGAGTGCAGTGGCCGCTCCCGGCCACCGCAGCCTTGACCTGCTGGGCTCCGGCGATCCTTCCGCCTCAGCCTTCCAAGTAGCCGGAATTACAGGCATGCGCTACCACACCCGGCTAATTTTTTGATTTATTGTATAGATGAGGTCTTGCCAAGTTGCCCAGGCAGGTCTCGAACCCACGGGCTCAGGCAATCCACTCACCTCGGCCTCCCAAAGGCACGGGATTACAGGCTGAGCCACCGAGCCCGGCTTCACAAATCATCTTTATCGTGTTTCTTCTGGTTATAAAAACAATTTATGTTCATTGCAGAAAAATGTGTAAAGAGAATTATCACAAGGAAAAAATAATCAACCATAATCCCATGTGCAAAGGCAATAATTATAAATAATTGTTCTACATATGGGATAACATGACCTTGTTTCTATTTATATTTAATTGTCTAGTAATACCATTTGTTGAACTCTGTGTGTCTTCTGCTAACTGCTTTATATGTATGGACTCATTTAATTTTCACAGCAGCACTCATTTTTGAGATGAGAAAGATAAGGCACAGAGAGGCTAGATATCTTGCCTATGATCACATAGCAAGTAAGTAAAGGAGCCAGCGTTTGAAATAGTGCAGCCTCAATCCTCAGAGCATGTTGACCTTTCAAATCTCCTATGGATCCTCACCTTCAATGATACTCAAACTCTGGTGTGCATCAAAATCCCTGGAGGGCTTGTTAAAGCAGTTTGCTAAGTCTCATCCTCAGATACAATGACTCAGCAGGTCTGGGGTAGGGCCTAAGAATTTGCATTTCTAACAGACTCCCAGGAGATGCAGGTTCCTCAACCACTCTGTGAATAGCTCTGTTCCCAGCAGCATCAAGGAATGCACTTGTTAATTCCACTTCACAGATGAAAACGACAGAAGTTCAGAGAAGCTCAATAAATGGGCCATGGGCATGCAGCTTGTCAACTCTATATTAATTCTTCTAGTTCACTCTCATGGAAAACAATAAACACAGACAATTTTTTACCTCATTTGGAGAGAGTTCAGAACTTAGAGGCCGCCTTTCTCAGAATCAGGCTTTACTGTGAGGTATGTGAATTGCAGTCACTCATTTTTTCTTCACTCATTCATTTCCTTGGGGAGAAGTTCTAGCTGGGAAGCCTGGTAATGGGTAGTGACATGAACCCTGCCCCCAGCAACCTCTATGTACTCACGTTGAAGTGACTGTTTCTAACTGAAGAGGTGACAGTCTCATCAGGTGAGGACTCAACAATAACAACAACAAAAGCACAAAGATGTTATCTTTTGAAGCTATGGAAAGGAATCTGTTCCAAAGGCCTCTGGGATAGTTTTAAACAGCAAAGAGACTGTATTATTTAGATGGATTCCTTACAAGGAGTAACAAAAAAAAGAAACCTCTTGTGATGGCAAAGCCTTCGTGACATTCTGACGAGATGAAGTGTCGCTTTTGTAGTCATGCCGAACTGGCCTGGAGCTCTCTGGGTGTCTGTCCTTGCTTCTCAAAGTGTGGTCCATGGACCAGCAGCATTACTGTGCAACTTGACAGAAATGCAAATTCATAAACCCCACCCCCAGAACCACAGGATCTCTAGGGATAGAGCCCTGTTTTAGCAAGCTCTCCAGGTGATTTTTATGCAGCTAAATTTTCTACCTAGAACCCTGTGAAACTAATTCTTTTGTTTCCCAAGAAGAACAGCTAGCCCTCTGGAAGGTTTTTACCTTTACTGGTCTCAAACTTAGTGACCCTCAGGGTCACCTGGAGAGCTTAGTCAAGGCATAAATTCCTGGGCCACCCCCTCAAAGATTCCAATTCAGAAGATCTGGGATCTTGCACATGAATCTTTTTTTTTTCTTTTTCTTTTATTCTTTTTTTGGGGGGGGTCTCATTCTCTCCCAGTCTGAAGCACAGTGGCACAATCACAGCTCGCTGCAGCCTCAACATCCTGGGCTCAAGTGATCCTTCCACTTCAGCCTCCTGAGTAGCAGGGACTACAGGCATATGTCATTGTGCCCAGTTAATTTTTAAATTTTTTTATAGAGACGAGGTCTCATTTTATGTTGCCCAGGCTAGTTTTGAACTCCTGGACTCAAGTAATCCTCCTGCCTCAGTCTCCCAAAAGTGAAATAAGCCAGGGTCAAAGCAAACGCTTTTGTTAATTCTTCTACTTAAAAAAAAAAAAAAAAAACTCCGGCCGGGCTCGGTGGCTCAGCCTGTAATCCCGCGCTTTGGGAGGCCGAGGTGAGTGAATTGTCTGTGCCCATGGGTTTGAGACCTGCCTGGGCAAGTTGGTGAAATCTCATCTCTACAATAAAAATCAAAAAATCAGCCGGGTGTGATAGCGCGCGCCTGTAGTTCCAGCTACTTGGAAGGCTGAGGCGGAAGGATTGCCAGAGCCCAGTAGGTGGAGGCTGCGGTGGCCGGGAGCAGCCACTGCACTCCAGTCTGGGCAACAGAGTGAGACTCCAGCTCAAAAAAAAACACAAAACTCCTTGGGCTTTAGGAGTATCGTACAATGTACTTAAATACAGTTTTTCTTTTATTTATTTTTGTTTTAAAGATGTAGGGTGCGATTCAGGGTTAGGTATATAAATGACCATTGAACAGGTAAAGTTTGAGCCTCGCTTTGGTCCCCACTTCACCTGGTTTGCATTTCTAACAAGTTCCCCAGGAACATCTGTCCTAGACCACACTCTGACTAGACTAGGTCTCTTTTAGAAATGCTCTTCTTGGCCGGGCTCAGTGACTCACTCTGTAATCCCAGCACTTTGGGAGGCCGAGGCAAGTGGATTGCCTGAGCCCATGGGTTTGAGACCCACCTGGGCAACTTGGCGAGACCTCATCACTACAATAAATAAAAAATTAGCTGGGTGTGGAAGTGAGCACCTGTAGTTCTAGCTACTTGGAAGGCTGAGGAGGAAAAATCACTGGAGCCCAGCAGGTCGAGGCTGCAGTGGTCAGGAGCATGCCACTGCAGTCCAGTCTGGACAACAGAGTGAGACTCCAACTCAACTTTCAGAGCTTTTCAAGATCTCTGATTCTATCATTCCATTTAAAGATTCGATGGTCTTAATTAAGGAAATAACTTTCTTCAGAAAACGACTTATTTTTAAAACTTATTTTTCAACCAAAGTCCACAAACTATTTTGAAACAGAGATAGTCCTGGTCGTCCAGGCATTTCTAAAAGAGCTCATTGAGTGTAAATAGTGAAAGAGTAAATTCGTGATTTCCTGTTCTACAGACTTTAGTCACCATCCGTCAACTTAGAACCAGAGACCCCTGATAAACATTGGGGCTAAATTTTCTGGGTACATTAGTCAAACCCTGTGAAAGTGATGCCCAAATGACCAAGAGTAGTCTCCAAGTCTCCTGGAGAAAAAACCTTAAGATGTTACCTCCACTCTTAAACTCTCAGCACCTTTACCTCCTAGGATACCAAGGCTTAATGGGTAAATGTGTGTGTATAATTAATTAAATTAAGGCTGACTCATGCCTGTAATCTCAGCACTTAGGGAGGCCAAGACAGGAAGACTGCTTGAGCCCAGGAGTTTGAGACCAGCCTAGACAACATAGCGAGACTTTGTCTCTACAAAAAAATCAAAAAATTAGCCTGGTGTGGTGGCACATGCCTGTAGTCCCAGCAACTCAGGAGGTTGAGGCAGAAGGATCACCTGAGCCCAGGAGCTTGAGGCTGTGGTGAGTCAGGATTGTGTCACTGCATTCCAGCCTGGGTGACAGAGTGAGACCCCGACTCAAAAAACAAAACCAAAAGAAAACAAAAAAGTCTTAAAATACTCATTGTACTCTCTAGTAAGTGTAAAATGCTCAAATTAATTAGAAATGTATTGATCAAAGGAATGGTCAAAGGAAGATTGGTACCAAAAAAGCTGCATGAAACAATTAAGAAACATATATAGTAATTTTTCACATAAAGACATTTTGGTCAGTGACATACCACATATGTGATGGTGGTCCTGTAAAATCATAATACTGTATTTTTTCTGTACCTTTTCTATGCTTAAATACACAAATACTTACCATTGTGTTATAATTGCTTACAGCATTCAGTACAGTAACATGCTACAGGTTTGTAGTCTGGTTGCAATATAACCCAGGTGTGTAGTAGGCTACACTATCTGGGTTTGCATAAATGTACTCCATGATGTTCATACAATGATGAAATTGCCTAACAATGCACTTTTCAGAACATACCCCTGTCATTAAACAACCCATGACTAGACACTCAAATTTGAGAGCTCAGCATCATGTCAAGCAAAAAATGTTATAAAGAAGTGTGAGATATGATCCTTGTCCTCATAACTATTTATATGCTGCTTTCTGTGTGTTAGGCACTCGCACTAACAGGGTACTGATGGAGTGACCTGTTAAACACAAATGTATGGGGAATTTGTGCCTCAAGGAGAAATTGTAGCTCAAGGAGAATTTAAGGACCTATCACAGTGTACTGAGGGATACAGATGACACAAAGAGGCCAGTGTAGCATGAAGCAAGTACTAGGACAGAAACTCGGAGCTGGGGCTTGGCCCAGGCTGCAGCCTTCTCGGAGTTGCCATTTATGCTGAATTTGGAAGGTTGAGAAAGGATTGAGGGATGATATTATAGCAAAAGAAATAACAGACATAGGAAGAATTCCAGTGAAAGTAGGTAAGCATTTTCATCAGGGAGCATTTCATCCTGAGGGAGCAATGATTAATAAGCTTGAGATCTGATCCCTTGGAAAATGTTAAACCAACCTACTGCTACCTCCAAAAAGGAACACATGAATCTATTTAAAGGGTGCCATGTTTGTACTTGTGCTTAAAGCAGACTAACCTTTCCTAGGTGGCTTTTGTCTTTCCATTTTGTTATTCATGAGATCTTCTGTTTTCATCATATCCCCTTGGGGTTCTAGGTAAATGAACTACAGGCCCAGAAAAGCCTGTTTGCCTCTCATATGTTCCTCATAGAAAGTGAATTTATGGAAATTTTGGATATTTGTGCAGCCACAGGAAAGGAAATCTCAAATCTGGGAAGATGGAAAGAACAGGAACCTGCAGAGACTTTAGGCACAAATTCTCTGCATATTCATGTTTGATAGGTTACTCCACCAGTACATGTCAAATAAGAACGAGTGAGGGTCTTAAGCTCACTTTCTTATATGGCTGCCATGAACTTCTAGAACCATCTAGAACTCTACCATTGTCAAGGGGAAAAGACACTATGTGCCCTGATTTGCTCTTGGGGTCATTTTATACTTCCACACATAACTGAGGCACACACAAGCTGTAGGGGCAAAGTATAATTTCCAAGGAGTTAGAACATGACTCATATAAATGTATAGTGAGTATATGTCAAAGATTTATTCTCTTCAAGCAGGTTCACTGAGTTTTGAGGAACAAAGATTTATATAGTCAGTCAGAAGGGAAGGTTAAAATAAATTTGTTAAATTGGTTTAAAAACTGATTAATGCTCTATTGGGCAATAAAACTCTAACTCATGGGATTATCTTTTCTACTAGAGAGATATTATTTGCATCTCTACTGGGTGAAAGTCATTTGCTCAGTCGGGCTTGGTGGCTCAGCCTGTAATCCCCCGCTTTGGGAGGCTGAGGTGAGTGGATTGCCTGAGCCCGCGGGTTCGAGACCCGCCTGGGCAACTTGGCGAGACCTCATCTCTACAATAAATCAAAAAATTAGCTGGACATGATTGTGTGCACCTGTAGTTCCAGCAACTTGGAAGGCTGAGGCAGAAGGATCCCTGGAGCCCCGCAGATCAAGGCTGCGGTGACCGGGAGCATGCCGCTGCACTCCAGTCTGGGCGACAGAGAGAGACTCCAACTCAAAAAAAAAAAAAAAGAAAGTCATTTGCTCAATCTTCTGTAAGGTAATATCTAACTTGACAGTCAAGTCTCTCTAATCAAGAGTAAACAGCAAAAACTTTTAGGGGTGATAGACATGTTCATTACTTTCATTGCAGTGATGGTTTCATGGCAAACTTTATCATATGTCAAATGTTATGATATGTCCAAGCTTATCAGATTGTGCATTAAATATGTGCATTGATCATTTTTTATATATATATATATATATATTTTTTTTTTTTTTTTTTTTTTTAGCCCGGCTATCATTATATTATTTATAATATACATTTATAATTATAATTGAAGTATATTTATAATTGAAAGAGAAAGAAAAAATAGAAAGCCAAACAAAGATACATTCTACTAGAAAATTAAATAATCCAGTCGGGCACTGTGGCTCATGCCTATAATCTCAGCACTTTGGGAGACAGAGGCGAGAGAATTGCCTGAGCTCAGGGGTTTGAGACCAGCCTGAGCAGCACGGCAAGACCCTGTCTGTACAATACATCTTAAAAAAATTAGCCAGGCATAGTGATGCTCACCTGTGTTTCCAGCTACTTGGAAGGCTAAGGCAGAAGGATCGCCTGAGTCCAGTAGGTCAAGGCTGCGGTGGCCGTGAGTGTGCCACTGCACTCCAGCCTGGGTGACAGAGTGAGACTCTGACTCAGAAAAAAAAATAATTAGATAATTCCTGAGTGAGCATATTAGAAAATGTTCCAGTATAATATTTTTTACAATGCTACTGTCTTTTTCTTTACTTCTAAGTTTTGGATAATTTTTCTTGACATACTTAAAATAAGCATTCTAGAGTTAAAGAGATTTAGGTATTGATCATTTTTAATTGTGTAACATTAGGCAAAATAGTTAAACCTCCCTAAGGTTCAGATTCTCCGTCTGGAAAAAAAAATGGAAATAGTAATAGGCTCCTATATCACAGGCATATTACTTGGATTAAATGAAATATATTGCATATGGGTGCTTAGCACAGCACCAGGAGCCTATTAAGGACTTGTTCATTCTTCACAGTTCTTCATTTTGTTTCTAAGAAAGAATATAACTGAGGAGCTACCTGAATAAGACAATGTGACAAGAAAACCACAGAGCAGGAATGAGGCTCTAAGGACACTAAGAACTGTGATCTTGACAGAGTCACTTGTCTTTTCCTCATCTCTGACTCCTTGGCTATAAACTGACAAGAGTAGATGAGAGACACAGCAGGTTACACATTTTAGAGTAGGATTCACTTACCAGGCCTTGAGCTGAATCCTGATGGCATCCTGACTCTTCACATCCAGAATCTACCTATAAGCTCTTGGGGCTATCTGCCCACAATATTATCGTTCAGCGGCCAGTGGTGAGGACTCTGGATTCCAGCTCTCTGGATTCAAATTCTGGCTCCTTCTTCTATCAGCTGTGTGACCCTGGGCCATTACTGTATTTGGGTTCCTTATCTATAAAGTGGGGATGATGAAGGCACCCAACTCCCAGAGAGTTGTTGGGGCTATTACACTGAGTCACCACATGCAAGGATCTACCTTGTGCTAGGCAGACAGGAAGTACTCGGGGATCACCGCTGTTATCATTAGAGCCTGTGCACAGTGGCTGAGCAGTCAAGGGTCCCGGACATTCAGCAAGACTGAGAAGTGCTGATGGACTTCTCAGAGTAATGAGCTGGAAATGCAGTTTTCATATGCAGAACAGTTCCCCTCTGGGGTGTCACTCAGCAAGCACTTCAATGGCATATTTGGGGTACTAACAAACACAAGTTATCCTGTTTGGGGCACTAACACAAGCTGTATATAGCTTATATACAGTTTAATGATATAAAAACATTCTGTGATCTACATGTCCTGCACGCAATGGGGCTGGAGTTATTGACACCTGCAAAGGGGTTGACCAGGCAGTTTTAGGGTGACCAGCCAGGCCTTCCACCCTGACTGGCAGGGTTCCCTAAGCAGGATGTGCCCTCCTGCTCCCACAGAGTCCACAGATGGTTTTCCACCTGCTTTCGGGAACATGGCTTCTCCCTAGTTCTAGGGTAGTGCTCAGCCTAAGCTGCTGGATTTATCCCCGGACGGTTCCTCTGGTGGGCACTGTGGGTCCCCTGTGAAGTCCCCTTGGATCCCTTTACCAACCCATTATACAGTCTATGCAATGTTTTGTGGCTAAAGGCAACCTGTGACTTAAGTCATACAATGAGTTGCTTCATGAGAGGTCAGAAATGCCTGGGAGTTTTTGTACGCTGTAAGTGACTTTTGCCAGTGACTGGCTGATGTAGGCGTACAAAAGCCCAGCTCTCTGGCCTGGAGGTGGAGCATACTCTAAGGTGCATATAAGACTCCAGAGCTCCCTGAAGGATAAGGCTGACACTGAGACACCCCTCTTTTTGACTTTTTCCCCTTTGTTAATCTACTTCCTTCATGCTTTTCCTGGTCTTCTCTGGGAGCATTCTCTCAATAAATTCCTTACACTGAGACTCTTGGTTTAAGGTTGGCTCCTGTAAGAAGCCATCTCAAGACCATCTTCTTTTGCCCTCACTCCCACCCCCAACAGAGAAGTGTCTCTTTGCCGATAGTTTGTGGCATTCCAGAGAAGGAGGGTTCTGCTTTGAAGTTCCTAGAAACACAAAGTTTATCAGGGCAATTTACCTAATCCTGAGCTACTTGCTTTGTAAACATTTTAGGGGCAGGAGGAGCAGTGGAATAGGTAGTCATGGACCTTGCAGTGGATTACTGGAGAGTCAGACCTGCCTTAAGTCTGGAGGATTTTTTTTTAATGCACTGGGCAGTCCCAGAGCCTCAGGAACTTCTTCCAAAACACATGTAATCTGCTCTGTGCCTCACTGACCACAGGGAAAGTGTCCCTAGATTCCATCTTCAGCTCAGCCACCATAGACAGAAGTCTGAGACTTCAGATTGTTTCCTCATCTGAAGCAAAAAGGTTGATGGGACACAATACAATTCCAGAGTCCAACCATTTGTAGCTAAAGGTATTTGAAATGGTATAAAGGGATTACTTTCTCCCTCACCCCCAAGGAATCAGGGCAGCCCATAGCCTGGCCTTGAGTAAGAGAAAGATCTCCAAGTTTGTTGGAGTTTGCCAAATCTCAAGGTCAAGTGAGCCCGTGAGTGAGTACAATGGCCATGACCACCAACCTGCCAGGTTTCCAAAAGTCTGGATGGCATCACACAAACTCACTGGCGCAGCAAAGCACTTCAATCACTTCAATCTTTGATGGCTTAAAGGGCCATCAAGCAATACCTGCTCCCTAGCCACAGATGGCACCCTTAATTCTTGTCCACCATATTGTATGTGTCTTTCAAATGAGTAAATAACTCTTTGATCAATACAGAGCCTGGGTGGGTGAGGGTGAATGGGTCAGGGTAAACTCCTCCCAATTTCTGAAATAGTAATACACATACACACAAGTATCTTAGTTCCTCTGATCACTCTGGGTTATGGGGTGGGAATTCACTGAGGTCTGCTCTTGCTCTTCTTTTTTTTTTAATTTTTAATTTTAAATATGTGGAGTACAATTCAGGGTTAGGTATACAATGTTCATTATGCAGGTATGTTCCTCTTCTTAACATTTAATCACTAGTAGGTCTAGATAATTCCTGGCAACAGGAGATGCACAATGAAAGTTTCTCAGGCTCAGAAAAGCTAATAAAGAGTACAACTTGTGTACTACAATTACCAATGAAACACAACTCATTAAAAAAATTAGTAAGTCTACAGTCTCTGTGATTTAACACAGAAATTGTGCAGGTTATAAATGAAACGACTTGTGCCCTCCATTGATTGAAATTTTTTCTTGAACATAACTGAAATCTCCAGCCTACTTTTCCTTTGTGTAACATGGCTTTGACAACTTTGGGCTTCATTTACTGGTTTTAAATAATGTATAGTTTCATTACAGTGAAACTATTACGATTATAAAAATATAAATAGTCGGGCTCAGTGGCTCAGCCTATAATCCCGCGCCTTTGGGAGGCTGAGGTGAGTGGATTGCCTGAGCCCACGGATTCGAGACCTGCCTGGGCAACTTGGCGAGACCTCATCTCTACAATAAATCAAAAAATGAGCCGGGCGTGGTAGTGCGCGCCTGTAGTTCCAGCTACTTGGAAGGCTGAGGCAGAAGGATTGCCGGAGCCCAGCAGGTCGAGGCTGCAGTGGCCGGGAGCGGCCACTGTACTCCAGTCTGGGTGACAGAGTGAGACTCCAACTCAAAAAAAAAAAAAACAAAAATAAATAAATAAATAAATATATAAATAGCAAAAATGTATAAAAATCGATTCCACAAATTCAGAAGTGGTATTAATTAACCTGGGACATTATAAAGAAAAATCTTTCTTCATAGATAATGCAGGAGTACAAACAATATTTCAAAGGGAAAATATGTAAAGTAGAACAGATGGATTCAGGCAGACCTGTTATTGGCAAAGCTACAAGCTGCTTGCAGACAGATTAAAGCCATCTTAGAGAGGATGAGCTTTGGGTTGTTTTTCAACACCTAAGTGTTCTATAAATGAGTAAGAGTTCAAACCAGAACTAGGTATCTCTAAAAAATCGAAATGATTAAGATTCAGATAAGAATACACTCAAACTAGTCTGTTAGTAGTTAGTAGTTTGTTAGATCATATGTGCATTTTTTTAGTCTATCCACTATTACAAAGTACAGTTAATTAACCTACATATTTTATTATAGACTTCTTTGAGTCATGAACTAAATGAGAAAGAATAAATTATTCAACAAGTTATATTGAAAAGGGGACTGTTGGAAAAAATATCAAATTAGAGCTTTAATTCTTTCCATATATACAGTAAAATAAATTTTGACTGGATTAAAAGTGAAATTAAAAATGACCACTGAGAAAACAAAAATAGATAAATGTTTAAGTCTTTTGGAATATGCAAATATTTTACAAAGAAAAAATTGAGAAAATTGCAAGTTAAAAAGTATACCGTTATAAGTCTTTGTAGAAAGCGTTTTGGTAATATATCTCAGATTTTTAAAAAACATTCATATAAATTCACTCCCAGAAATCCATTATAAGGAAATAATCCAAGCCGTAGAAAAAAAATTTGTAAAAATATGTTTATGGCAGTCTAACTTATAATGGCAAAAAGAAAAAAAAGAAAAGAGAAGGGCAGAGTGAAAACAAAATATCAGTAAGCATACAGTAATAGGAAATTAGCCAAATAAATCATAGTACATTATATGATGGAACACAGTGCAATCTTTAAAAATGACACTTGAGTACCATTTAATAATTAATGAAAATTTTCATAATGCAAGTAATAATAAAAGAAAAAACAGGATGATATATCAGCTTGATTCTAATTTAAAATACATTTATGTATTTGCATACACACACACACACACACACACACACACACACACACACACATACACACACACATATTGATTCTAAATAGGGACAGTAGTTGTCAATCTTGCCTGCAATCTTGACTGCACAGTAAAGTCACCTGGGGAGCTTTTTGCTTCCTGGGATCCATTCTCAGAGATTCTGATCAAATTGGTCTGAGGTGTCACCTAGGCATTAAAATTTTTTAAAGCCCCCGCAGGAAATTTTTTTATTTTTATTTTTATTTTTTATTTTTTTGAGTTGGAGTCTCACTCTGTCGCCCAGACTGGAGTGCAGTGGCCGCTCCCGGCCACCGCAGCCTCGACCTGCCGGGCTCTGGCGATCCTTCCACCTCAGCCTTCTGAGTAACCAGAATTACAGGCATGTGCTACCATGCCCAGCTGATTTTTTTGATTTATTGTAGAGATGAGGTCTCGCTGCCCAGGCGGGTCTCAAACCCACGGGCTCAGGCAATTCACTCACCTCAGCCTCCCAAAGGCACGGGATTACAGGCTGAGCCACCGAGCCCGGCTCGCAGGAGATTTTTAGGTGCCCCTCCAAATTTGAGAACTGCAGGCATAAGATTTTTTAAAAACTTTTCCTAAGAACACTAGGAAAAAGAGCAGTATTCCTTTAGCCTTCCAAAGCAAAAGAAATTCACCTGGTAGCTGCTACCAAATTTCACAGCATAGTGCTCAAGAAAAACTCACCTGTTTGTATTATCAAGAAAAATTATCCAAAACTGGGAGACAAGGCAAAATGATGGATGCACATCTTTTACTTGACATACTGGTGCATTGTCTAATGGACCTGTTTAAGGATTACCTAATTCTTTTCTTTGACTTACTATTACCTTTTGATCAGGGGCCAGGCTTTGTGAAGCTCTATGTTTGTTAATTTGGAGATTTTTGTGTGATAAAAATGTAAATGATTTCTGTCTGGCAAAAAAGACAACTACAACGGTTACAGTTTTCTTGCTCTACATTTAACCGGCTTTATATTTAAGTTAGCAATCTTATTCTAGTATTATGGATGAATTCTCTGAATCAGCTTTACTATCTTTTTGGGTCCCTTATGATTTAGTTAAATAAATCTTCAACACATATCTATTCTATATTTTTATGAGAGTCATGTTTTTGTTGTTTTTTGTGGGGTGTTTTGTTTTTGTTTTTTGGTTTTTTTTGAGTTTGAGTTTGAGTCTCACTCTGTTGCCCAGGTTAGAGTGCAGTGGCACGCTCACAGCCACTGCAGCCTGGACCTGCTGAGTTAAGGTGATCCTTCCGCCTCAGCCTTCCAAGTAACTGGTACTCAGGTATGAGAGTCATGTTTTTAACCTTTTGAAACTGTACCTTACAACTATCCAAGATCGAACATGGATTCAGTGATAGAAGTGAACCTAGAACAGTCATACTGAGTATAGATTGAACCAGCGTAAACATCTTAGCATTTGGCTACCAAATCTTTCTTCACCCTGATGTTCTGAATACATGCTCTCTTTGTGGTTTACAAAAATTCCCAATCCATTTGCCCACAAGGTGTAATCCAAAGTGCTGTTTAAATTCACTCCATAGGCCGGGCTCCGTGGCTCAGCCTGTAATCCCAACAGTTTGGGAGGCCAAGGTGAATGGATTGCCTGAACCCATGGGTTCAAGACCCTCCTGGGCAACTTGGAGAGACCTCGATTCTACAATAAATAAAAAATTAGCCGGGTGTGGTAGCATGTGCTACTTGGAAGGCTGAGGCGGAAGGATCACCTGAGTCCAGCAGGTCGAGGCTGCAGTGGCTGGGAGCGTGTCACTGCACTCGAGTCTGGGCGACAGAAAAAAAAAAAAAATCCACCGCATGTTAATGATAAGGAAGCTGAGTAACCAGAGAAGTCAAATTTACACACTGGAGTAGTTACAGACACACAGTTGCTTATCTTAAGCAACTGGAGATTTCGGTAAATCTAATTTTATAAATCAGTCTTCTGTCCGCACTGACTTCCACAATCACTTCAGAGACATTTTGTCATCTTGTGGAGCTCTTCTGCCATCAGTTGGGACTCCTGACACTTTAGCAGGGACTTTTTAAAATTTCTCCCACTCTCTGTGTCAAGTACTTAATGATCTGTAAAATGCTGGAATGCAAGCTACTAGCTTTGCTACTTAAAGAAACCAGCAGTGAGTTCTAGAGCAAATAATTTTCCAGTGAGTCTTTGAGATTAACTGCTTAGTAGTTTGGTGTATAGTGGATTCATTCAGAGTAAGATTGTGTTCACAGGTACTGGTTTCTTCAAGGAAAGACATAGCAAAACTAAGGCAAAATTTAAAGAAAAAACCTCCATCAAAGGTGAAAATGATGAAGTCTAGGGTGAACGCCTATATTATTTACATGAGATTATCAGATTAATCTAAGAAATAATTAGATTGGCATTTTTGTTTCTCTCACCTCCATGGAAGCAAAATTTGCAAGTGAGTCAGCTCCTTCCGGGAGTTTGCTGGCTTCAGAAATGTCTTCCTTGCTTCCACAGTGGATCCTTTAATACTGAGGAGCAGATGGTGTTTCTCCCAGAATGGTAAACCTTTTCCAAAAAGGATGAGAGGGTGGAACAAATTAAATAAATCAAAGTTTTAATCTCTATGACAGTCTTGTGAAAGAAGTAGATACTGAGAAACCATGTTAAAGGATTTGCCCCAGCTAATCAGCAAATTCCAATTCCCATTGTTACAAAGAACCTACTCTTATGAGAGGACCTGGGCTTGTGACACCAACACCATACATACATGCTGGTTTTCTTCATAGAGCCGGAGACCTCAGACTTGGAAGAACATTTGCACATCACCTCATCCCGTGTCCTATCTTATAAATGGATCATGCCCATCCAAGGCCACTAGCTGGTTGATCAGCCTTTCCTTGATTAGTTCTAGGAAGGGGGAACTAACTTCTTCCAAGTCCTCCAACTCCAACTTTGGACAGATCTCTTAGAAATTTATTCTATAACTTTCCTTCCAGTGCTGATAGTTTTATTCCTTGAAGTCTGTTGCATGTTGTCCTCTGCCAGTTTCATAATTTGCAGTTATTACTTTAGTAGATAGAGTAGGTGAAATTTACAGTTCTCCTTCCTCATGACTTTGACATTAGGCATTATGTTATAAAGAAAATAAGCCTCAGGATGGATTCTTTCCTCATTCAAATATTAGCAAGCAGATGCAATACTCATTGTTCTATAATCATAATGAAGTACCAGCTTTTTTTTTTCTTTTGGGCATTCCAGTGAGCACCTTGCATAATAGTCTAGTGGTAGTGTTTCTGTGATCTCATAGTCAGATCAGATCAGAGGAGTAGTTCTTAAGGTGTGTTCTCTGAACCACCAGCAGCAGAGGATGAGAATCTTGGAAATGTAAATTATCAGGCCTTTCCCTAGAATCACTCACTACATCAGCCGTCTGAATTTTAACAAGCCCTACAGGTGAGAACCAGTGGTCAAGAGAATTCCTCAATCATGACAGAACACAGAAGCCAACGTAAACCTTTAAATGACAGACTCACAAATACATATAAAGTGCAAAATAGATATGTATGTATCACACACACAAACCCTGTTTGTATTATGTGGGATGTTAATATCTGTACAGTATTTCTAGCCAATTCATATATTCTTGAACACTTATTTTTTCAATCATTCCTAACATCTATTATGTAAGTCAGCAAATCATCCAGTAGATCACAGATAAAGGTAGTCAAGGCACTCAGGTAGCTGTCTTAGGAATTTAGGTTCTTGAAGAAAATCTTTCTTTCTATTCTTTTTTTTTTTTTTTTTTGTCAGAGTCTTACTGTTTCTCCCAGGCTGGAGTGCAGTGGCACACTCACAGTCACTGCAGCCTCTACCTGCTGGGTTCAGGTGATCATTCCACCTTAACCTTCCAAGCAGCTGGAACTACAGGCATGCACCACCATGCCTGGCTAATTTTTTTATTTATTGTTGGGATGAGGTCTCGCCATGTTGCCCAGTCTGGTCTCGAACCCATGGGCTCTCGCCTTCATCTCCTGTAAAAGTAAAGTGCTAGGATTGCAGGCATGAGAGCCACTTCACCTAATGTGAAGTAAATCTTTCAAATGCTGACTGTTCATCCTAGAAGTATGTTTCATGGCTTAGGGGACCAATATTGTTTACCAACTACCTCTAGGGTAAAGATTACAACTAACGCATAACCATGCCAAAGAATTTTAAGTTAAATCACAAACAATTTAATAATTAACATAAAACAAGTCTAATACCTCTTCCTTGTGGTGACTATGGAGTCGTATTCTGCATTCTTTTCTCTCAGCTAACTATCCAGATACTTTCTATCATCCTTAGGATTATATGATTTCAAGGCCCTTGACCACTCTGTTCTCCTCCCAGATTTAAGGGAACCACAAATTAAAGAGTATGAACATTTGATGGAAATTACATTTTCTGTGACTTCTTGATGCCAGGATTAAAGTACTTACATGCACCTCAAATGTTACACTTCTGTGCCCTGGGTCACCACACTCTGTATTTTGCCCAATTTCAAAGCCCCTCTCTGCAGGCTTCCCAGGCCTGCCTTTGTGCTCTCTACATGGGTCAGAATTATGGAAATAGAGGCAAGAATGTAGGGCATGTGACCCCAGCCCACATCTGCAGAAATGAATTCCCTCCATGACTGACCATGAACTTAGAGGGATAATAGGTGAAGTTTTTTTTTTAATTTGGATAATTATGTGTCTATTTTAATGTATCTTAATAAAACATAATCAGTCAAAATACTTCTGATTTATAGACATTATTACTTAGAATGAGGCTAAGTTGAAAGGTAAATATATTAAAATCATTTTTTTAATGAATTGAATTAATAATCTAATGTACATTTATGCCCAAATTGTGAAGAAGTCACAAGAAGCCCAGGGTTTTGGAAAAACTATTCACAAGGACGATGGGTTCACGTCATGGGGGTCTTCAATTGTAGTTGCCTTCACCATAAGTACTTCTGTTCTTTTTTTTTTTGAGTTGGAGTCTCACTCTGTCGCCCAGACTGGAATGAAGTGGCCGCTCCCGGCTACCATAGCCACGACCTGCTGGGCTCCTGCGATCCTCCCGCCTCAGCCTTCCAAGTAGCTGGAACTACAGGCGTGCGCTACCACACCCGGCTAATTTTTTTATTTATTGTAGAGATGAGGTCTCACCGAGTTGCCCAGGAGGGTCTTGAACCCGTGGGCTCAGGCAATTCACTCACCTCAGCCTCCCAAAGGCACAGGATTACAGGCTAAGCCACCGAGCCCAGCTCTGTTCTTCTTGTCTGCAGAAGGAAATAGAAAAATAACAGAAAATGCCAAAGTTCAGTTTGGGTAGCAATACAGGCATCACTGATTCTTTGGTAAATACTATGTTGTTCATATGCCTCCTTTTTTTTTTTTGAGTTGGAATCTCACTCTGTCGCCCAGACTGGAGTGCGGTGGCCGGGCTCAACCTGCTGGGTTCCAGTGATCCTTCCACCTCAGCCTTCCAAGTAGCCGGAATTACAGGCATGCGCTACCACACCTGGCTGATTTTTTTATTTTATTGTAGAGATGAGGTCTCGCTGCCCAGGCGAGTCTCGAACCCGCAGGCTTAGGCAATCCACTCACCTCTGCCTCCCAAAGGCGCAAGATTACAGGCTAAGTCACCGAGCCCGGCTTACCTCCTTTTAATTCAGGAGAGAAAGCAATCGCTACTAAGGCCAGCACCACCAGAAAAAATCTAAGAAGAAGAAACTAGAGTTTTAACTTTGCTAGTGGAGGGATGATATCATGAAATATAAAAATAGCAATTGTCTCAAATTAACAGTAGGAAAAAGCACAGGCCACGTCGGCCTGAGTCCTGTTATTTTTATATATTCTAAAAACATTCTCAGTGAGCACAGACAAGTCTCTTCCTCCCAAGTTTTTTGATGTTTTCTATTTCAAGGATACCTTAAGATAAGCCCTAGATTGGGAGTTAAAAGATTTGGGCTCCAGATGACTTGGTTTGCCTCAAATTACTTCACCTCCCTGAGCTTCTCTTCCTCCTGTGGCAAATGACAGACCCTCCAACAACCCTCAAGATTTAGCCATTCTATATTTTCAATGTGGAGTCTTCAGTTTTAAGTAAGTCCAGTCAGGATTTATCATATTTTTTGGTGTGGTGGGGAATATAGGGAATTTTTGTTCTTTTATCCCCTCTTTTCCTGATGCAGTGATTTATTGATTCCTTTAAGTGTATGGTGTCCAGTTATTATGTGATGAAATGTAGCTCATTAACAAATGGAAGTTGTCTTGCACTGGGTTCCTCAGAAGCAGATGCTTAGACAAGGATTTACGTGCAAGTGATTTATTAAGGAAGTGCTCCCAGGAAAAATTAGAAAGGGAGTGGGAGGAAGACAGTGAGGCCCGGAGGAAGCCAAACTGAGGTGCAATTGCATGCGGTCCCAGCTTTGGCGTGGGATTCTGAATCTTTGGAGTGTACATCACACCATGTGGTTTGTCTTACCTTAAGGCAAAGGAGCCCAGCTTTTGTACTCCTGTGCCTATCAGTTATTAGCTATGGGCCTGCCCTTGGGGGAATATAGATTCCCAGGTATTTGCCGCTCTCAGGGAATCAGAGGAAGCAGCCCTATGGTGGTCTTACAAAGAGGGTCACAGGCACAGAAATAGGCAACGACCACACAGACACAGTGGGGACTGAGCAGAGCATCAACAACATCCACTGCTGAGCCTGAATAAATAATAGCTTTCTTATTTTAAAAAATATTATTATTATTATTATTATTTGAGTTGGAGTCTCACTCTGTTGCCAAGGCTGGAGTGCAGTGGGACATTCACGACCACCCCAGCGTCAACTTGCTGGGATTCGGCAATTCTTCCACCTCAGCCTTCCAAGTACCCAGAACTACAGGCTCATACTACCAAGGCCAGATACTTTTAAAAAAAAAATTTATCGTAGAGACAAGGTCTCACCAAGTTGCCCAGGCTGATCTCGAGCCCACAGACTCAGGCAGTCTATTCACTTCAGCCTCGCAAAGTGCTGGGATTACAGGTTGAGCCACCGAGCCTGGTCAATAGCTTTCTTCTAGTAGTTGATTTGGTCATATGAGCATTAAATCGTTTGGTTTTCATGAACAAGGGGGGGTTTTCTGTTTGGTCTTGGGTTCTGTCTGTTCATGCACCCCTGAAAGGAATCATTTCATTTAGGGTAAAACAAGACATTTTTATTGAGGAGAAGTGTTGATCCTACAGGAGATCGCTCATCTCCCAGGAACCCAGCTGTGTACCTTGGAATACGAACATTTCTATCGGCTCTCTCTTATACAAGATGGAGGAGGAAATCTGAAAACAAAAAGCATCTTGCTAGAGCTCCGAGAACCATCCTTCAGGGATGGTCCTTCCACCTTAAAGGGCTAGATACCGCTGCACTAACAGTGGGACTCAGTAGATATTGGCTAAATGAATAAACCAGTTACTGTGGTTTGCTTTGACTGAGATCAGGACACATGAGACCAGGTTGAGATCTACCCTTCCCTCTCGCTGGTCAGTGAGTCCACCATGCTTTGGCTCCTAAGTAAGCAATCAGGAACTATTGCATAATACAGACCACAGGGCTAAATTCCCATGTGGCCACATTTGCAAAACAGACAAAAGGAACATTGACATTTTTGAAAAAGAGATTTAGGCATAATGTGTTGCTTGTGGCCGGTTGCCCTGTTACAATTAAGAAATGCCAGTGCTAGCTGCATTTAAATGCCAAGCCTCCCCAGATCCAGCACCCTAAAAAACAAAACTGAAGTAGAAGCCACCTGTTAGCAATGCTGTCATTAATCCTGGAATAGCCCAGGGAAAGGGCACATTGAGGAAGCATGACTTCCCTTCTCAGAAGAAACCAGACCAGGACTGTATCTTTTTATATTCACATATGACAGATATAGAGTCCCATGTAGGAATGATATGGGGTAGAATGGTCTGGAAAAATAAATTAGCCAAATTTGAAAAAAAAAATGGGTTAATAGTGTTCAATGCCTACCCTCAGAGACACCAAGGGAGAGGGTGACACTTCTACGAGCTGGTTGAACCACCTGTCACTTGAGATGGTTCTTTAGCCAAATTCTCCTATAAGAATATATTCATGTTTGACATAGTACATGCTTTGTCATCAAATACTGCAAAGAACATGGTGGGGGGGAAAGAGTCTTATCACCTTGGACCATAATAGCCTCCTAAATCCTGGGGAACCATGTACTTGTGCTTCTAGATGGTTTTATCATAGTGTTACCAGAGTTTCCCATTGGATACTTGCAAAGACCTTCAGCCCTAAATGATGCTACACATGAATCCTCTCCCCGCCCCCCCACCCCAAGAACAGGCTACTCCATAGGCAGAGCAGCCTGGGCTCTCTGTCTATAGGAGAAACAGCCTGAATTTTTCCATTCTCTGGGACATAAGAAGGACCTATGGTTGTTGTTGGAAGTGCAAATTCTAGTCCAATATCCATAGATTTCTTTCTATAGGCAATGTAACTGAAATTCTGCATTTTTAATAAGCAAATTAAAAAGGTTTTGATGCAAGGAGATCTCAGACCATGCAGCTAAGAAGTCTTGTGGGATCCATTGTTTTGTTAAGCATTAGCCAGGCCATGTGTTTTTTGAGCTTGGCTGCCATGTTTTCTTAGCTTTGGCCCCTTCCCCTACCTTGGGAAGGTAAATCAATCTCTATCTCTCTCTCTCTCTCTCTCTCTCTCTCTCTCTCTCTCTTTCCCCTTCTCTCTCCTTCTCTCTCATTGACTTTCTAAATAAACTATATTCTCCAATCTAAAATAAAAGTCTTGTGGTGAGCATTTGTGACTTATCTGTTACCCAGTTGATGGGTGTAAAATGGATATAAGATGATAAATCAATTTATTCACAAGCCATGTATTCATCAAATGTGAAATATAATCTTTTGATTTAATTAAAAATTGATTAAAACCAGTAATACCCTCTATGAAAAGAGAAGGTGATTGAATTTCATGCATAAGAAAATTCAAAATATAAAAACAGAAAGCCAAGTCCAGTCCACACTTCTAAAACTTTGCAACCACAGACAGAGCAGATGTAAGAAATGGCCATTTTTAATGTTAGAAGTGTTAACAGAACCTTACTACATGTTATCTGCTAAAAATATTCTTTGCTCTGGTCCTTCATTTAGCATTAAAACATGAACTTTATCATTTTCAGAGCAAGAGGAATAATTTATCAGGATTATCCATAGAATCTCCAATATTCAAAATCTTCAGTGTTTTCTTCCTCTCATTGTCTTAAACAACAAGTTGTAGCTTTCACAGACTGTTATTTGTGCAAGATGGAAAGTTATTGGTGTGTTTTTTCTGATAATCATCTTCCCTTTGTTTTCTGAATGAAAGACGATATCTCATGGAAATCAGCCAGTTTGTTCACCCTCCCAGTGCAGAGCACTAGTGGGAGATGCTTAGAACTCATGACCCCAAGGAGCTTTCATTCTGCTTGGGAAGCAAGGGATGCTGGGAATCTGCAGGACATGTAAATTGGGAAAATTAAAATCATGATGCATGGTCAAGGTGCAACACTGGCACAGAGTCAGCCCCAAGGTGGGAAGCTCAGCCTCTTCCACTTACCAGCTTCAAGATCTTGATTGTTATCAAATCATTTGTACTTAATTTTTTTCAGGTTTAATATGGAGATAATGTGGTTTGGGACAGTATTTTTCAAACTGGTAATGCTTGATATCTTGTTCAGTAAGTGATCTGATTCAGCAGGTCTAGGGTGAAGCCTAAGATTTTGCACTTCTAACAAGCTCCCCAGGTGAAGCTAATGCTGGTCTGGGGACCACGTTTAAAATAGCAAAGATTTGAGGTTTCTGTATAAACCCCTTAGTCTTATAGAAGTTTCCTTGCTGAGCAGGATGACCCACACCTGTAATCCCAGCACTTTGGAAGACTGAGGCAGGATTTCTTGAGCCTAGGAGTTCAAGACCAATCTGGGTAACATAGCAAGACCTTGTCTCTAAGGAAAAAAAAGCTTAGCCAGGTGTAGTGATGCATGTCTGTAGTCTTAGCTACTTGGGAGGCTGATGTCTCTTGAGCTCAAAAGGTTGGAGGCTGCTGTGAACTGCGATCACGCCACCATACTCTAGCCTGGGCAACAGAGACCCTGACTCAATCAATCAATCAATTCCTAGTGGGATTTCTATCACATAGCAAATTCTTGATAAATGATTGTTATTATGAATAATATCTTGACAACTTGGAGTTATGTGGCATAGAATGTTGGAAAAAATACTTAATTGAGAAAGGCTGCTTCAAACCTGGGGCAAATTCTGATGATTCAGAAAGTTGAAAGAATCATCTCTTCACCAACCTCATTCGCCTGCCCTGATGCTCTTTAGGAGCCTGAGGGAGTTGTCTCAGCAGCAGTCACTATGCTTAACGATTCTTTTAGGATGGGCATTTGGAATCTTACAGCATTAACTTCAACAAGAAATTTCATCCAGTGAAAATAATACCACCAGACCCATCCCTAATCATATTCTTGTGCCATTACAGTTGGGGAAAGAGTTTATTAGCCTCCAAACAAATCCAAGTACTGGCTCTTTCTAGAAGGTGAGAATACAAACCCAGAGAAACAGGGGGACTTCCCCACTTTTAAGACTCTGGATCATGAGTCAAGGGAGGGTGCGTTAACTCATAACTTAGAAGTATAATACTGGTTTGATGTTGTTGCTGTTGTTTTGTTTTTTGACGATGAGCAGGATAAGACTAACAAATGAATATTTGATTTGATTGAGTTTGATCAAAGTAGTGCAGCATAACTAACAGTGAAACAGGGTTATGGTAGCAATACCAATCTTCAATACTGACAAAAAAAGCTACAATCCATCATGAAAAAGTAACAATCATGAACCTATACATATATCTTGTTGTATGTAACAACACAG
Source organism: Carlito syrichta (assembly GCF_000164805.1). Lineage (NCBI taxonomy): Eukaryota > Metazoa > Chordata > Mammalia > Primates > Tarsiidae > Carlito > Carlito syrichta. The sequence continues at coordinate 468,410 of NW_007248360.1, forward strand.
CTGCAAATTGTAAAAAGTAAAAATGGACTGAAATAGAAGAAGAAATTGATAAAGTTACAATCACTGTAGGAAACCTGAACACATATTTTTCAGAAATCAATAGGTCAAGTTGACAAGAAATTTCAGGCATTTGAATAACATAAACTTTTTTTTTTTCTAATTGACTTGATGTAGGAAGGTAGCTAGATAGAGTCAAAGATAGACTAGACATTCTTTTAGGAAACTTAAATTCCAAAAAGCAAAAATCATATGACCCATCTTCACTCAGCATAATGAAAATAAAATTACAAATTAGAAAAGAAATGCTCTAATATGTAATTTTGAAATCAAATTACAAAGTACATAGGATATGCCAAAACCTGTAAGATGCAGACACAGTAACACATAGGGGACAATTTATAGCAGTAAGCATACTGTACCCAAAACAACAAAAATGTAAAATAAATGAATCATGTATCAATTCAAGAAGATGTAAAAACAACAACATATTAACACATCTTCGGAAGAAAAGAGAAATAAATGCCAGACATGGTAACTCACATCTGTAATTACAGCATTTTTGGAGGCCAAGGCAGGAGAATTGCTTGAGCCCAGGAGTTTGAGACAAACCTGGATAACATAGTAAGCCCTTGTGGTATATGCCTATAGTTCCAGCTACTTGGGAGGCTGAGACGAAAGACTTGCCTGAACTCAGGAGTCTGAAGCTGCAGTGAAGATAGTGGTATGTGCTTTTGGATCTATAAGGTGAATAAAGACATGGCTGTTAATGCTGGGAACATGGACCATTAGTCAAAGCACATAGGCAACAGAGTGAAACCTCAACTCAAAAAAAAAAGAGAGAGAGAGAGAAAGGGTTGTGAGGAAAAAAGAGAGCTAAAGATTAAAAACAGGTAAGATGATAAATAATATTTAAAAACTGGGATATTTTGAGATGTCAAACCATTGTATATTATTTTCCAATAAGTAAATGACACTAAAATTAGTCTTCAATTTTTTATCAGAATACAAAATACCCATGCACTTTGCTTTACAAATGAATATGCTTTGAAAATACTTTTTGTGAAAATGACCCAAACTCTTGTTCTGACATTTTAGCCGAATGTTAATAGTTACTTTTAAGCCTGTCTATTCCACAAAGAGCGGATAGTCATAGTCTGCACACCATGTGTCATTGTAAAATTTGAGTAAGGTTATACATTATATGAAAAGCACTTAAAATAGTGCCTGGCAAAGAGTAAGCCCTCCATAGGGGTTAGTTATAAGAGTTGTCTCACTTGGTTTAGAAGATTTCTTTGTTCTTCTTTGGGCTTCGTTGAATATAATGAGTTTCCATAAACTTTTGTTGAATTTGAAAGTATGAGCCGGGCTCGGTGACTCAGCCTGTAATCCCGTGCCTTGGGAGGCTGAGGTGAGTGGATTGCCTGAGCCTGCGAGTTCGAGACCCGCCTGGGCAACTTGGCGAGACCTCATCTCTACAATAAATCAAAAACTCAGCCGGGCGTGGTAGCACGCACCTGTAGTTCCAGCTACTTGGAAGGCTGAGGCGGAAGAATCGCCTGAGCCCAGCAGGCCGAGGCTGCGGTGGTCGGGAGCGGCCACTGCACTCCAGTCTGGGTGACAGAGTGAGACTCCAACTCAAAAAAAAAAAAAAAAAAAAAGAAAGTATGGCTGGGCACACTTTTTTTTTAACATGCAATCTCAGCATTTTGGGAGCCCAAGGCAGGAGGATTGCTTGAGCCCAGGAGTTTGAGACCAGCCTAGACAACGTAGTGAGACCTTGTTTCCAAAAAAGTTTATCTCCATCAGAAAACAGGCAGAGTTTACATGAGAAGAAAGAGTTACCCAGCAGATTCTTCATACAAATTATTAGCACTGTGAGGAAACCTCAAAGTGAAGGTTTCAGTTCTCTGTGACAATCCGGCTGATAAGTGCTGAATTATATAGATTTGTTGGTTTGTCTTATTAATTTAAAAAGGAAACATGAGACTGGGCTGGATGACTCAGCCTGTAATCCCAGCACTCTGGGAGACCAAGACGAGTGCATTGCCTGAGCCCACGGGTTCAAGACCCACCTGGGCAACTTGGTGAGATCTTGTCTCTACAATTAATCAAAAATTAGCCGGGCGTGGTAGCACACACCTGTAGTTCCAGTTACTTGGAAGGCTGAGGCGGAAGAATGGCCGGAGCCCAGCAGGTCGAGGCTGTGGTGGCCAGAAGTGGCCACTGCACTCCAGTCTGGGCAACAGAGTGAGACTCCAACTCAAAAAAAAAAAAAAGGAAACATGAGGCTGGGAATAGAGAGGCTCACACTTGTAATCCCAGCACTTTGGGAAGCCAAGACAGGAGGATTGCCTGAACCCAGGGGATTGAGACTGTGGTGAGCCACAATTATGCTACTGCACTCCAGCCTGGGTAACAGAGTGAGACCCTGACTCAAGGGGGGAAAAAAAGAAAAATGGAAAGAAATAAATACTAGCTCAGGGTATACTCTCCTTACACATTTTCTAAGACGTTCTCGCCCTATGTGCTTTGACTAATGGTTCATGTTTATCCACCTTGTATATCCGAAAGCTCACACTGCTATCTTCACACTACCTCTCCTCTGGTCCCTAACCTCACGTTTGAGTCCAGATTCTGCAGTGAGAAAGCAGTCTTATCCCAATACACCTACATAAGTAAGCCCCTTGATAGGGAGGAAGGGTTTTCTCCAGAGTCCATTTGTTCCGACACTCCCTTACACCCCAACCTTCCCATCTCCCCCTAGTCTAATAAGAGTCTCAAATAGACTCATGTGTAGCATTAAAGAATGAAGATCTTTTCAAATTACCCTTGACACCAAAGAATAACTGCAGCCTGCCCACTTTGTACCATGTACATGCACGGGGACAGGCTCTCAGATGTCAAGTGGCCCAGTGCTGCCACTGGGTCTGGGAACCTTCTCTGTCAGCAGTCATGGAAATCAGGAATTTTGTGAGGGCAATGAGGGTACCCCATAAACTTGCGATTAATCTACTCGATTAAATCTGATTTTTAATCCTAAAACCTTGGAATATTGAAGACTGAAAAGGAATGTTTAAGGATTTCTGTTTAACTTTTTTAGGCCAAGGATCTGCAATTTTTTTTAGAGCCCAATAAGAAATATTTTTAGCTTTTCTGTTGCAACCACTCAACTCTGCTATCATAGCATGAAAGGAGTCATTGACAATAGCAAATGGGCATGCGTGTGCTTCAACTTTATTTATGGACCCTGAAATTTCAATTTCATATCACTTTCTTTTCTCTCTCTCTCTCTCTTTTTTTTTTTTTTTTGAGTTGGAATCTCACTCTGTCGCCCAGGCTGGAGCACAGTGGCATGCTCACAGCCACTGCAGCCTCGACCTGCTGGACTCAGGCGATCCTTCCGCCTCAGTCTTCCAAGCAGCTTGAACTACAGTCGTGCGCTACCATGCCCAGCTTATTTTTTGATTTAGAGTAGAGACAAGGTCTCACCAAGTTCCCCAGGCTAATCTTGAACCCCTGAGCTCAGGCAATCCTCTCGCCTTGGTCTCCCAAAGTGCTGGGGTTACAGGTTTGAGCCACTGTGCCTGGCTCATATAATTTTCATGTGTCTCAAAGTTTCTCCTCTGAAATTAAAAAATCTAAACACCATCTTTTGCTCAAGGTCAATAGAAAAACAGGCAGTAAGCTGAATTTGTCCCATGGGCCCTAATTCTCCTCAAGCCCCTGGTTAATTTAGCCCACTGACTCTCCTGTCACTATACAATATAGGACCTCCCTGGACCCTACCTGGTGACACTCATTAACATTCCAGAAGTGAGTGCTATGCTGATCAGAGCTATTCAAAGTGTGGTCTGTGAATGAGCAGCATCAGCATCACTGGGGGGACTTGTTAGAAATGAGACTCTGGGACCCCATCCCAGACCAGCTGAATCAGAATCTCTGAGGATGGGGCCTAGCAATGTGTTTTAATGGGGTTTCTGGTTATTCTGACTCCTATGGAAGTTTTAGAAGCACTGTCCTAGACCACATCTTGAAAAGTGCTGATTTGAGAACCTTAAATGCTACCTGGCGGTGTCAGAGTAGTTTATTCAGTCATTCATTCAACAAGTCAATGAACATGAACTGAACACCTCATGGGGGCCAGACCATTTGCTAAGTATTGGTGATTTGAGACCATTAATAAGGTACTGTTGAGCCCTTAATGGACTAAGCGATTGTCTTACATCAGAGCCTCTCTAGTTGCTGTCTCTTAGAATGTTAGCATGCATGAGTTTGGGGTTCTTGGGGGACAATTTATCAAGCATGGGCAAAAAAAAAACACCTCAAAAGAAGATCTGGGGTTGCACTCGGTGCCCACTGTCTGGTGATTCTTATTAGGAGAGGGGACATTCCTTTTTCAGCTTTGAAATTCTGTCTGTTTGAGATCTGTCAGATTCATCAGCCCTCCTCCCAAATCACAGGCACACCCCCACATTGTAGAGCAGGACAAAGGTATGAGAGCTTCTGGGGGAACTGTGAAATTGATGATATCAAGGGTATCTGCCACATGGCTTCTCTGCCATCGCACCAGCTGCCCATCAGCCAGACCCAGAGAGGCTGCTGTCAGCTTGGAGCCAGGGGGCTCTACAGCTGTTCTTCACATGCTGAGAATAGCAACTCAGAGAGGAGATTGCCAAGGAAACACAGGAGACTTGAGAATGTGGGGGGAGGGGAGGAAGAGAGAGAGTGAGCGAGCATGCAGAAACACCCACCAGCAAAGAGACCAGGAGGAGTGGGAAACAGTGATAGTATCACAGGTCTGAAGGCACACGGCCCCTGCCTTCTAATAAAGTGGGCTGTTAAAAGAAAAGGTCAGTTGCTTGCTTAGGCTCAAGGAAAACGTTCCCCCAAAAGAACCCAGCAGCAAAATGTGAAGATGGAGAACAGGGCCAGAAGGCGCTCTTGTCTCCTTGTGGCAATCCTGTGAGAGGTGCTGCTTAGAGACGGGAAGCTCAAGCAGTTGGCTGGTTTCCCCTGGTTTCAGGCTTCCATGGGCACTCAGTACTACAGCAACATGGCTTGTGCCCAGCCATTATTAGAGGAAAGCTAATTAACAAATACTGGATTTGTTCCACTTGTAGCCAAGGTTGCGGACCTGTCCTGAACAAGTAAGGCTTTCTAAATATTAAGCCCCCACATTCTTACAAACAAGGTTGATTAGAACTTTCTATAGTTTATTCCCCTCAACAACCCCATGAGACTGCTCTTGTCTTCTTGAGAAAACTAAGACTCAGAGATGGTAATGAACTTGCCCAGAGTCAACAGTTCTACTGGATCTTTTAGCCTTCAAAGACATTATCTACTGTGCTCAGCTAAGGCCCACAATGACTCAACTTGCCTATGGTTCACCATTTTATTCTAAAGGGTAGATCTTTCTAATCACTCAAGGGAACATTGGAATTTTGTTTCTGCTCATCATGAGGTCCAGGAATGACTTCGTGTAAATTCTGCTTAGTGTCTGTTTCCTAGGTCCTTAACTTCTAAAATAAAGATCTGTATTTGAGTTAACACAAAGTGGTTCCAACTCTTCATCATATCATAAGCACATATTCTGGTGGCCAGAACAGGAGTTTGTAAATCACCAGGTTCATAGTAAATTACTAAATGACTTCCCATAAAACCAACGTAACAAACTTGCTACCTTATTATTTTTTAATGTCAGTAGTAAAATGATGCATCCTTGAATTTTTTTTTTTTAACTCTGATTTTGTATTTGATGCTTTGCTCAAGAACCACTGGGTAGAAAAGAACTGTGAAATCTATTGTCTCCAAAGAAGTTTCACTTTAGGATTCCTTCTATCTAAGAACCCTAAATAGTATGACTCCTTTCACAAGAGCAATACATATAAAAGATTCTGATAATATGCACTCAATTTAAATCCTAAAGGAATTCAGTCTTAGGAGTAGAATAATGGACTTGAGACACAGGCTATCATAGCCTTCTCCCAGGCCCAGCTCAAGGGCCTACCTCTGTGAACTCTTGTTCCCTTGCCTCCAAATGAATATGTTCCTGACTTTTTCATAAAGGATTTTCACTTCTGCTTTTGCAAAAATGTAATTCTTATACAAATAATAATAACAACAACAACAACATGGTACTGCCCCAAGGCTCTAAAATCTAATTTTCTCCCCCACTTTCAGTTTTCGATAAAAGAACAGATGTAGTTGTTTTTCCGTTAGAAAATCATGCTCAGAAGAAAGGCTTTATTCCGTTTTAATTTTCTTCTGGCCTTTATTAGTTGTTGTAACACCAGCTGCTATAACAAAACAAAAATCTTATGTTTTCAGTAGTGTAGCACAATAGAATTGTTTGCTGGTAGGAGAGTTTAGGTGTTTCTGGCAACTTCCTCCACGCAAGGATCCAGAGGACTCAACTTCCTGCTGTCTCATGTTTCAGCCATCCTCTATGGTCCTTTTCTGGCAGAAGGAGAAAGAGAAAGAGTGGAACTTCTAAACTGTCTTAGTCTGACAGGGAACACACATCACTGTACTATAACTCGTGGTTCATATCTAGCCACATAACACCACCTCCTTGCAGTGGGGACTGGAAATATACTTCCTGGTTAGGCAGACACTTCCCAGAGACTATGTTCTACCATGTAAGAGGGAGGATAAATTTCAATGCACATTTGGCCATCTCAGCCACAAGACAAGAACCCATGCCTTTCTCGGTAAAGAGCAGTTATTACAACAGGTACTTGACATCTCGAGCCCTTCTTCAGGCCCCGACCCCCTTCTCTCTGATGGCCATTCCTGAGGACATGGCTTTCTCAAGGAGGCCTGCTATGAACTCATGGGCACCCACAGCACCAGGCATGTCCCCTGATGGAATTACTGTCACACTGAGTCATCTCATTTCCTTCTTTCACTTGCATCTTCCCAATTAGATTGTAGTTCTGTAATGGTAGTGGATTTGCCTCTCTTGTTTATCCCTAGCACCTAACACTGTCCTGGCACAATCCAAGTGCTCAATAAATATTTGAGAAGGAAGGAAAGACAGGAGAAAAGGAGGGAGGAAAGTTTGCTCTGGAAGGAACTCAGTCCTGCTACCTGTAATTTGCATGAGGTGGGATTTCAAGACAATAGGCAAGAAATGAGCTGGTCACCTTTTGGGGCCAAGAACCCATCCCTCTTTGGGGTGATAGCAACTCACCCTCACACAAGCTTTCTTGGCAACCTCTGATGACAATTGAAAGATTTTCTGTCTTTTGCTTTCAAATGTCTCTAAATACAATGAAAAACTACTTAACAACAAAAAGGAATGAATATTCATACATGCTGCAACATGACTGAATCTCAGAATGATTAAGTTAAGTGAAAGGAGACTGATAAAAAGTAGTACATACTATATGACTTCATTTACATTAAATTCCAGGAAATTCAAACTAATTTATAGTGATAGAATGTAGATCAGCAGGCCTGGCACAGTGGCTCATGCCTGTAATTCCAGCAATATGGAAGACCGAATCCAGAGGATTGCATGAGTCTAGGCGCTTGAGACCAGCCTAGGCAACACAGTGAGAGCCAGTGTCTACAAAAACACCGAAAAATTAGCTAAGCATGGTGGCACATGCCTGTACTCCCAGCTACTTAAGAGGCTAAGGCAAAAGGATCACCTGAGCCTAGGAGGTCTAGACTGTGGTGAGCCATGATCATGCCACTTCACTCCAGCCTGGGCAGTAGAGTAAATATATGCCTCAAAAAAAAAAAGATCAGTAGTTTCCTGGGCATGGAGGGGATAAGATAGGGTGGCAAATGGTAGGTGAGTAGGATTATAAAAGCATAAGGAAGCCGGGCTCGGTGGCTCAGCCTGTAATCCCGCGCCTTAGGAGGCTGAGGTGAGTGGATTGCCTGAGCCCGTGGGTTCGAGAACCACCTGGGCAACTTGGTGAGACCTCATCTCTACAATAAATCAAAAAATTAGCCGGGCGTGGTAGCACACGCCTGTAGTTCCAGCTACTTGGAAGGCTGAGGCAGAAGGGTCGTCGGAGCCCAGCAGGTCGAGGCTGCAGTGGCCGGGAGCAGCCACTGCACTCCAGTCTGGGTGACTGAGTAAGACTCCCACTCAAGGAAAAAAAAAAAAAAGCATAAAGAAATTTATGGGAGTGATGGATATATTCATTTTCCTGATTGTGACCATCATTTCTTGAATGTATACAAATGTCAGAACTTCTTAGACTGTATACTTCAAATATGTGAAGTTTACTGTATGTCAAAAAAACTGTTTAAAAAAAAAGAAAAATAAATAATTGTGACGTCAAAAATGTATTAACCCCAAACCGCATCCCTTCATTCCATCATTCCCTACTCTTAGGTAGCATGTGCTTTTAAAACTACTTTATTGATCAACAGGTATCTACCTCCATGGTAAAGTATGTATGCAGGGTACCTGTTGGAGAAATAGCATAATTCTGTCAACCCCAGTCTGAGCATGGCTTCCAGTTCAGAAGATGATGGAGCCATGCATAGGTACAGATGTGGGCCACTTGGAGCTCATTCACTTTGCATACACCTCCACTCACACATATAAGCTCTCATGTTTTCACATCTGCTTCTTTTCAGGTTTTGGGGCCGAACCCACCACTGAGCCCCCAGCCTAGGTACCCAGCCACCCCCCACCGCTACCATGGCCGAAGACGCAGATATGCGTAATGAGCTGGAGGAGATGCAGCGAAGGGCTGACCAGTTGGCCGATGAGGTGAGGATGGAGACTTGAAAAGGGAGGCAAAAGATGGGAGCTGGGGTGCTTTGTCCTATTCAGACTCAGGAGGAATGAAAGTTTCTTCCAATGTCTCATTTTTTAAAAGTGATATGACTTTTATTTCCTGTATACCTAAGCCATCTATAGACCAGAATGGGTTATAAAAAGCTGCATATGAGCCGGGCTCGGTGGCTCAGCCTGTAATCCTAGCGCTTTGGGAGGCTGAGGTGAGTGGATTGCCTGAGCCTGCCTGGGTTCGAGACCCACCTGGGCAACTTGGCGAGACCTCATCTCTACAATAAGTCAAAAATTAGCCGGGCGTGGTAGTGCGCGCCTGTAGTTCCAGCTACTTGGAAGGCTGAGGCGGAAGGATCGCCGGAGCCCAGCAGGTCGAGGCCGCTCCCGGCCACTGCACTTCAGTCTGGGTGACAGAGTGAGACTCCAACTCAAAAAGAAAAAAGCTGTATATGAATTAATGTCTTGACCCTAACTCCTCATTTCTAGAAGTCTTGAGAAGTCCAGGTCCTCCAAGAAGAGCAGTGTCTCTGTGTGTCTTATATCCAGTGGTGTGCTGGTGCCAGCTCAATTCTGAGAGCTAATTATTAACATTTTCAGGAACTTTGCAAGTTGGCTGCTAAACACAGTCATTATTAAATTTGATTATATAAACTGACAATTAGATTAAAACCAAAACTAATAAATACTCAAAATGTATCATTTAAAAATTTTTATACTATAATTGACTTCTATCTATGCTCTTGAAACACATCCACTGTATATGTAGGATGGGAACACTGTATAATAATGTGTTACTAAGTTCCAAAATAAAAAAATAATGTGTTACTGTGTATCCTCCCAACTTCTTGTTCAATTGTAGTTAAAAACCAGACAGAATAAAAGTATTTATACCACAGGAATCTGTAAACACTATAAGTCAGGGCTTGGCCTATTGTTCATCAATTGCCTATTTCAGAAAGTGGATACAATGTTAATAATGCAGATTAAATTCAAAAGTGTGCATGCCTGCAGCCACTACACTATGAATAACATAAAAAATGAAAAAACTTGCAATATTTGTAAATTGTGATTCTCTAAAGCAATCACTTTTGCCATTGCAAACAAGTAAAATCCAATATGTCTTCATTGTTTCAATTTCCTTTTACTCATTAACATCAATGAAAATATTGAACCAACACTCATGTTAGAGCTACACTTGTTCATCACGTAGTTAGCTATGGACATAAGAGTTCAGTAAAAGGCTGGGCTTGGTGGCTCAGCCTGTAATCCCAACACATTGGGAGGCCAAGGCAAGAGGATTTCCTGAGCCTGCGGGTTCGAGATCCACCTGAGCAACTTGGCGAGACCTCATTTCTACAATAAATCAAAAATCAGCCGGGCGTGGTAGCACGTGGCTGTAGTTCCAGCTACTTGGAAGACTAAGGTGAAAGGATTGCAGAAGCCCAGCAAGTCAAGGGTGCGGTGGCCAGGAGCGTGCCACTGCCCTCTAGCCTGGGAGACAGAGTGAGACTTCAACTCAAAAAAAAAAAAGAGTTCAGCAAAAATCTACAAAAACTTTCTGTGAGAATCAATTGGCTATATGGAATTTATAATAAAGAGTTTTATTATTGTTTGTAAACTATGCTATTCATCCTTTATATCAGTAAAATAATAAACCTGAATACATGTATATAGTCATATTATTTTTTTCAGAGAGCCAGTTTGTTAAACATTTACCAGCATACATACTACTGCTTACAGCCATTCTGTTTCAAAAAGCAGCCTGCTGGCAGCTCTTCCAGGAAAGTTAACATCCTCCAGTTTCCTGCAGAATCTTGTTCAAAATAAGTTTGTCACTTAAAAGCACGGCTTTGAGAACTCACACTGGTGGTTGGATTCTGGTAGTTTCAAAGGAACTGAGAAAAAAGTGGCAACATTGTGCCTGAGGGACTATCATGGAGCTCAGACTTTCCATCTCATTTTTTCTTATCTAAGGATGAAGATAATTATTTTAGCTGTCTCCTATAGGCTAGTTATTTCAAACATGCTTGATTTTTTTCACCCTAGGGCGACAGCTTAATTTGTATGGATAAGAACTTCCAATTGTGTTTCTAGGAGCTTCATAAGAAACTTGATGTCATATTCATCTCAATTCATGAAAAATTATGTTAGTATTTAAAATTCAATATTCCTGGCCCAGGGAGACCAAATTAGTCCTCTGAGTATCTGAGATAATTTTTCATGCATTCTGAGTATGCAAAATTATCTTTTCCAGATTACTTTGTCTTTGATATCAAGATCAGCTTCATGTGGTTTTGATTTTGTGAAGATAAACTTTAATATAATTGCTTTAGGGAATCTGGTCATGTATAAAGCTTGATAGGAAGGATTTTGAAAATGAAACAACATTCTATAAACTGGGCATTGTGGCTCACACCTATAATCCCAGCACTTTGAGAACTGGGGGCAAGAGGAATGCCTGAACCCAGAGGTTCAAGACCAGCCTGGGCAACATGGAGAGATCTCGTATCTACAATAAATAAAAAAAAATTAGCTGGACGTGGTGGTGCATGCCTGTAGTTCCAGCTACTTGGAAGGCTGAGGTGGAAGGATCACCTGAGCCCAGCAGGTCGAGGTTGCGGTGGCCATGAGCATGCCATTGCACTCCAGCCTGGGCAACAGAGTGAGACTCTGAATCAAACTTGCAAACTGATAAGGATATGTGATATGTTTCTCAAGTGAAGAAAGTTTTCTGACTTTCCAAGATCTTCGGATCCTGGACTCATAATATTTATTAATTTTTTTTTTTATCTTAGTCGCTGGAAAGCACCCGTCGAATGCTGCAGCTGGTTGAAGAGGTAAGAAGTGACCATATTTTAAGATAAAGAAGCCAATCGCATATACTTGCATATTCTTCTCTTAGACCCTAATGTATTTCCCTAAGCCACAATCCCACCAATTCTAGTGTGAATATAGCCTATCAAGAAGCCTTGCAATGAGAGAGATGCTGTATTAAAGATGCCAGGTAGCCATGAAAGTGCACCTCTCTCCCAGCCTTGGCCACCTTGATAGTTTGGGAAGCAGTGAAGGATAATATTTCCAAGTCCATGTGCCCAAGAACTCATAAAAGTTTGGATCACTTTAAGCAAATCAGAGCAATTTTTAATATACCTACACAAGAACTTCATTTGTAATTATTTTGTTTCCTACAAATTGCATCTGATCTGAATATTTATTCTGACTTCAGCCACATATATAACTTTTAAAATATATATTAATATAAGCATTTCATATTCAAAAATTGCTATACTTAAAGTCAAGCACTGAAAATGTATAAAAGATAGGAAAAATCTTTAACAAAGGGAAATATCAAATCCAATAATATAAATACAGAAGCTCTTTTATATTCCTGACTTGGGATTCAACATCCATTTACGAGACACAGTTAATGAATCCCAAACTATTTTTAAATGGATAAAATAGAACAGATAGCAATAATGGAATCAAAAGGGGCATTTGCAATAAAACTCACTCATTCTGATTTGGTAGAGCAGCAGTCAACCAGGAAGAATAAATGGATTAATTGAACTTGCCCATTGGGAGAGATGAAGTGGAAAAAGGATGGGTTGGACTATATTTATCTTAACCTCATAAAACAAGCCTAATAGTTTTTATTCAGTGAGATGCTGTTTTAGCTATGCTTTGAAACTGCTTATCAATGTATAAATTCATGTGCGATTATCATTTTAGAGATCTTGGGCTTTCTCTAGCAGAATAATTGAATGCACCTACTCTCCCTCACGCTACCGTAAATTGCTTATGCAATGACAAGAAAAGAAGAAAGCTAAATTTTACAAAGGCTAAAAGGAAAGGCAACCACCTCTCTCTCATGCTACAGGAGTTAACGTCTTTCCTTACTTCTGTAGCTACAGCTTCTCACCTAGGAATGGAAATAAGGCTGAGTGTGAATTGCCACAGGAGGGCTGGGGAAAAGAAGGTGGAAAGCATGAGCGCCCTAGGAAACCTGGGAAGTTGGGAGGGAGGGTGCAGGGGGAATGCATGTAAAATCTGTTATCACAAAAAAAAAAAATGACAATTCAAGCCTGTCATGCAGCACAAAATTGGGTCGCACAGGAAGACAGGCCCAGCAAGGGGCCCCCCCTGAACACAGGAAAGCATCCCTCTGCCCCTAAATAAAGAGAAATGTTTTCTTTGCTCTGTCCTGGGAGTACTGCTCATGCAGAAATACTTGAGGAGCAAGAAGGAAGCAGATATTCTAAATCAAGGAGTACTAGTGAGGCTCACAGCATAGACTTATTTTCTCCCAATTTGTCATGAGACAAAAATGAAAGGAGCAAATGTTAGCAGCACAAGCTCTGATGTTAACTTTAAGAGAGCCCAGAAGAGAACTGACATCTTTATTATTTAGTATTATTATATTTATATTATCATGGTACATCTTTATGATCTTCAACCATAACCTTCAGTATCATGTTTCTTTTTCATTTACATGTGTACACATATGATATAAATTTCTAAAATACTGGTCAGGCACGGTGGCTCACGCCTGTAATCCTAACATTCAGGAGGATTGCTTGACCAGAAGTTGGAGACCAGCCTAGGCAACATAGTGAGACCACAACTCTACAAAAAAATTGTTTAACTCTTTCCCCCCGTTTAACCTGAGGATACTCACTGGCGGTGCCTGCAGCTACATTTACCTCTTTTATTTATGTAATTCTCATTAGGATTAGAGACAAGTTCTGTTTAGAAATAACTCCAAGAACAGATTTTATATTATATTTTACATTGAAAACTGGTCAGATATTCTTCAACCTCAAAGAGCATGTTTTTTTAAGTTAAATAAATGTGGCAGCGAGCTGCACTCTTTTTTTTTCCTAAATGGGCAAAAAGTTAAAAATCAGCCAAGCATGATGGTGCATGCCTGTCGTTCCAGTTACCCGGGAGGCTGAGGCAGAAGGATGACCTGAGCCTAGGAAGTGGAGACTGCAGTGAGCCATGATGGTGCCACTGCTCTCCAGCCTGGGCGACAGAATGAAACTCCGACACACAAAACATAATAAAATAAAATAAGATACTGGAGCAGTCACCAATTTGCCTGCCTGTGCAAGGCTGAAACACTATCTAAACTATGGAAAGAAGAACAAATGAACGAGACCTCACCACCTGGAACTGGCCCCTCACCGTCTTTGAGACACGAACGCTTCTTTTTCACGTGTCTTCTTAAACTGCAAGGGTCGACCAGTCTTGAAAAACGAGTGTCTCCTCTAATTTATTCTAGGGGGAAAAAAAAAATCTCAAAAGCTTATTGATTGAAGTAGGATTCTTGAATCATATGTTTCTGTTTCTCCTAAAGCGGTTCTCAATCAAGCATGAAGCTGAATTTTAGAACAAGGGTTGAACCAGATGGAAGCTATCTCCTACCTCTAATAAATGAGAGGAGGCTATTAGACTTTCCATCTTTAGGAAACTGTGAGCAAGCTGTTATTAGAGTAGATTGATTTGCTTTTATTTCCTCCTGGGTTATTTTATATTTATGGTCAAACACCCCGATGTCATTGACTCTTCAGATGATATTATGCTCTTCAATCAGAAAGGAAATTCTCTTTAAAGAGAATCAGCATGAAATATTCATGAAGGTCAGAAAACATTGGCAAAATCTGAGCATTGAAATACCGGGATCTTGCCCAGGATCCCAAGGTTCATCAGTGCCATATAATTTAAGTTGAGTTGAATCCGTATTGAAATTCAGTTTCAAAGACAGAAAAGGTTGCTAAACTTGGAAAGTCTCCCTAAGGCACACAATCCTCCTTTCAGTGGAATATACAAGTATACAACTTTGTACCTTCCCTGAAAGACTCCAGGGTGTAACAGCAGCAGAGATGGATCTTTGCTTTTTAATAGAAGCCATTATCAGCATTTCATTACCAGCATTTCACAGAGGTCAGTGGAGAAAGTAGAAAAGCCAAATGCCAGAGATAAGTTAAAAGGTTAGAAATCCTGTAGCACTTGGTTCCCAGCTTGGAGCTGGAAACTCTTTTTGGTGGGTGCTTTTCAACAAATATTTATGGAATGCCTAGCTTCTGGGATTGGAAGGAAGATGCAAATTGTATCTTGCAGGGAAACAGATATGTAAATAGCTCATTAAATTCAAGGCTATATTTGCCTTAGGCGCATAGAGGAGAGAATGACCAATTCTGGTAAGAGAATCATGAAGACATCCTCAAGGAAAGAGTGTTTGATCCCAGGCAAAAAAGTTTACTCTGCTAATGCTAACTGCAGGAAATGAAGTCTATACGTTAATGCCTTGGACTATGAAAACAAAGCCTAGGATAAGTCACACTGTTCTAGGGCAGGCCAATTCAAAAAGCCCACACAGCTTTACTGGAGTGGTTATTCACCCACTAATATTTCATGAATGTCTTAGCATCTTTCCTTTTTATGCCAACTTATCTTTGACCATGAGAAGAGAATACGCATTCCAAAGCTGTTTATGTTAAGCCAGACTTTCTGCTAACAATTGCAAGCTGGGCAGTTCTTTTCAGATATGCAGATGTGGTGTCTTTTGTAGAGAGTGCCTGAGGTGTTCTAGTTTAAGCTCAGATGTATGGAGCTTCGGGGAAAGCATCTTAGAATGGCAAAAGAAAGATTAGAAATGTCCTATAAACCTTGTCTTAGTTTATCTGCAAAACAATTTTTTAAAATTAAAAGAGAAATAAATAAAAGGAAAGAAATGAAAAAGAATATCTCGTATGTCCAATTCCCATGCTTTTAGGTAGGCTGTTTTCCCAGTAATCTCAAACAGAAACCAAGAATTGCACTAAGATAAAAATAGAACCACCTCCTCTCACTCCTAGCTACTAAAACATAATACTATTTAAGGAATAAGAGAAAATAATATTCTGCCTCCCCTGAAATCTTGTCCCTATCCCTGTCCTTCTCCTTAAGCTTCTAGTCCCCCCCAAGAAAACTCCAGTTATTTTTATACAAGCTGTCCACAAAACAGTGGAGTCAAATATAAGTTCTAACATGTATTGAAGACATGTAGATGCCAGGTACTACTGTGCTTGGAGCTATCATTACCATTATCATCAAATATATATTATCTAATTTATTCTTTGTAGCTGCCTCTTACTACTACTTTGTTCTCTGTTCCACTCTGTAGGAAATTGAGGTACACAGTGGTTAAGTAGCTTACTTGAGACACCTGCTCAAGATGGCAGAGATGAAATTAAAACCCAGTTCTACTGATTCCATAGTGTAAATTCTTACACACAACACTTAACTTCTCTTCTACCAGCAGCTCCTACAATCATTATTTTTCTTGGAGAATTTCACAAAGAATGAAAGATCATATGAAAATAAAGCAGCTCATTGTAAACTGATTGAGATTCTACTCAAATTGAACCCTGCATCTTAAATATATTCCTTCCTGAACCTAACACAGCCTCCCACAGAGGTGAATAATCTGTATCTCATCTTGTCCTCATAACTACTGTGGGAAGCAAGCAAGTGGTTACTGTTCCCATTTGAAAGCTGGGGAAGCTGAGGCACAGAGCTGGTGACTTTAGAGCACCAGGACAGTGAAGAAGGTCTGGAATGCACAATTACTGACTCCCAGGTCCCAGTTTAGCCTGCCTGACCAAATTGTTCCTCACACCGAGGTACATGATTGAGAAATCATGCATTTGTCTACCCCTTGTCCTTGGTGCCTAGGGCAAGAGGAGAGGCTCAGTAAACATTTACGGAAGGAAGGGAGGGAAGGAAGGGAGGGAAGGAAGGGAGGGAAGGAAGGGAGGGAAGGAAGGGAGGGAAGGAAGGGAGGGAAGGAAGGGAGGGAAGGAAGGAAGGAGGGAGGGAGGGAACAGCCAGTGAGCGAATGAGCCAACACATCAATCCCATGATCTTACATGGCATCTCAGGTGACTATCCAGTCTCATAGCTAGTTGATGCTTTAAGCAAGAGCACAACCTAACATTCCTGACTCCCAGATCAGTGCTCTCTGCTTCCGTTCTCCCAAATTGGGGCGGCCTAAAAAAACTTTTGCTCCCTCTATAAAAGGGAGGGATAGTTCTGTGAATTATCCTAGTGCTGAAACATTCAGAGGCAAATTGGACAAATGTGAAATTGTACTTGCAGACTCTGTATCAAAATAAATGAATATAACAGAATATATTTTTTTAAGTATAAACAGGTGAGAGTTGGACTGACCAAACTAAAATCACTACGTTTTTTTCCATCCACTGTCCCCAGCAGAATGGAGCAGGGATCTCATGCGTGGCTTTGATTGTGATCTTGAGGAGAAATTGCTCTCCAAGTTACCAGTGTCCTCACCAGAACTTCCATTGTCACATCCATATGCCTGAATGGCCATCTGCTTTTCATAATTTCATCTCAAAAGACATGGAGAAAATATGCAGAAAAGGGCAAAGAAACCATACAGGCTAGTATAGAAAAAGACCATTTACAACACACTTAAGGGGAAAAAATTTGAAGTGTCTTTTGTGATCTAGCATCCTTGCCAGCTGCATGGATAGGGGAACTTGTTAGAAATGAAAACCTCATGGAGACTGGTTTAGACGCAAGCTGGCCTAACATGCACCCCGGGAGGAAGCGGCCCGGAAAAAATGAACACGAATCTGCCATTTTCGGTGGAAAACAAGGGGCGGTTGCTAGCGATGATGGCATTGTACTTTGGATCTGGGTTTGCTGCACCTTTCTTTATAATGAGACACCAGCTACTTAAGAAGTAAGGATGTTTTAGTTCATCCATTTAACAAGCCTTTGAGGTGGATGATATAACCCCATCTGAGACACAAAGATGTTAAGTTGTCCAAGATCCCATAACTAGTGATGGAGGACGAGGATTCTTACCCAGGCAGTTTTGTTCCAGAGCTTACACTTTAACCAGATATGAAGAGCACTTTAAAATGTGCAGTCTCTTTGAAAAATAGATCAAACTCTTGAACTCATGGCATGCTGGATATGTTTGTAAATAAACTTATGACATGAAAAAAAAAAAAAGAAATGAAAACCTCAGGCCCTACCCCAATTCTACTGAACTAGTATCTAAGTTTTGCAAGATGATCTATATGCAGGGAATTTAAATGCACATGAAAGTTTGAGAAGTAGTGGTCTGGAAGCTTATGATACTTGGCAATGATAAGATTTTTAGTTTGTCTAGACAACCTGCTATGGATGCATTTTCTGAATATATTTATTTTGGAAACAATTATGTAATGCTAACTGTAGACAAGGCTCTGTTTTAGCACATTCCACATATTAGTTCATCTAATTTGCATAACAATGAGGTTTAAACTATTATTATTGCTGTATTGCAAAGGACAGAAAGGAGATTCATTGCAATTAGGACACTTGCCTGAATTCCCATAGCTAAGAAATGAAGTCACTGGGATTCCAGCCCAGAATCTGGCTCCAGAATCTGTGCTGTCAATGACTCCTCCAGTCATTCTAGGGCAACACTCTCCAAACTACATCCTGCCTTGGCCACTAAAGCTTGACCAAGTGTGTTCAAAGGCAAAGTAGGCTTTTGTGCCCTGGAGGGTTAACTGAACGTGTTTTCTAAAGTGATGAGTTTATAAAAGCTCACAGAAATCATTTCAGTGTTTTGTTTTATTTTTTAGGAGCACTATTAAAATATAAGTGTTAAAATACTATTTTTTAAAAAAACCCTCTAGGCCAGGCTTGATGTCTCAACCTGTAATCCCAGCACTTTGGGAGGCTGAGGCGAGTGGATTGCCTGAGCCCGCGGGTTCGTGACCCACCCGGGCAACTTGGCAATACTTCATCTCTACAATAAAAAAAAAAAAAAAAAATTTAACCGGGCGTGGTAGCGTGCGCCTGTAATTCTGGCTACTTGGAAGGCTGAGGCAGAAGGATTCGCTGGAGCCCAGCAGTTCGAGGCTGAGGTGGCCAGGAGCGTGCCACTGCACTCCGATCTGGGCGACAGAGTGAGATTCCAACTAAAAAAAAAACAAAAAAAAAACCCTCTATTGCTCTCCACTAACATCTCTGTCTTTCATTCTTAGTTAAAAGTAAGTCAGAAGTAAATGGGGCTATGAGAGAGGTCTTATTTAGAATAGATTCTGGGGACTACTGTGTACTTTCCTTGAAAAATCAACTAATCCAAACTATAAAAAATGCTATTTCATACACACTAACTGTAAATTGGAAAGTCTTAACTGGTTAGAATGCCAAGAAATGATGACTCCTAAGTATGAGTTATACGAATATCTTGGTTCCTTCTCCCCTGCCCACCAACTTCCACTCCCTTCCTGCACAAAAGATCAGTAGCAAAGCTTATAGAGGAATTCTTTTCTCACACTAGGTTATTGTGTAGGATTTTAGATGTCAGAACAGAGAATCCTTATTTCTCCTCTTGATCCCCTTTTTAATTGTCAGAGAGAAAAAATAGGATGTGAGTTTCCTTTTGAGGTATGTGTCTCAACCTTTGTGAAGCCATGTTTTCTTCTGATACACCTAAAAAGTCTCAGCCTCCCAAGATTCACCTTTCCAGTGGGGCATTGCTCCCAGTTCACTGATGGAGACTTTCCAATAGATCACACCAGAGATGAAAATCCAGTCGTCTAGAAGATATTGAAAGATTTGCTTTTTGTGATTGTTGCTATGAAACTACAGGAGTTTTGTTTTCCAAATATAAATTTACAGTCTGATATAAATATGCACATTGCAATTTTATGTCAAACTCCATCCCCAGCCCTTCCCATGGAGATTGTATTACATTCCCTTCTTCTGCGTGTGAGTGTCACTGATAGAGTCCTTGGGTCACCCATTCTTCTGAGTCCCTTCCCAACCCTTCAGGGCTCTCACCATACTTTCTCCCTTTTTTCTTTTGGCCCTTCTTCATTTTCCATTTCTAGGGCTAATTGTCCCCTTACTGATTTCTCTTTCTCTCTTTTCTCTCTCTAACTCCTTTTCAACTTTGCTACCATTCTTGGAATGTAGAGCAAAGATGCTGGTATCAGGACTTTGGTTATGTTGGATGAACAAGGAGGTAAGTTCAGATTTCTTCAGTAAGAACAATTCCTCATCTGAATAATGTGCATTTTAAATTATTTGTGAATACATAGGTGGTCATTTTGACATGTGTTTCACACGTACTTGAATGTGGGAGTTCTAGAATTTTTATCTTGCTGTTTTTCTTTCTCTGTTGAAAAGATTGGTAAGTGTGTACAAATGTGGAGGCTTTCTTCATGATTGAATGATGATGCTATTTCTGTTATACATGTTAGGGTAACAAAATTTTAAGGCAAAAGTCATTTGTTTATATATATTTTAATGATAGTATTTGGACAGTGTGAGAATAATCTTATTCTCTGTAGTCCCAAACTCTCCCAATAAATTTGTTTTGTACCCAAATAGAAATTTGTAATAATAAATTATAAAAATAATATAAATAATATAATAATATATAAATAATAAAAATAAATTTGTAATAATATCTAAATAGAATAAGAAAATAGTATATCATGTTGTACACTCTTTTGACCATCCTAATTCAGTGTCTGTCAGTCTTGATTTACAAGTCACTATGGGTATGACTTAAATACCTGAAAGCTATTTTTAACAAGATAAAGTAGAGGGGAATTATCTGGAAAATAGACAATTAAACCAATTGAAGTATTTAGCCTGTTTTGTAAATGATTATAGAAATGCTAGAAGCAATGAAAATCAGAGAGCCAGCATTTTAGTGAGCATCTCTGTACTCTAAAGGGTAACCTAGAAGGATAATACCATAATTTTTATTTGCCTTAATATATCTAGCCAGATGGTGATACTGGACATAATTCTAACCACAAGTCAGCTACCTGATTTCATTTTGAATTCTTATCACAATAAACAGATTTTTGAGACTTTTTTTTCTTTATTCATATTTTTGTGAAAGCATTAGAAAATTTTTTGGGATCATAAGCATTCTTTTTTAATGGGAAAGATAAAAATATAAAACGTATTCACAGCATAGGACACCATAAATAAACTTCAAGCGTAAATCTCTAACTGGAGAAGAAAATGCCTTACATATAACAGACATAGGGTACTTTTCCTAAAATAGAGTGTCCTCACATATCATCAAAGAAAAGGGCAACAATCTAAAAAGAAAAACTGACGTAGATAAGGCATGAGTCATCAATTTAGACATATAAAACCATGCTTCAACCATTAACAATAATGAGATACCACTTTTTATAGCAAACTGGAATAAATTTTAAAAATTTAAAATAACCAATGGTGTGTATGTGTTGGGAAAACAGAAACTCTCATTCTATAGCTGGACACGGTTGATTGGTACAAATGTCTGAAAGAATAATTTGATATCTTCACATTTTAAAATGCACTCATCTTTAACCAAGACATTCCACTCCTAGAATTTTACACTACAGATACACATTTACACTTAAAGAAAGAAAAATGCACATTCCTTATTCATAGTCATAAAAGACCAGAAATACCTTAAGTGTCTGTCAGTATAGAGACCAACCAAATTAATTATGATATGGCCATGAAAGAAATGTTCTGCAGACAATACAATATAAGAGAGAAATCTTTATTTATTGACTTCTGGTGAGTTGGGACGGGGGAAGGAAAGAACTGGAGGAAGGTACATTATTTGGGGTCCTCTGGGAAGCAAATGCTAAGAAGCAATTAGTAGCTTCTTAGCAACACAATTAAGAGATGTATTGGGAAAATGTCTGTGATGAGTCAAGGAGAGAAGGCGTGGGAGTAAGCAGGTCTTGATGCAAGTCTAACACCTTTAAAAGGAGATAGGGAAGGAAGGAAGATTGGTGGGAAGAGGCTCAGACTGCAGAGCTGCTCTGAGAAACTCTCAGCCAGGTCTATGGGGATTAGGGTAGCAAAGATTGCCCATCAGAGGAGCCCGTGTCAGGCAGACAGGCTTCACTGGTAGGCTGATTGTGCTCAGCCATTGACTTGAGGCATCCCAGGGAGAGCCTGGCTCAATGTAAAGGCTGTGGCAAGTTCCATAGGTGCACAGATAGGCACATAGCTAACTGTGCTCCTCCCAGAAGAATCCCTCTTGGAAGGATCTCAGAGGGGCACACCCTCATGGCAGTCAAATAAAGACCTTTGGTTTTACCTCATATATTTGTATTAAACTTTTTCAATAAATGCATATCAATGAGTCAAAAGCATCAAGAAAAAAACCCTTGAAAAAAGCAACTGAATATCAACCTTAATGCTTTTTTCCTCAATTTTCATAATATAAATTGTCAAGATGTATACACAAATAAAAATGTATAGTGAAGTTCTATTTTGAAGGTATTACAATAGCAGTGGCAGTCTTCAGATCCTTCCAGATGAGTTTCCTATAATTAGAGGACTTATTGGCTGGATTGCATAAGAATGTTCCAGGTTTTAGAACTCAGGATGCAGTGAGTCATTGTTGTTTGTTGTTGTTTGTTTGGGGTTTTTTGGGGGAGGGTTAAAATAATTAAACAGCAGGTGTCCATATATAAGAGTGGTACCTTATTTCCAGGGCAAAATTGAAATATATACATTCAAATAATTAGCGGTTCCACCTTATTAGCTTTTTCAGTTAATAATTTGTAATATGAAGGGAGTGGAAAGCAACAGAGGGAAGGTTTAAGAAATATTCAAGTTAGAGTCTCTCTTCCCCGACAACAGTGCATTGACATAAAGACAGAGAGAGTGAATAACATGCTTACTTAAATCACAAATTTCACTGTACTTTGATGAAGAAAATCCAGAGATATAATTTGCTGAAATGCTCATACAAATGCAAAAACATAAAATTCTTTAGCACAAATGATTTCCAGTATCATCTATACATTATTCTCTGAGAAACAGAGCAGAATAGAATGTCTATTTGACAGATTTCCCCGTGAGATAGTTAATATTCTTAGCTGAAACACTTCCATTGTGGCCATGACACAGTAAATGCAAAATTCCTTGGTAAAATAAGGATAACCTGGGTTTTATCAGATGTGTAATGAATAGATTGACACTGATGAGAAACATGCAATTGTAAAACCCCCCAAAGTGGGTGGTTTCTACCTGGTCTTAAGTGATACATATTCCATTTAGAATATAATAGGAGCTTAGGACCTTTTGAAATGACAGAGGAACATAAGTCAATAACTACCTTCACTGCCATTATAAATGTATTTTGATTCTGTTCATGACATATTTAGTTATTTCGATTGGTAACTGCTTTAAGATTTCTCTTCATTTATGCTCTGTTAATTCTGTCTATGTCTGAACACCAAAAGCTCTGAGGATTTCCACCCCGCAGCTGCATAGGAGCCTCAAGAAACAACCATCCTCCTAACGAGTCATCCCAACCACTATTGGGTTAGGCCAGACCATTCCAGGTTGTCCAGCTAAATGGTTGCACTGGGAAATTCTTTATGGGATTCCTGTTTTTTACCCAGGTATCAGGAGACTCCAAGGAGCACTGAGCGTAACAAACAGTCCTGGAAATATTTGAGACTTTTATTTCTCTAGAAAATTTGTCTCCAAGAGAAATCCCCTGATACTACCGTGACACTAATGTGGGCTTTCACCTCCACATCTCTTGTTCGTTTTGTTGATCTTTGCTGGGTTATATGTTTGTTTGATGCTAAAGATGTGGCGTTTCGGGAAATTCCCTGGGAGCAACACCAAACTAAACAATTAAATCTTTGACCCCTGTCTGGCAGAGTAAAGAAAAGCCCATCCAGAGAGTCAGCCACTTATCTTTAAAGGTTTATGGCACTACAAGGCAGCATTTGGAAAAACATCCCTCTTGCTAAAGTCTACTCACCTATATCTGTTATGAATAATTAGGGTTGTACTGTTCAGTATGGCAGCCACATATTTAAATGTATTTCAGTGAATTTCTACATGTTCATCAATGCTAAGGAAAATGAAATTCATAGAGGCAGCATCTTGTAACTGATCTACTTATGATGGCTGCATACTAGGTCAATGGCACTGGTTCTTGCTCTTCTTTTACTTTTTTTTTAAGCCAGGTTGAGGATTCTAAGGACCCCATGTTTCCTTACATTGATGAGATTAGTAGAAATTATGTGTAAACTTAGATCCGTAAGTATTCTGTCATTGGCAGATCTATCACAAATGACCAGTCATTCAAACATCATGGCAAAAGGAAGCCCAAGCTCTTGCTCCAACAAATAGAGTGGTCTACTGGAAGACCTCTCCTGACCCAAAATGTTATCCTCCTCCCAGCTTCCAAGAATAAACAGAAAACAAGCTTAAAGGAAGTAAGAAGCAGTCAATCCTGGACAGGACGTTGCATCAGCCTCAAAGACACTATTATCCACCCCAGAATGGAATGAAGACGTTCGTTGCTTTTAAGCATTTCCAGAGAAATGTCTTCACAGAAATCACTGAAGTGCTGTGAAGCTCCAATATGCCAAACATATCTATAAACATGACTCAGCACACTCTAAAAATTAATGTTATTGTTAGAATATCAAGAAAAAGCTTCCACAATATTTTTTAAATTAAGAATGTGACTTAGCCGGGGTCAGTGGCTCAGCCTGTAATCCCGCGCCTTGGGAGGCTGAGGTGAGTGAATTACCTGAGCCCGCGGGCTCGAGACCCGCCTGGGCAACTTGGCGAGACCTCATCTCTACAATAAATCAAAAAATTAGCCTGGCGTGGTAGCGCACGCCTGTAGTTCCAGCTACTTGGGAGGCTGAGGCGGAAGGATCGCCGGAGCCCAGCAGGTCGAAGCTGCAGTGGCCGGGAGCGGCCACTGCACTCCAGTCTGGGCGACAGAGTGAGACTCCAACTCAAAAACAACAACAACAAAAAAAGAATGTGAGTTATAATTTGTATATAAAAATACCTTCTATAATATGGTAGGCATAAGATAGTTTTCTGCGTCAACTATTTTCTGAATAGTTTTCGAAATCAAATTTAGCTTCAGAAATTCCTCTTTTAGTCAAACTTTTGCCAAATCAAGCTGGTGACACACAGCAGAACCCAGCTCTCAGAAACATCGATTTGGACTTTCTTACTTGTTTTTAATCTTTTCATTTCCGTTCTCTAGTTCAGAGGTCTGACACCTGTGAACCAATCTATGTATATATGTTACCTCCGCATCCCTGAAGGCACCATGGATGAGTTCCTGAATTTTGTCAGAGTTAATATTTTCACCAAAAAAAAAAAAAAAAAAATCAACTTGCATTCTAACTTAGGAGAAACTTCTCAAGAAGAAAAATAACTGCATATGCATCCCCGTGCTGTAATCTGTACTTATGTCAGCTGTCATTAGCTTAGTCCAGCATGCTTTTCCTTGGAGCCCAGACACCTCCTCCAATCCATCTCAACCCAGTGCTTCCAGAGACCATTAGCAATTATTTGATTGGGGTTTGGCATTACTGTTTCTGTCTGTACTTGTAACGGTTCTCCGTTTGATCATATTGAGCTCTTTTATGTTGAGCTTCTTTTCCCCCCACCAGTCCCCTCACTTGAATATTTAATTTGATCTACAAACTAATGCATTACACCTTTAAAAGGAAAAGGGAGTAAAATCTTTAGAAAAGAAAAAAATTTGGAATATAAAGAATTGCTATATATACACATACAAACACACACGCACGTGTATATTTGCTATATATAAATTTATATATTTTTTTTCTTTTTAAGGATTTTCTTGAAGTCATCATTGTACCTGTATTTTTCAGCTCTATACTATTATTTCTTCCAGGTATCCAATGCTGGATAAACACTGAAATTTTGTTTTCACCCATCATATGACAAACAGCATAAATAGCAGATTCCTAATAAGCTGAATTTTGTTCTTTAGCCCCACAAAAGAGAACACAATAGGCTTTTATTTTCCAAATACAATTCTCCTCAGTTTGGGTCACTAGAGAACCTATCTTAATCTTTTGAAAGGACAGTTCCAGAACTGTGGCCAATTTCCTCTGTACAGCGTAATGTTAATGTGAAATTGTATTTAAGGGATTACTTATGCCCTTTGGCTGGAAATGTACTTATCAGTTGTATTCTAAACATGCCTTTATTCCCAGAGGCATAGGCATGCATGCTTGAGAATACAAATGAAAAGAAGAATGGAGATAAAACTAGGTTTGTAATTAGACAGCCAAGACACTCATTGCTGCTTTCCTTTAATGGTCTTAAAAGCTGTTTTAAAAATCCCTTCATTGAACCTGTAGTTCCCTCAATTTGGTGACAGCACTTTTGAAAAATTAATCAAGCTGGTGTTTGTAACCCTGGCAACCTAGAAACATGATTCATCTTTATGACTATCGATCCATGCCTTAGATACGCTAAGGTCACCTTTGCAAGCAGCAATGAAATGTTAGTGTCCTGTGTTCCAATCCATTGTCCCTCCCCCAAAGAGACATTCATGCTCCCTGCTTTCTGCCTGGGCTTGGTGTTTACCATGCTCCCCATTGTAGAGACTAGGAAGTCATAGGTTAGAGAAGATAAATGCCTTCTAGAACTTCCATAGCAAGTAAGGCATAGGATGAGAGAGGAATTGAAATGTTCCAGGACTTACAATGTTGCTGTGCGGATGTACTTAAAAAAAAAAAAAGTTCCTATAAATTAAATACAAGATCCGTTCCCATGGCTCAAGATTGCTGCTGTTGTTAGTGTCCCAAAGGAAGAAAACAGATTCTATTTTCTCCCCTTATCTGGTTGAGGATACTTAAAAACCAAAAGATGAAGATATTTTAAAGGTACTTCTTCTAGTAGCCTTAAATTGGATTGCCTAAGACATAAACTAACACCCTGTTTTTCTTTCTCTTGGGTTTCACTGGTGTCTGAATAAGTGAATATGCTGTGCTGTTTTCCTGGACACTCAGAATCTAAAAGGCCTTCTGACCCCCATCCCATCACGTTTGAATTACAGACTATTTTGAACTTCATTTTTGTTCATTTCCTTCTACTCATGCCTGCATGGGGCAGCGGCAGCAGTCTACAACAATGCATCTTCCTGGACAATGCATTGTAATATCTCTCTTTCTCTTTCAAATTCCGTTTCACGTAGTCATTTCTCATGTTCTGTTGGAAACCCCCAAAAAATTCATTCCACACTGTCATCCCTTTGTCCTAACCAGAACAACTCGATCGTGTCGAAGAAGGCATGAACCATATCAACCAAGACATGAAGGAGGCCGAGAAAAATTTAAAAGATTTAGGGAAATGCTGTGGCCTTTTCATATGTCCTTGTAACAAGTAGGTACTGGGTACCAGCTCTAATCTGTGGCGTCCAGTTTTCTTTCTTTCTTTTTTTTTTTTTTTCTTTTTTAATGTCAAAGTGAATGTCTGAAGTTTTGTCTTTTTTTTCTTTGTCCTTTTCCATCTGCTTCATTCTGTGGGGATAAAATACTTGTTTTAATCAGAACAACTGGAACGCATTGAGGAAGGGATGGACCAAATCAATAAGGACATGAAAGAAGCAGAAAAGAATTTGACGGACCTAGGAAAATTCTGCGGGCTTTGTGTGTGTCCCTGTAACAAGTAGGTGCTGCCTGCCTGCCTGAAGCTTTGGTTTCCCAAGGCCCATCTCCAAGCCTTGACAAGCTCATTCCTGCCGGGCTCTTAGGCGGGATGAGCATGTGGCATGCAGAACAGATCAATACCGTCTCCAATGCATTCATCTCATAGCATAGATGATACTAGTGGGAGTTACTGTTGATGCATTAAAAATCAGGCATACTACAGTGAAAGCTTCACTGTCAGCAACTTTTATTGATGAACGTTTCAACATTTTCCAGAAAGTGTACCTTGAGGCAGAGACTAGCCTCCAGAAAGAGACACCCAGGGAACCTTTTATCCCCAACCCCAAGAGCCAAAATGGCAGATTTAGAAAAGGCTGCGGGTAAGTTTGGAAGATGAGAAACCCATATATCAAGAACAAATAGAGACAGGTAATTTGGCCCAAGCAAGTATTCTATAAGTTAGAGAATATGACAGAGATTCTCCCTTTCTACTGCCCGCCAGTTGCCAAATTTGGTCTAGAGACACTGCCGCTGCACCCAACACAGAGGCAATGAGTTATTCAGCAAGAAATGTTGGAGCCTTCCCCAAATTGGACCCACCCCTCTCAAATTCTTCCCCTTGGAAGACCTACCCGTACACTGGCTGAAATGTTGAAATGTGTAGATTTTGCATGCACGACATCACAAAATAGTCAACTGTTCTCAAGGTTCTGCAACGCTTTTTTTGGAATGTAGCAGAAATGTGACATGTGGTTATAAAGGTTTGCAACAGAAGGAACCTAAAACTGAGGGTTCTGGAAGATAGTCTCATTTGACTAGCAGTGAAAAAAATGCATGAGTGGATTGTTCAACATGCATTTGGAAAATTAGACTCCTTACCCAATCTCCCTCACCCTTCCCACTTTCCCCTTTTAAAAGAAGCCTTTTTCCTAAAAGCTTTCCTGATCCTAGCTTTTAGAATAGAAACTGACGTCACTGTTAGCAGATTATATGACCATTCACACCCTTTAAACTTTGAGGCTGATTTAAAATATCCCACTTCCTGTTTGGGAGGGGGAGGGGCTCAATTCACAAATAAATTTAAAAATTTTGTTTTTGAAAAAATGATCTACAGTAAAGCCTGATTAACTGGAATCTAACTAACTGGAGACATTGACTATATACTTTTGTTCCCTTCCACCTTTAGCAAAAAGAAACAAAGAAAAATCACATCAGAGATTTAAAACGGTTTTTCTTCTAGGGCAATCTAGGTAGTCTGCATTGTCTCACTCAGTCTCCATCCCCCTACAACTTCCCCATATATGTGGCCCAAACAATAAAAGTTGATGTTCAGAGGAAAGGCCATCAGACAATCAATATAAACCATAGACAAAGAAAGATTTGATTGTATCTACTATCCTAAGAGTCTCAGGCAAGGAAGTGGCTCTAGAATCTAACAAAGATGTTCACCAATCACCCTTAAAACAGAATTTTCCTCGGTGGCCTACTGTTCATTAAGAAAGTCATATAAAAACCTCATGTTAAGTATTCCAGTTAGTCAAGATTTGACTGTATATCCTTTGCAGTGGCAACTTGTCCCCAAGTGAGATTTCCATCCATCTTGTGATGAATTCCAACAGATACACCCCCACCTCCCTTTATCAACTGTGTGTGAAGAAAGGGCGGAGGCAGGGCTCCCTGGGATGGATTCTAATGTTCTGATGAAATGACGGCCCCTATGAATTCCACATATTCGTGGTGACGAATTCCTTAATGCACAAGAGACCCTAACTGAGCTTCAAAGCTTGACTGAAGTTTTCCCTATTGTGTGTAAATAATGCTTTAAAAACCATGTGTCACAACGCAGTGGCTGGTGGTGCCCTGGACTATCTGAGGGCTTCGCCCTGTCTCGGCATGTTTCGAAGGATTATGGTAGATGTACGGCAGTGATGTGAGTCTATGTGCAGCATTGTGGGTGCAGTGGTTTGCCTTCTTTCAGAAACGCATATTTCCCTCTCCTTTGTCTTTGCCAAAGATGGTATACCAGACATTTTACATAGCAGAAAACATCACAAAGTCCATATAACATCTTTTAATCTGAGAAGGGAGGAGATGGGGAGTTGGAGAAAGAAAAAAAAAAGCCAGACTCTAAGTTTTATTAAAATTAGTTTTTGGATCTTGTTTCATCGAATGGGTCCATGGCCCTTTGGTGTAGTCAATTCTGACTGCACTAAGACCTGTGGCATTATATACTAGATTGTGGGGTTGCTAAGGTTCCATTGGTGCAATTTTTGAATTTGTCTCCAGGGTTGCTTGGTCCTCAGTTTGCAAGTCTTAGAGCTAGTTTTAATAGATGGCTGTGGTCCTCTAGTGAAAGAGAAAAAAAAAGTTAAATTCTGGTGTCTCATAATAGAAAATGGGACCAGAGGATGACTCTTGTTTTTGGACTAAAAAGCATATGGTTTCTACTATGCAAAGAACCTAAAAACATCTTTGATCGCCTCAAATTACAACACCCACCAAAACATGCTGCACATGTTTCTATTGGGCACAATAAGTATGCCTGGATTTTAAGTTTTTCTCCAAGGCAGCTCAGTGAAGTACAGCCCATGGAGACCACACCGGTTCCAAACCACTCTTCCCCATCACAACCTGAGGAAAGTCTGACGTAGGAGTTTGTAAGCACTTTCCACCCTGCCCCTCAGTCCAACAAAGAGGCCACTGAACCTGCGTTTCAAATCCTCATGAAGGCTATTACTGTCCTGCTAGTGCCTTTTTTGAGAATGGTCAACTTCTGGAGTAGTTTGGCTTAAATGAGAATGCTTCACTTTCTACTCATGCCTGTAGCTGGTGCATGAAGAAGACATAGAGGGGTTTCCCTTTTTGGTGCTAGATGGCTTGTTCTCTCTTCTATCTTCCTGCTTTCATTTCACGATGCTTCTTTTACTTTTTGTCTCTGTGGACAAAGGTTTGTACATCAACTCTGGATGTATGGTGACTGTTTGGAAGTACCGATATATTATCTAATTCAAATCACTCTAGAGGCAACGCAAGGACCATCACCCTTGGCCAACCACCAATCCTTCATGTTCTTCATGCTGAGTTGGACATGTTCATTCCACACAAGTGTCAGGAAAAAAATATTAAAACAGGGATTTTTGCATGATGGTGTGTAAAAATTTGGTCAAGGATGTTTTTCTTGATGACAGTGTGTTGCTGTGGTGTGATGTACACACTCTACTTGGCAGTCTTGTTTTGTGTCTGTCTGCCAGTGTGTTTTTCTGTGTGTTTTGTGTCTCCAAATATAACCATGTCACTGAAATAGAATTGAGTGTCCTCCAGCTACCTTAATTCTTATCTTAATTCCAAATTAAACAACAAAATAAGAACAACCTTGTGGGCAAAGACTGCAGTCTTGATCATCGCAATTGACTCAATTGGCAATGAAATGTTGAGTAGCTGAGGCATGGTGGTGGCCAACTGTTTGGGTCTGGATTATGATATATCGGTATTCTCTAGTGCCTCAACTTAAAACTCATTCGCTTGGTTCGATTCTTCGCTTGAAGAAGTCACGATTGGGAGCTTTCTGCTCCACCCTCGTGCCGTGTCACTCACCGTCTTTTTTGCATAGGCTTAAATCAAGTGATGCTTACAAAAAAGCCTGGGGCAATAATCAGGATGGAGTGGTGGCCAGCCAGCCTGCCCGTGTTGTGGACGAACGGGAGCAAATGGCCATCAGTGGTGGCTTCATCCGCAGGTAAGCTTTGTACGGCATGCACTGTAGCAGTTCTCTGTTGTCGAGTAACAAACCACCTTAAACCTGAGTGGTTCTTAAAACAGTAACCATTTTATTGCTCATCAATTTACATGTTGGCTGGGCAGTTTTTCTGTGAGGCTTTCCTTGGCTCATGCAAAGGGCCACACACAACTGGTGACGGGATGATCCAAGATGACCTCACTCCCTTGTCTGGTGGTTGGCTGGGACTATCATTTGGAGCACCTCTGTTCTCCATACAGTTTCTCCAGCAGGAGAGACCAGGTTTCTTACATGTTGGTAGCAGCATTCCAAGGGGGCAAGCCCCAGTGCACAAGCACTTATCAAACTTTTGCTTGTGTCATGTTTACCGAAGTTTCATTAGGCAAAGCAAGTCACAAGATTACATCCAGACTCAATATGACAGTAAGCAGGCATCTCATTCCATGGGTTTAATTAAACAGAGTTTATCAAAGAGACTATTTGCAGAGATGTGAGCAGGGTTAATAACAGGAAATGGTAAAACACTTATGAAGTAGTAATTGCAGGAAGCTGTTACTACCATACTCCTGAAGGGACAGGAGCCGGAACTATCATCAGAACCCAACCATAGTTCTGGATATGGGTAAAAGGCTGTGGGTACAGAAATGCAGCCACTGCCAAAGTCAGCAGAGAGTGAAAAAAGGAAATAAATGCCCTAGTTCCTCACTGTTCTTGCCTTCCAATTTCTCACTCTCCATTAGCCAAAGCCTATTGAAAGTCAGAGTGTAATAGAAGCTGGGTATGAAGTCATGAGGTCAGCCTCCAGGGGGGCACAGAGCAATGAAGGTCCGAGAATGGATTTAGAGTAAAAATGGAGAATAGTGAGCTTCTTATTAATCATTTATTTTGAAATCTAGAAACAAAACCCACTTGAATATTTATTCATAAAAATATCAAATCACACTCATGAGTCAATTCAGACTCAACTCTCTTGCTATTTTCAGAAAAACCAGACCAAGAATTCTCAAACCTGGCTGCATATTAGGACTTGACTGGGGGAATTTTTTTTTTCTTTTCTTTCTTTCTTGTTTTTTTTAATACCAGTACTTTGGTTCAATCTACACCAGTTGAATCAGAATCTTTTGAAGTAGGATACAAGCATCTGTGGTCTATTAAAACTCCTAAGGTGATTCTAATGCGCTATCACTGTGAGACCCATCGAACTAGAAGTATGTCTCAGCTGTTGATGATCATTTAAGTAAGCTTCTTCCCTCCATGAAAAAGCTAGGAAGTCCTCCTTTAATTGTCTAATTTTCTCTGGCCTGGGCTGCTTTAAGAAGCCATAATGATTTGTGGCAACAAACAATAGCATCTTCTTCTACCGGGGACCTTTCAAAGATCGATGTTTCAAAATTTTTCATTTTATTATAGAGATGTGGGGATAATTGCCCACAAATGATACCTGTGACCTAAACAGGTCAGCCTTCCAGTGAGTTAATTTGATCTTCTCCTCCTTCCACCCACCCCACCCAACATTCTCTGGACTGAAAAGAGAGACAGTTGTAGGTTTTCTTAGGTATTCAGGGTTCTGTAGGGAACCTTCTCACTGACCTCTGAACTTCCTTGTGGCAAGGACTGAAGAAAGAACAAGAAAACCATGTCCAGTTCGGGAAGAATACGTGGAATTAGGGAGGCAGTTATCAAAATACCTGCTGGGTCTGCTTTTTCCCTAAGTGACACTTGGGTCATGGCTCTCAGAGTCCACAAGGGATCCAGCTGGCCTCATTATACTTTTGAGGTCAACAAAGTAAAGTGGAAAAAAGAGTGAACCGAGGACAAAAGACTCACATTCTTGTGTTAGCAGTCTATCCACAGCTTAGCTGTGTGACCTTGGGCAAGCCACCTGCTCTTGGATTTCTTATAGAGGAGGTAAGGGAGGAATATTAAAGGAGTCTCCTAGACTTCTGTGGTCCTCGATTCCCCCTCTCTTTGTTGTTGTGCTGAGGTCCCGTCCTCCTCATGTGGCCAGAACTTGCTTCTGCCAGCACTTTCTTCCTGGCTTTTGTAGCTTGGCCATCTCTCCCCTGCCCCACCCTGAGATAAGAACTGCCTATTGCTGCCCTGGTCTCCTGACAAGCAGTTTTGGAAGAAAGTCTAACTTGTTGAGAGTGTTGGAGATCTAAGGAATGAAAGGTGAATGGTATGAAAGAGGCATGGGAGTAGAGGATGTTGGGATATTCGAGTTCTTGATGCTCCATGCTACCAGGACTCAATTAAGTTATTTGACCAGAGGATAGCAGATAGGTTCTTAAGAATATGGCCCTAGTTCAGCCAGGCTTCATGGTCAGGGGTGACCAGACCCTCTGGAGACATAAAAGGCATAGCATTGGTAGAAGGCTGTCCAGTGAGAGGTGAGAGCTGTCTCAGATAGATGACCAACAGAAGGGGAGGGCTAGAGAAGGTAGATTTGTCACTAAGGCTTACAGTTGTAGAGAATTAAAGCTGGAAAGAATTTACAGATCATCTGATCCAAATCTCCCATTTATGAGTAAAGAAAATGAGGCTCAGTGATATGACTGAAACCCACAAAGCCAGCTAGTGGTAGAAGTAAGGAGGCCAAGTTTCCTGGTCCCCAGCAAATGGCTCTTTCCCCAGTGCCATGTTGCCTCCTAATATGGGTTCAGCCACCACATCTTCCTCTCCTCTCTTTGACCCTGAACTTGAATGTCTAATATGCTAACAAGGGCCTCGCTCTTCCCACCTTGTCGTTTATGAAGACCTAATAAAACTGAGACATAACAGCATGGAGAAATTGAGGCTTCTCATGTGCGGACTGGGAAAATTTTAAAAAACCATAATTGCCAGTCTACACTGGGAGTTACCATAGAAAAAGGATTTTAACCCCCTCAAATAAATATATTTTTTTAGTCCATCACCATATGTATTGGGAAGATTCCAGAATAAGTCCCTACTGTTTGCAATAAAGCGCATTCTTAACTTTTCAGGTAGACTGTGAAAAAAAATGGCAAGAAAGTAAAGTACTTTGTGAGTCAACTGCTTCCCCCCTACCCCCACCCTATTCAAACTGGAACAATAATCTTTTATCACAATTTTATACTCTGAAATCACACATTCACAGTGCCCCTAAAAAAACTCATGGCGTCAGAATATGAGCAGATAGCAATAATCTTGAACAAGTAGCTCCCCTTGGAGTTCTTGGGAGCAAGCAGGATTAAGGGCAGACTGTAATTATCCTTACTCTTCCCATTGATGTTGGTCCCAAATGGGAAATGAAATGAGCAGAGAGACTCTCCTGACTTGGCACAATAAGCTTTTTTTTTTTCATTTCCAATTTGAGTTTTGGAGGTTTTGGTTGACATTTCAGAAAGAAAAGTACAGCTTCTTTCTAGCGTCACCTCCATCCTTTGACCTAGAATTCTTCCAAATAAAACGATTTTATTTTCACACAGTACAAATTGGGATAAACATATGAAGGGAGAATGACATGTTGGTAGAAGTGAGAAAGTAGATAAACTAATATATTTAACATACCTCCTTAAAAACAGAAATTCAAGGGCTCAGGATAACATTTAAAAAATTACTTTCTAAGTACAGAAGTTAAAATATGTTCTTGCATTGGATGAAGATTAAAGATTGATAAAGTGAATGTTTAGAGGATTCCAGATTCTCTCCAAGCTTTGAATTCTTGTATTTCCCACCATCTGTCTTCTGAAAATTGCTCTTTGGCTCTCAGGGTAACAAATGATGCCCGAGAAAATGAAATGGATGAAAACCTGGAGCAGGTGAGCGGCATCATTGGGAACCTTCGTCACATGGCTCTGGATATGGGCAATGAGATCGATACACAGAATCGCCAGATCGACAGGATCATGGAGAAGGTGAGCACTTGGTAGTCAGCAAGTTACTATGGCTTGTCACTTCTTCTGAAATGACCATCAGGAAGTGTGACTCAAAAAATGACATTGGATTTAGGCACAATTATAGCTGGAAATATTACTCTTAGTTTTCCTAGACAAACAAACAAAAAGCAGAATTCAGAAACTATCACACAAAATATAAATCACGAAGAGATCCATAGATAAAATGATAAATGGAGTTAGATAAAGAAAGATTTCAAAGGGAAGAGATTGGCAAAATCTCAGCATAAGGTGAATTTGAGTTGAGTCTTGAAGGATGGCTAGTAGTTTGTCAAGTGTAGATGGTAAAGGAATAGAATCAGAAAATGGGGATAAGAAGAGTCCATTTGGCCAGAAGATGAATATGAGCTTTGTTTTTGCTGTTGTTGTTGTTGTTGTTGTTGTTTTACAAATGTCAAACCTTTAATGAACATTTAAAAAAGATCCAGGTTTCATTTCCAGTCCAGCAGTTCACATTCCCCTGTCTCAAAATAGGGAATTTATATCTGATGAAATGAATTCACACAAGAACACCAGACTTGACTCTAAGACCCTCAGTATCAGCAAGGGCTAAAAGGAAGACTGCAGCGAGTAGACTGGCAAGGGATGTGTTTGGAGCTTATGTTAAAAGAGAACATCTTGAAAGAAACATGGGCAAGTTCCTACAAAGAGATTTGGGGCAACAAAATCTGATATTCTACACCATAGAAATCTGACATAATTTCTATTTTCTTGTATTCCACTCCTTCCTCATCAATTAAGTCTTGAAAATTAATTAGAAATGTATAAAATGTCCAAATACCAAAAAGAAAAACTAGATATATTATAGATTTAATTGTAATTGTGCATCTATAATCTACTCATTTGGCTAATCTTATATTGTATGTTTATTCCCTGAGAGATATTGAAGTTCTTATTCTGGGATCCTGAATTTCCTTATAACAATTAATTCCATTTTAGTGAGCAGAGAAAAATACTTTTGAGATTTCTATGATCATAAAGCTGAATAGTAGTTTGTTGGTACTCACAGCTTCCAATGACTCAAAAAAATAGCAATTAAAAAGAGAGAGAGAAAAGAAAATGGGTAGAAATATAAGGAACACTTTGTCCTATTGTGTTATATGAATTTCATGTTAAAAATATTGGATTGCATAATATTTTGCCTGATCAATATTGAGCTACACAAATGTTAGTTTATTGGCCAAATTGCTTACACTTTGCTTACTTTTGCAAGTTATAGCATGCTTGTCATTGTTCAGAAACCTTTGATATGATACAGCTTTTAAAACTGTGTTAGTCAATAGATTTTAGAATAATCCTGAGAGTTTCAAAAAGCCCTGGAACTAACACAAGCTGACCTAACCCATTATGGCCCAGAAAAATGAACTAAGAAATAATTGCTGAGTTGCCTTCCAACAGAAAAATTATTGGAAAAAACAGGAACTATTCATTTTCCATTAATGGATCCAATTTACTCAAAGATGAAGGCAGATAATACATCAAAGCCAATTAGGGTTCCCAAAGAAGAATTTTACTAATAGAGGGGTCAAACTCTTATTGATAGAATTGGACTTTAAACAAGAAAAAGTGTTCCTGGAAAGGCAAATGGCATCTTGATTCTGCCACTTTGCATTTTTAGTTCCCATCTTACAAAATAAGCTTTTATTCTGGGCCCAAGGTACTGCAAGGGCAGAGACAAATACAGCTACGAGGTTCAACCAGAATCCAGACAAGTGGATGGGAAATAGCTATTCCAATTTGTAACATTCTCTGAGTGCTGAATTGTTTAAGAAGGGGGGGGGATGTCTAATTGCCTTTGGATAATTTATTTATTCCAGTCAACACTTTAAATGGCCCCCCTTTTTTTTTTCAAAATCACAACCTAACATGATTCATATAGAGAGGCCCATTTCAACCCAGCTTTGCTCATATTATATGAGCTGTACAATTAATGGACTTCTACCTTCTCACGGAAATTCTCATTCCTGATAACAGAAAACTGTGCAAAAGTCTCCTGCATATCTAAGATGTAATAAGAGTCTCATTGTAGGGGGAAGGAGACTCTTGTGTTATTTCTCCCATATTCTCTCATGGCCGCAACAGTTTACCCAGTTCTGTCAGTCATGAGCTTCTCTCATCACCTGAATTGAAAGTGACATTTTGAAAGTCCTTAACAATGAGATTTTCAGTACATTCCCATGGATTGTTAAGAAATTACTTTGTCTATTTAAAAACTTCATTTTCTGGCTAAGAGTATTTATATATACGATCTTCTAAAGTTAAAAACATACAGTTCTTTCAAAAAACTACTAAACTGGAAGCAAGTTTATATCAGGTAGTTTATGGGAATTATTGCTAAGGAAATAACTTTCTAATGTTCAAACTTTGATTTAAAGTTGTTCATGGTAAGCCAGGCATGGTGGTGCCTGTAGTCCCAACTACTCAGGTGACCCAGGCAGGAGGAGTGCCTGAGCCCAGGAACTCGAGGATGCAGTGAGTTATGATAGTGCCACTGCACTGCAGCCTGGGCACCAGAGTGAGACCCTGTCTCTAAAAATGAAATAAATGTTTAAAAAGTTGTCAGTGACTCCACCTATAATCCCGCCACTTTGGGATGCTGAGGCGAGTGGATTTGAGACCAGCCCCAGGGAACTTGGTGAGACGTCATCTCTACAATAAATAAAAATTTAGCCGGGCGTGGCAGTGCACACCTGTAGTTCCGGCTACTTGGAGGCTGAGGCGGAAGGATCACCGGAGCCCAGTAGGTCAATGCTGGGGTGGCCATGAGTGTGCCACTGTACTCCAACCTGGGTGACAGAGTGGCACTCCAACTCAAAAAATAAAAAATAAAAAAATTGTCAGTAATAGATGTCAGGCACACATACAGTGAAGCTGATACTTTAGCAGTCATTAAATTCTTCTATCAATGAAGAAACATAGCATTTGAGAACTAAGACCTTGGGTTCTAATAGGGTGTTGCTATTCACCAGCCTGTGACCTGGTTGCCTTACCTGAAAGATGGTAAGAGAACAGTTCAAACCTGGGATCAGAACCAGCTGGAAGCCTGAGCTGGGACCTAAGTGCTACTTGCCATGATCTGAAGTTGAGATTCCCAGAGTGTTCAGAAGGGTGGGCTGGACAGTTCCTGTTAATGGAATGGGACAACCTTCATAAATAAAGCCATAAAGCATATCAAATAGGGTGAACCCAGAGGCATTTTCCAAATACCAGAAAGATATCTAAAAGGAGA
Organism: Carlito syrichta; assembly: GCF_000164805.1. Taxonomy (NCBI): domain Eukaryota; kingdom Metazoa; phylum Chordata; class Mammalia; order Primates; family Tarsiidae; genus Carlito; species Carlito syrichta. Next base: position 506,550 of record NW_007248360.1, read on the forward strand.
TTCAGAATTTTTTTCTAAAAGGTGCTACTTTTATATAATATAACAAAGGTGCAGTACCTTTTGTGTCAGATATTGTATGGGCTGAAATTTTTATGTGCTTCAGAGAGAATGTACATAGAAATTATAGATGCTCATTGAACATAGGTCTTTTCTTGCCCCTCCTAGGATACCTAAAGAGTAACCTCATGCTCTACCTTAAATATTCTCTTGGGAAGGCTCATCAGTGCATTCTTATATGGGGGGGACCCCCCCAAAAACCCAGAATTATCTTTTCGAGAGCAGTCCCCTTGTAGTACGTTTGGAACTTGTTCCTCCGGATCAAATGGTCAACCAAAGGTTTTATCTGGAAGTTTGAGAAGGTTGCATCATGATTTGTGGAAGAAATGTCCCAAGTTGTATCAGTGACTGGTTCTTCCACCACGATAATGCAACTGTCCACACTGTGCTGAGTGTTCACCAGTTTTTGACCAAAACCAACATGACCCCTGTGCCTCAGCCTCCCTACTCACCCAGTCTCACGCCAATGAAAAAGGTCCTCAAAGGGAAACATTTTGCTGATGTGGAAGAGGTGAAACAAAAAAACGACAGAAGCACTAAAAGGCATCAAAACTGAGTTCAAAAACTGTTTTAAGCAATAGAAAAAGCATCTTGATAGGTATATTGAAGTGACAAGTTTAAACATGTAATAACAGATACACAATTTTTAATAAATAAATTCTGATTGGGGAGTATCCCCCTTTATACAAGAGATCCTAGAATGTTTGCCTTCAAAAATGCCATCTATTGTTAAATCGATTATTTTTCTCATTTGAGCTTTCCTTAGAGTTCAGTCTGGAAGCATAGTCAGTATAATTCAATCTCCAGGAACGTTTCACATTGCTCTGGTCCTATAATTTTCCTTTACCCTAAGGTGTTGTTATTTTTATACAATTTGTAACTGGAAAGGGAGGACTTAAGAGTCAAGTAATATTGAAGAGTTTATCCATTTTCCAAATGAAGAATCAAAGGTCAAAAATATGAGTCTATAGCTCAAAACAATAAAAAAAAATGCTTTATCTTATGATGTAAATACTTGTTTTGAAAGGCAACTCTCAATTATCCAAACAGAAGGCTGAGAACCATTGCCAGATAATTCAGTTATAAATAATCTAGAAATACGTTTATTTTAACTTTGCAAACTTCTATTTGAATATGGATAATTTTAACATCCTGAGAATTCATAATGGGAACTGAATGAAGAAGACCCAACTCAGTGGAGATGGGAAAGCACAACATGGTAGTAGGCACAAAGTTGGTAATCATTGAGTGATAATGGTTGACAGAATAACAGTTCAGTTTCCCTACACTGCCTGGCAGCTTCCTCTTTCTTTTCCCAGGCTGTAGAGGGACAGACAGTATCACTAGTCAGTGTAGGACAAATGACACCCTCAACAAAATGATTGTCTTCACCTGTACTTGTGGACTCATCTTTCTCAGTGGTGATGGGAATCATTCATTTTCTGGGATTTAAAGGTCTATCCTGGTAGCAGCCCTGGGTTTCATGTTGTATATGCAGCAAAATGTAGCGCAGGCAGTAAAGAAGCCAAACAAGAGACTAAAGGGAACAAGGTACAAAATTGTGGTAAATGTGCCCCTGTTAATGCAAAGCCAGTTACCAAACTCATAGAATTAAGTCTTTAGAAATGTGACCTAAAAAGTATTAAGCAGCCGGGCACAGTGGCTCACTCCTGTAATTCCAGCACTTTGGGAGGCCAAGGAAGGAGAATTGCTTGAGCCCAGGAGTTCAAGACCTGTCTGGGCAACATGGCAATATCTCATCGTTAATATAAAATTAATAATTAAAAACAAACAAAAAAGCATCCAGAAGCAAGCCAAGTTTTCACATAATAACAGCTATTGCAAAATAATCTCTATTGAGCACTTCATTTTTGCAAAACATTAATCTAAACATATTATGTGTATAAAGTCATTTAAGCCTCAAAAGCAAACCTAATTAGTAAGCGATTAACAGTGTGTACTGTTAATCACTGACTCAAGGTTGCTTGCATTTTTGACTCTGGTTTTTCCGTTTATTAGCATTAAGATGTTAGATAAATTGTCCAGATCCTATCTGCCTGGTTTTCCCATTTGGAAAAGGGAGCTAATCATAGTATACACACTTTTATAGTTGCTATTGTCAGTCTTGGTGTTATCAAAGTTGAATGAGTGGAACATAATACAATTTAGCTTTGAACAACATGGGAGTTAGAGATTCTGACCCCCTGCACAGTAGAAAACCGGTGTATAGCTTTGACTCCCCCCAAAACTTGACTAATAGCCTATGGTTGACTGGGCACAGTGGTTCATGCCTATAACCACAACACTTTGGGAGGCCAAGGCAGGAGGATTGCTTGAAGCCAAAAGTTCAAGACCAGCTTTGACAACATAGCAAGACCTTGTCTCTCTAAAAAAAAAAAAAAAAAGCGTAAATAAAAATTAGCTGGGCATGGTGGTGCGCACCTACAGTCCCAGCTATTCAAGAGACTGAAGCAGAAGAATCTCCTGAGCTCAGGAGGTTGAGACTGTGGGGAGCCGTGAGCATACCACTGCACTCCACAACCTGGGTGACAGAGTGAGACTCCAATTAAAAAAAAAAGTCTACTGTTGTGTGGAAGTCTTAAATAACATAAACAGTCAATTAACCTATGTATTGTATGTTTTATGTATTACATACCATATTCTCACAATAAAATAAGCTAGAAAAAAGAATGTTATTAAGATAATCATAAGGAAATGAAAATACATTTATAGTACCGTACTGTATGTATTGATGCCATGATTTACATTGTCAGTTTACAAGAAGAATCGTTTGTCTGAAATTGTGGGCGACCACATCCTCTCACCTCAATCTACAGCACGTATCTGGCAATTCAACTTTTTCTTGTAATGTTGTGACTTATCTCTGCTTCTTGGGTGCACTCCTGGCATCACAAGTGGCATTTCATATAGGTCCCCTGGTATCATTCAAGGTTTTTGGTGTTGCACAAAACATGGTGAAAATGACACAATAACCACAAGAGATCACTTTTTACTGTGATTCATAATTGACTGGAGAGACTAACTGCTCACTTGGAGTTGTGAGCATCATCACATGGTACTTTAAGCAGATAGATACAACATTTGAGCTCAACACAATAGCAAAAGGAAGTGGCTACAGAAGTATAACAATAGTACAATATGTACTACAGTTCATTTTGTGCGGTTATGATTTATTACTGCATCTTGATGCTTGTTTACATTTCTCTAGACTTTGAATAGTATAATCTGTGTGTGCACATGTATCGATACATTTTAACATTTTAGAATCATTTTTTTGTGGTAATAAATGGTAGAATAGACTTGCATCTACATATATTTTATGCATTTATGACATACCTTTTTCTTATTTTTTTGAACACTTTTAGGAGGCTATGCGTGCATCTGCAGGTTTTTACAGATTGTTGCAAATCTCCAAAAATTGTTTTAAATCCACATATAAGTGGACCCACATAGTTGAGACCCATGTTGTTCAAGAGTTCACTGTAGATGTTCATGCTTATTGGCAATATTCTTTATTACCTTCCAGTTGTGGACAAGAAAGCTGAGGCCCCCAAGATGTAAAGTAATTTGCTCAAAGTCACACTGCTATTAGTTTAACCATGACTTGAATCGAGCACAGAAGTGATGGTAATTCAACTCAGACCAACGGATGAGAATGCCTACCAGGAAGCCATTGAGTGTTAGTCCAGGATAGAAAGATAAATGACATAAACTTATCTTCAAATGGATGCTTTTTGGTGGGGAAAAAGTTAAAAACTAAAATCCAACTTCCTTGGCCATGTCTGAGTATAGCCGTAGCAATGGTTCTTGGAACACTAAAGGATGGATGATTGACTCTAACTGAGGAGGTTTCAAGTGGTTTCACCCCAGAGGAAACATTGGTTTCACCCCAGAGGAAACATTCATCCCAGAAGGATGAATGGGCTTTTAAAAGGTAACCTGAGTTCTGTTTTCTTTCCCTGTTTTCTAGGCTGATTCTAACAAAACCAGAATTGATGAGGCCAACCAACGTGCAACAAAGATGCTGGGAAGCGGTTAAATGTTCCCACCTGTGCCCTCCTCCGAATGCTGTCGGGCAAGATAGCTCCTTCATGCTTATCTCATGGTATTACCTAGTAGGTCTGCACACATACACACATCAGTCCACTCCCATCGTGAATGTCGTCTTGTGTCGTCTGTCAGCTTCCTGACAATACTATGTGTCTTGTTCTCTCTGGGTCTCTTTCTTTCCAAAGGTTGTATATAGTGGTCATTTGATGGCATTAACTCCCTTTGTAAGATGTCTTGAGTTTCATTTTTCCTTTTCTCTCTTCAGTGGCATTTGCTGAATGACAACAACTTGGGAATGCTCAATGTGCTGTTGATTATTTCAATACACAGTATTGTTCTTGTAAAACTGTGACATTCCACAGAGCTACTGCCACAGTCCTTTCTTTGAGTGTCAGGCTCTGAATCTCTCAAAATATGCTGTTTTTGGTTCCTCATGGCTGTTATCCGTCTTTATGATTTCATGATTAGACAATGTGGAATTACATAACAGGCATTGCACTAAAAGTGATGTGATTTATGCATTTATGCATGAGAACTAAATAGATTTTTAGATTCCTACTTAAACAAAAACTTTCCATGACAGTAGCATACTGATGAGAAAACACACACAGACAACAGCAACAACAACAAAACAACAACAAAGCATGCTCAGTATTGAGACACTGTCAAGATTAAGTTATACCAGCAAAACTGCAGTAGTGTCACTTTCTTTCTGTCAATATATAGACTTCTCAATCATAATCATCCTTTTTTAAAACAAATAATTTTAAAAAAAGATGGATTTGACACACTCACCATTTAATCATTTCCAGCAAAATATATGTTTGGCTGAAACCATGTCAAATGGATGTAATATAGAATTTGTTTGCTGCTTTTGAAGGCTGTGTTTTGGAGAAAGCAATCTTGCTGTGAAACAGTGTGGATGTAAATTTTATAAGGCTGAATCTTACTAATCACCATTTCCTCTGTGGTTTGTTATCAGTACAATTCTTTGTTGCTTAATCTAGAGCTATGCACACCAAATTGCTGAGATGTTTAGTAGCTGATAAAGAAACCTTTTAAAAAATAATATAAATGAATGAAATATAGATAAACTGTGAAATAAATATCATTATAGCATGTAATATTAAAGTCCTCTTGTCTCCTCTGTCGGTTTGTGAAGTGATTGACATTTTGTAGCTAGTTTAAAATTATTAAAAATTATAGACCTCAGCTATCTTCTTGAATTTCTTCATGGACCCGTTTGATCTTGTATTCACACAAGAAGAGGAAGCTCGGTTGCGCGGTCTCATTGCTCCTAAGAAGCCAGTTCTGGGTGCCGAGGACAGTGTGCGGAAGAACAAAAGATGTTTCTTTCAAACATAATTCCAATGGCAACTGACAACTTGTCTTGAGTTTCATAATCTGTTCTAGAAATACTTGTGGGTGGATTCAGTGTTGACTGTGGGAGAAAACGCTTTCCGGCAGATGTAGGGGGAAAAAATCCATAGGAAAAAAAAGCTATGGTACTCAGACTTGGCCCTGCAAGATGCAGGGATCTCTGGTGTCAATCAATGCTTCCTTCTTCTCCCCTAAATCCCACCAACCAAAACTGAACCCTCCACTGCCACCACTACTGCTGCCCACACATTTTTAACAACTTTATTAACTTTACCATAACATTCACCTATTTAAATATCTAATGCAACGTTTTCTTTACTATGGTCACAGAGTTGTGCAGTCTAATTTTAGAACATCTTTATTACCCCCCAAAAAGAAACCCCATATGTATTATCAGTCACTCTAATCTCATGACTGCCAGTCCCAGACAATAACTAGTTTACTTGTTGTTTCAAAGAATTTTGCCTATTCTGAACATTTCATTTAAGTGGAATCATACAATGTGTGGTCTTTTGTGACTGGTTTCTTTTACTTAACATAATGTTTTCAGGGTCCATCCATGTTGTAGCAGGGATCAGTACTTCATTCCTTTTTATGGTCAAATAATATAACATTTTATGGCTGTACCATATTATGTTTATTCATTGTATATCTATTTATTTATTTACTTTTAATTTTCTTAGAGACTGGGTCTCACTCTGCCACCCAGGCTGGAGTACAGTGGTATGATTATAAATCACCATAACCTTGAATTCCTGGGCTCAAACCATCGAGTAGCTGGGACTACAGGTACATGCCAGCTCGCCTGGCTAATTTTTTTTCCCACTTTTTGTAGATTTGGGATCTCACTATGTTGTCCAGACTAATCTTGAACTTCTGGCCTTAAGTGATTCTCCCACCCCCTCACTCAGGCCCCCCAAAATGCTGAGATTGCAGGCTTGAGCCACTGTGCCTAGCCCATTCATCAGTTTATGAACATTTGAATTGTTTCCACTATTTGGCTCTTATAAATAATGCTGCTGTGATCATTTATGTACAAGTTTTTGTGTAGACATATGTTTCCTATTCCCTTACCAGCACAGTTTTATTGCCATCATTGCCCTTCTTGTCACAACCACTCTCAACACCTCCACCGCTGTCACCTGTATTACCCCTGCCATCTCCATCACTCCAACCATCACCTCACCTTTTTGGCTACCTCTACCACCTTGATATTATTTTAATTTGCACTTCCATTACTTCCACCCTTATTCCCACTACCATTACAATCATCATCATCACCTTTGTCACCACCGCCACAGCCACCAATTCCATCAGCAGCACCACCTGTCCCTCCACCATGGCCTCCACCACTTTCTCAATACCACCATCACCACTATCATTTCCATCACCTCTGCCACCTCTACCATCTCTCTCTATGACCCCATAGTAGCAATGAATGTATTCCGTTGCCTTTGTTGGGTGTCAGATACTTTTACCCATGAAAGCATCAGCAAGAACAGTGATGACAAACTCGTCATGTTCGAGAAATGTTTCGAGAGAGGTTCTTTAACTTCTTCTCAGGCCTGAGTACAGTTTCTCCCAGAATAACTCAGAAAGTTAATCTAAGGAGCAACAGTAACAACACATTTATTCCTTAAAAGTAAGGTAGTTGCTGGGCATGGTGGCTCATGCCTGTAATCCCAGCACTTTGAGAGACTGAGTCAGGAGGATTACTTGAGTTCAGAAATTGAAGACCAGCCTGGAACAATATAATGAGGTCTTGTGTCTACAAAAAAAGAAAAGGAAAGAAAAGAAAAGGAATAGGCATAGAGGCTTAGGTGGCAGGCTGAGGTGTAAGGATCGCCTGAGACCTGGAGGCTGAGGTTGCAGTGAGCTGTGCAACTGTACTCTGGCCTAAGAAACAGGGTGAGACTACGACTCAAAAAAAAAAGTAGTAGAAAGGACACAACAACACAGAAAAGGGGCATAAAGACACTGCATATGTCAAAGCCGCCAAGGGGTCAACATATGGGCCGTGTTTGAAAATTCTGTTCCAAATTCCATCTGTTCTCAGCCAGATGAGTGAGCGTTTCCACATCGTTTGAGTTTCCACATCATTTGAGTAATTAAAACCGTACAGTAGATACATGAAAAGTAAGATACAGGCATTTTGCTTTCAGGCCAGTTACATGATTCTTTCTGAGGCATGTTTCTTTTGAGTTTGTCCAGCCTTGGCTCTTATGCAGTCAGCTCCATCAGGCTAAAAGGAGACATATTCCCCAGAAATGAATAAACTGGGTAGTGTACCAACACAGGAGTACATTCGAAATGTAACAATTAGGGCAATGCGGGACACTGCAGAGGCTAAATCTTCTACCTCCCTCATTCATTGGCACTGGCAGAGGACTCTTATACAAAAGACCAGAGGTGAAAGGTGGTCCCAGATCCCAGACACAGAATCCTTTTCTCTTGTCTGACTCTTATCTCTAGTTTCTACAGTCCTTCTTCCACATCCTCCCCGACAGCCTCGCTTTGACCAACTTTCCTCAATCTCTCTGTCACTAAGTCTCAGTAAATTGACGATTGCACTGGGAAAAAAAAGAGGGAAGAAAGGCCAAATTTTGTGATCTAGCATATGCCAGATACAGCGGTAAGTGCTTCATTTATATTGACTCATTAAACCCTCTTAAAAACGCAGCAAAATCACCATTATTCACTCTGTTTTTTAGATGAAGACATTGACAGATATCTCAGCTAATAAGTGATGTAGGTGTGATTTAAACCATATTTAAACCCGATGTAACTCCCAAGTTATAGAGAGAACAGGTAAATACATTCCAGGGATGTGCCTCTCTCAATTCAGTCATCCAGGAAAACCCAGATGTTTGATCCCACAAGGGGCCACAAAGGCACATGCCCTAGATGTCATAGCAAAAGGTCTTGGCGACCTTACCATTCATTCACTCATTCACTCAGGAAACATTTGTTGAACTTTTATTATATGCCGAGCCCTGTTCTGAGTAGTGGGAATACAGCAGAAGGATAAACAAAAACAAACAAGCAAAACTCCCTGCATTAGGTGAACTTGCACTCCAACTGGGGGAACTAGATAAACACATAAAATATAAAGTGTATCAGATGGTAAAATGTAAAGTGTGTCATAAAGAAATGCAAAACAGTGAAGGGGATGGGGAGGGGAAGAGGTGGGAGAGAGGAGGTGTCTTAGTCGGCTTGTGCTGCTACAACAAAATACCAAATACTGGGTAGTTTATAAACTATAGACATTTATTTCTCACAGTTCCGAAGGCTGGAAAGTCCAAGCTCAAGGTACCAGCAGTTTTGGTGTCTGGTGAGGGTCTCTCTGCTTCAAAGATGATGTCTTCTTGCTGCATCCTCTGGAGGAGACAAACACTGTCCTCATATGGTGAAAGGGGGAAAAGACAAAAAGGTCTAAGCTAGTTCTCTTTAGCCCTTCGACAAGGCACCAATCCATTCATGAGGGTGAACCCCCATAAGACTTAATGACATCCCAAAAGACCCCACCTCTTACCACCGCCAAGATGGGGTTTACGTTTCAACACATTAATTTTAAAGGGTACACATTCAAAAACCACAGCAGAGTGTTACTATAAAATAGAATGAGACCAGGCATGGTGGCTCATGCCTGTAATCCCAGCACTTTGGGAAGCCAAGGTAAGAGGATTGCTTGAGCACAGGAGTTCAAGACCAGCCTGGGCAACAAAGCAAGACCTCATCTATACAAAAGATTTTTTAAATTAGCTGGGCATAGTGGTGCATGCCTCTGGCCCCAGGTACAGGGGGACTGAGGCAGGAGGATTGCCTGAACCCAAGAGGTCAAGGCTGCAGTAAGCTGTGATGTTGCCACGGCACTCCAGTCTGGGTGACAGAGCAAGGCCCCCAACTGATAAAATAAATAGAATAGAATGATTAAGGAAAACCTCACCGATTGAGTGATGTTTAATCAGGGAATCCTTCAATGTTTAGGGTAACTAAAAACGGTATGTCCGAAGTGTACTCATTTGGGAAGCAGGAGCTGGGGTAACGGAGTAAAAGTACCTACATCTTTTCATTGCAACTCAAAACTAGTTTTAAGTATTTCCTGTATATATATTCCAGGAGAAACTTGCAAAATCCTTGGTCTAGTAGCAAGGAGGTAAGTTCAGAGAACGAAGCAAGCAGTGTGCAAGAGATGAATATCAAGTCAAATTTTCTTAGAAAGCAGAAGATGTTGACCTCATGGTTCAAGACTTAGGTCTTCACACAATCATCAACTTGTTAATCTATCTTTAAAGTTTTGTCCTGTACCTCAGGTTCTCCACCTAAGTTTTGGGAACTCAAATCTATCTCTTAGAATATAGGGAGCTTCAGGAAATGAGGAAATTAAGGGAAAGTGAGCCATTAATAAGGCATTTAACTGTAGTTCCTGCAGGTATCTCCTGTATCCCAGAGTCTAACTAAGGCATCCCAGAGTCTAACTATACTAGAGTACCATTCCTAGGTAGGGTGCCACCAGCCGATGTTCACCACCTGCCATGACACAATCCTTGGCTCCTCTAAATTCCTGCCATTACACATCTTCAAAACTATTCTGTCTTGAGTTCATGTTCCTCATTCCATAAAGAAATCAGAAAAATTTGACCCATAGTCCTCCTAGCAGATGCTATTGATGCCTTGCCTACATTTTCTGAGCACACACTTCTATTCACAAAAGGCCATTTTCAGTGAAGAACCATGCAATTCTCTGTCTTGAGACAGGCATGGGCAGAAGTGCTGACATTTTAGTGCTTCTGGCAGCAGTTGTCAACAAGGATGGATAGGGTTGGATGAACGGATACTCCAGTTTCCTAGGCCCCAGTTTGGGATAACTCTAAGGTATGTTCTGTATCATTTCCCAGGGTTCCCAGGCTGAATCAACCTCCAGTTGTTCACATGATAACTTGCCTGATAATTGTCACTTTATTGGCTGCCTTCTCTTTCTTTTTCTCACTTTGTTACTTGCATTTCCTGGAATCTCTTCTCAAATAAACTACTTGCCCGGAAATCCTCATTTCAAGGTCTGCTTCTTGGGGAGCCCTACCTAAGACAGCACCTCCATAAGATTCATGCCAGCACCTAAACATCACCCCAAAACACTACTGGAGAGAAATGTGCAGTCCTCCATCTGCTTCTCACCATTCATCGTCAAGGAAATGCCCCTTAATTCCCACTATCCGCATTTAAAAACCAGCATTGTGCAGCAGTGAGCAAGAAGCTGCATGCAAAGCAACGCCAACGATTGTCTGAGCCTAGTACCTTTCATTCGTGAAATGGGCCTCTGTCCTCATGCATCACTACCCAACAAGCATTGGAGAAATGAAAGTTTATAGTAAAAGGAAATGTGTTGCCTCCCACAAAGCTATAAACTACGGAGGAGCTATGGAAAGAGAATTTAACCAGGCGTCTTAATTAAGACTTCCCTGAGCCTTAGCCTGTATATGAATAAGCAAAAATGGTTATGATACTTGCCTTACCTATTTCATAGGATGTTAGAAAGATCAACTGGAATCATGTTTATTAAAATGCCTTGTAAATCTTCCATGCCACCAAGATGATGATTAAAGTGAAAGGAAACGCAGTCCACACCATCAGGGATAGAAGAAGGCTTCTCTCACTACTTTTAACTAGAAAATTCATTCATCACATATATATTCATATGGTTTACTCACTGAACTTCATCTTAGGTTTAAGTAAATTAATTTTCACATCAAAGATGTTTCACACCTTTGTCAGCTCTATCAATAAACCGTCCGAGTATCTCCATGATTTGAATTGCAGCTCAGCCAGTCTCTCTGACCTACCCAAAAGTCATAAATGTCAAGAGCATTAATATTGCTTTCTCCATTGTGCATGTCCAACAAGCAAGAATTACTCCCTAGATGTTGTTGTGAGACTAAATATTGTGTATTGTACAGTTGTATCTTAATGTTACCTATTGTTACTATTATTGCCAAACTGCCCCAAAACATAGCATCTTAAAACAATAAATACTTATTTAGCTCACAATACTTCAGTTTGGTGTTTGGGGCTAAGCTTGGCTGGTAGTTCTGTTCTTGGCTGGGCTCCTCAGGTGATGGCCGTCAACTTCGGGCCCACTGAGGAGCTCAGATCCTGGGAGCTGACCAGTTATTGGCTGAGACTCCTCACCTCTTCTCCACGTAGTCTCTCATTCTCTGGCAGGGAACCAGGGTTTGTTCTCTGCTAGAGTCCAGGAAAGAGACTGGAAGCAGGCAAGTCCTCTTGAGGCTTCTGTATCTCACCTCTGCCACATCCCATTGGTTAAAGCAATCACGGGACCAGACCAGGTCCAAGAAATAAGGAAATAAGCTTCACCTCTTGTTCAACTTCTTGTTGGGAAGTTCTTCAAAGTAATAATGCAAAGGGGGTATGTGTGGAGAGAGTGGTGAAGGATATGGCTAGCTTCACAATCAATCTACCACGACCTCAAAGAAGTGTACGGAATTCTCTCTTCTCTGTCTCCAGAGTCTTATAAAAATAAAAAATTAGGGCAAATTCTCTTGTGTATCTTAGAGTGGGTACATGCTAATATTCTTCCCCTTTGGTAATATTCAAAGGAAAAACCATAGCCCAAGGGAGGATTTCAGCAGTGTGCCTGTAGGGCTTGGGGTAGCTGCTGATGGGATGTGGCAGCCTGTTGATAAGACTGACCTTAATCCTGAAATAACTAAACTAATCCTTCCTATTCAAAGCAATAGGGTTTCAGCCACCATCATTAACCACTAAACGTCCAAACCTTGAAAGAAAACGTTTTAAAATACATGAATAAAACTGGATTTTCAACTTAGCACTTGACAGGAACCTTTATTCCGGAAACTTCTGTGGTTGTTTCCCCCCCATCTTTTATTTGTTGCTATTTTATGGGAATTTGCATAGAAATTTGGAGAGGAAGGGACTTTTTTAAATTTGCCTTTCCTCTCAATCTTTTCTGTACAAAAATTAGCGTTCTCTTTACTAAGGAGACAAAAAAGACTGATTACTCAGGAACAAAAAAGAAATTATGTGTGTCAGAGACAGCTTAAGTATACACAAGATAGATCCTGGGTGTGTGGGGGCGTGGGGGTGTGGGAGGTAGCTGCTGTCTTCCAAGGCACTATCTTACTTCTTTAAGGAACCCTGACAACTGCCAGCATAGGAAAGATGAGGCAAGTGCAAATGGTGTGTGTTTTTAAACTTTCAGTGGCTGTGGAGATAGAAAGCCCTAGAGACCTAAATCTGTACTCTCATTTGTTATTAAAGGCAAAACTCCAAACCAAGCCAAATAGATTCTCCAAGGGGTTAGAGCTTTTATATCATTCCACTAAAAACCCACTTTGTTTTCCACACCTATTGATTTGGCCATGACAATGACCATTTAAATTTAAATTTCTACCCATGGAACTTTTATTTGTGTACCTTAAATGCGAACAGCCCACTCAGCACTGAGAATAATTAGCAATTCTTTCATTAAGATATCTCTTCCAACTATCTCCACATAATTGTATTCCAGAACAATTATTTCAAGCCAAGAAGCAGTTTTGGAATACCTTGGAAGTGCTTTTTCTGAGTTAGGGGATGTTACAGGCTGGTTCCTCAGAAAACAGAGCCTGAAATCTGGGCAACATAGCGAGACTTTGCCTCTACAAAAAAATTTTAAAAGTAGCCAGGTATGGTAGCACATGCCTGTAGTCCCAGCTACTTGGGAGTCTAAGGCAGAAGGATCGTCTGTGCCCAGGAGATCAAACCTGCGGTGAGCTCTGATTGTGCCACTGCACTCCAGCATGGGTAACAGAGTGAGATCCCACTTGGTGGGGGGCGGTTGGGGGAGGCCGAGATAGAAGCCTAAGTCTAAGTAGTTTATCGGGGAGTATGATTTCAGGGAGAAGGAATGAGGGATGAGCAGTGAAATGATGAAAAAGACCCATTGGAAAGTCAGTGCACCTGGGTGTTTGCTGCCAGGAGATAGCTGAGACGCCTATGAAATGCACATTAGGACCTCCTGCCTTGAGCAAGAAAGAGAGAAGCACTTACCCCTCATCTCTGATCGCCCTTTTGTCAAGGATTGACGCAGGGCTTGCTAACTTCCCTGTTCTTCTGTGTTGTGTACATGGATGCCAAGGAGTTCTTTGGAAGAATGTCCTGTACCAGAGAACCAGAGAAATTCCAGGGTAGAAGTGAGATGTGGGGCTGAGGTGTACATGGTCAGCTCTCACTTCCATAAGGCTGGTTGAAACCTGCATGAAACTGATTGCTACTGCTGTAGATGGAATAAGAAATAGGGACAAGAAAATGTGAAGGCATGTTTAAGCATCCACTGTAGGAGGGAAATGAGGGAGAGACCCCTACCCGGGGAATTGCTTCCAGTTGTTCAGGTTGCTTTCAGCTCAACCCTAGGAGACTCCATTCACATCGTAATAGCAGCTCCACATTTGCCTGTTCCTTATATGCAGGGTTTCAACTGAGATTTTGTTTGAAAGCATTTCTACTGCTAAAAAAGAAAATGCAAAAGAAAGAAAGAAACCTTTAAAAGCCACTATCCTAGAACAATTTGGAAGACAAATATGTCAAACTTAAGAGTAGATGGGAAAAAATCAAGTTCTAAATATTGGTAGTGAATCAAAGGTTTTGGATGACAGAGAAGAGTAATAGAAAAGGGGTTTCTTGTTGTTGGGGGTTTTGTTTGTTTGTTTGTTTTTGGTTTGGTTTTTGTTTTTTGAGTCCTGAAGACCAAGAGGTCATAGGCCAGAAAGTTTAACAAGAGGAAGACAAGAAAAAGGGACACCAAAGAAGATCAGGTTAACCAGTTCTGGCAAAATGATAACACGGGAGAGAATGGGGACATAACTAGACAAAAAAGACACAAGAGAGAAATATAAAGAAGATCTTTTAAATAACAATAGTACCTGAAGGACTGAAGGACAGGGTCTGATTATGACTCAATTCACTGCTGCTGCTTCCAGGCAACTTCAGTTCATCTTCCTGAAAAATAACCTGTTCCTTAGTCCCCCTCTCCTCTTTATGCTGATGGCCATCATCAAGGTGACCTTGATTACACCCCTCTATACCACAAAACTCCTCTTTTCCTGGATCTCAGCTCATTCCACACTTCTCTAAAGTCCAGAGGTTTTAACTCTGTACATGTCATTCTCTGACCAAAATATTCATACCCCCACTCTCTCATATTCTTACATCTCTGCACTTGCCCCTCAAACTCACTTAAACTGCTAGTATCTTCTTTTAAGTTTTCTCTCAATAAGTTCATTTCCAGTTCTGCCCAGGGTATGACACCCTCCACTCTTGTGTCAATATCTTCAACTTCTTGCCCATAAGCCCTGAACTACAAACCCCAAACTCTGGATCAATACAGTCCTCTGCCTGATTTTCCCCCTTAACCTGGGGACCTTGGGAACACCAGGGAAAAATCTCACAAATACCTGGACTGGTGTGATTAAACATGTACAGTTTCATTGGCACACCTATGCTCAGCCAGCAGAGGGGAAAATTGTTATAACCACTTCAGAAACTATTTGGCAGTATGTACTAAGCTAAACTTACACAAACACTATCACTTAGCAATACCATTCCTCGGTATCTATCCAACAGAAATATTGTTCACCAAAAGACATGTACTAGAATGTTCATAGCAGATGTACTCATAATAGCCCAAACTGGAATTTATCCACATGCCCATCAACAATAGAATAGAGATATAAATTATGGTCATTTAAACATGGAATACTTACAGTAATGAGAGTGAACAAACTGTCTACATGCTGAGACAACATATATAAATCTTATTAACTCAGTGTAGAATAGAAGCCAAAAACAAATGAGAACACATTGTTTTGTTCCGTGTATATAAAGCTCAAAAGCAGAATAAATGAATCCATAGTGTGAGAACAGTGGTAACACTTGAGGGTAAATGATTAGTGACTGAAGACACAGGGAAGTTTCTGAGATGCTGGTCATATCCTGCTTCTTGATATGGAGGTTGGTTTACATGGGTGTGTCTTCAGTTTGTAAAAATGTACTGAGCTGTGTGTGTGTGTTCAACCTCAACAAGGAACTTTTAAATACAAAAATGACAACAGTATAGAGTCCCCAACTTCATCTGGCTCCCCCATCAGTTCCAGGGACCTTTCAAATATAAAGAAACCCATTCTGCCCTGCCCCCATTTCTTTCCTCTTTCTCAGCATGACTTTGTCTTGTATTTGAAGGCGGAAATGGATGCTATCAGCAGGGGCACAGGTTACACCATTCCATCCCAATGAGAAAAATCCTTCCCAGAGTAGTAATATACCACAGCCTGAAATTATCAGACACAAACCACTTTCATTTTCTGTCCCTCCCGTTTCAAAATGTCCTTTCCTATCTATGTGTACTGCCCTCTTACATTAGTCAGGATCCCAGAAGGACTGGGTAGCGTAAGGAGAATTTTAAAACTTACAAAGTTGAATAATTTATAAAGGTGTGGGCAGTTTAGAGAAACCAAGAAGAAGCGTGAAATTCCTTGGGACTGGCAACAGTACGGGCCCTTCCCATCCTTAGTCCCAAAGAGACAATGGAAAGAAGCAGTTTCCCTGACCCTGAAAAGGTCTCTAAATTTCATGGAGAGGACACTGGCTGACTGAAGCTGCAGCCTTTGGTAGAGAGATGGAGCCCAATTAGGGCAATGTGGTAGAGTATGTTGGGAATAAATACCACAGTCTCTCTTTCCTCCTATTATTGATCTCTTTCCTTTCTGATGGCTCCCAAGTGTTGAACTCCCTAGATGTCAGGGGACGCGAGTCAGTGATGAAGTCCACACATATTGATACTTCCAAAACCCAGAAAGGGATGGAAAAAGATAAAATGTTGGTTGGAGGGGTGAGGGATAGTATTGAACACATTGACTCCCCACTGACGTCTTCCTCTGGTCACACTGACTCTACTGAGGCTGTTGTAGCTGCAGGAAACAATCTCACTAAAGCTATCTCAGGCAAAAAGGAGCTTGTGGTGAAGAGTCGCACCGAATCATTGAAATTTGAGAGTTATAGGGAATAAAGAGCTCTTTCTTTTGATTACGGGCTACATGGTAGCTTCACTTCTATCTGACTTCCTTTGTATTTTTACTTCTTTTGTTCCCACGTTTGCTAAAGGGAATCAACATTTGATTTCTCCATTCCCCTTTTATCTTTCAGCTTCTGCTCTCATTACTCACTTCCTCACTTTCTAGAAATTTTCTACTTAAATTCCCCAAAAAGGAAATCCCATTAGTTTCTCCCTTATGTTCACAACAGGAACATTACAGGTGTTGAGCATCCTATATTTGAATTGACTGGGCTCAGTCATGTGCTCAGCATTAGTCTAAAGAGCTATTGTTGGAGAGTTAGGTCATGTGACACAAACACAGTCACCTAAGCAGCAGGAGCTGTAGTTGGGGAGAGTGGATGCAGGGAGTACCTATTGATGTCTATATAATCGTCTTAAATGTCTAGTGTCTGAAACATTTCCTTTTTAGTATAGATGCTACCAAAACAGAGCCTGAGATATAGACTTAAATTCGGGTAATTTATTTGGGAGGTGATCCCAGGGAGCAGAAAGAAAGGATATGGTAAAGAAGAAAACCCAATGTAAGTAAGTATCCGCATTGTTGTCAAGGTCATCACTCTGGGCAATGGGACTCAATTCCATGGGACCTCTGGGAAGTTTACAGAATGTGTCTCAGAATTATCCACTCAAAAGATGGGAAGCAGACGCACTTATTCATCCGTCCTTAATCCCCGCGGGTGAAGGGTTGCTTCCAGAGGTATTAATTTCCCCACATGGCCACATTTGCATGCACAGGGCTGAGCAAGTTCTATTCAGAGCTGGCAGCATTGGGGAAGGCTTGGGACAGAAGGAAAAACCCAAGGTACACACTAGAGGCAAGATGCTGCCTGCCTGAAGTGAGTTGAAGCCTGCACGGAATTGTTTACCCATCCAGGGCTAAAGCAAGTGATCAGGCCAAGAGACCATGAAAAGTTCTAGTATCAAGCAGTTAGTTAATAATTGTTGTTGTCTTGACTTCCTGACTCCCCATTTTCTTGTTTACTCTCTGTAATACATTCTCATTCCTCTTGTACTTTGATGAAATCCTTAATAAGTTCTCCATGAAACTCATCATACTTCTTAAGCACAAAACAAACAAACAAAATCTTTCAGTCCTCAGTTATTCTAGCTTCTCTGGGATATTCGATATTGTTGACCTCCAACTTAAAAACTACTACCTTGGTTTTTGCACAACCAGTCTCCCCCAGATATCTTCTCGTTGCTGTTTCTCAGCCTCCTTTGGTTTCGCTTCCTCTACCATATTTTAGGTGTCAGCATTCCCTAGGAACTAAGTTGGGTTTGCTTCTCAAAGTAGACAAACCAGCCTTGCCTATAATATCTTCAGTTACTACTTTCATGCGGATGATACCCCAAACTAGATGTCTGTTGCAGGCACCTCTTTTGAAGCCCCAAACAACATTTCCACCTGCCTAGTAAATACCTTCTTCCAGCCCACCCACAAGCACTTCAAACTCATTATGAGCCTCAATGAAAATCTTGCCACTACCACTTTCTAAACTTGTCTGCTTCCGGACTGAAGCCAGATACCACTCCCCTCCTTAAATCAGTCACCATTCATTGTCTATAACACCTCCGATATCTCTTTTCTCTGCCCCACCCTTTCCTGTGGCCATATCTGGAAGAACACAAACTCAGCATGAGCCTCCCAATTTCTGTGTGGGTCTAGCCCTATCCTCCATATGGCTCTCAGGGTGAGGTTAAAAAACCATCAATCTGATCATGGTATGCCTCTGCAATCCTTCAGTGGTTACGTTTAAGATGAAGTACAGGATGGGTGTGGTGGTTCACACCTGTAATCCCAGAAATTTGGAAGATCAAGGAAGGAGGATCACTTGAGCCCAGGAGTTCAAGACCAGCCTGGGCAACATAGCAAGACCTCGTTTCTACCATACACACACACACACACACACACACACACACACACACACACACACAATTAGCCAGGCAGGGTGGCACATGTTTGTAATACGAGGTGGAAAATTTGCCTGAGTCTAGGAGGTTGAGGCTGTAGTGAGCCATGAGACTCCGACTCAAAAAAAAATTGATGAAGCACAAACTCTAGCACAACATATGGCGCTATTCATAATCTAGTAGCTGCCAACAATTAGGACCCATCCATTCTTACTGCTTTCTAACTTACTAAGATACTTGTAGTTTTCTGCATTGCTTCCCATTTCACTCTGGCAAAAATACCTGCTCATCCTTAGGACTTCACTCAGGCCTCAACTGATGTCTTCTACACATTAAATAATCTTCAAATATATTTATTATACTGCCTTGCAAAATTTACCCTTGTATTTTTCTCTTTCATGACATTGTAAGCTTGTATCAGTTACTATTACTGCATAACACATAATCAATCTTCCTACTTACAACAATAATATTAGTGTATCATACTTCTGCAGAGTTAAGTAGATCTAGGCTGGGCTCAGCTGAATGGTTCTGCTGGTCTCTGCTGGAATCAATAATGCACTTGTGGGTCAGCTGAGTTTCGGGGTAGGCTGGGCTGAGTTTAGGCAGCTTAGCTGGGTTAGCCTGATTCCATCTGCCTCCTGTCCTTAAAGGCAGGGATTTTTGTCGTATTTACTATAGTGCCTAGTGTTTCATTGTTGAAGCAAAGGGTACGGTGAGATAGTTGCAATTTTATACTATACTATGCAGAAAATATTCAATTAAATCCAAGTGTACGCCCACACTTTCCTACCTCTTCCTTTATCCATACCTAAGAGAACAGAATATCCTCTTACCTATCCTCATAAATATTATTTTTTCACTATTCCAGTGAGTGTGATGTAAGACTTCCATGACTCTTGCAACCTCCCAGCAGAATATTCAAATGCCAGGTGGTATTTCATCCACAGGGTAACAATGACTTGTTTGCCTTCTCTGGAGCTATTGCATACTCTAAGCCACTGCAGTGGTTTAAAAATATGCCCACAAGTTCTTTGACACTCCCTTCAAAAGGCAAAGTCCAATTCTCTTCCCCTTAAGTGTGGGCTTAGTGACTCACTCCTGTGAACTAGATTAAGGCAGAAGTGACAGTGTGTAACTTCTGAGACTAGGTTATCAAAGGCCTGTGGCTTCTCCTTCTTCCCTCTTGGGTTTTGCATGGAGAGAAGTCAGCTGCCATGCCGCATGAGCACTCAAGCAACCTACAAAGAGGTCTTTGTGACAGATAAGTGAGGCCTCCAGCCAGCAGCTGTGTGAATAAGCCTTCTAGGAAACAGATCTCCCAGCCCCTTCTAAAGACTGTCACATGCAGCAACCACCATCTTGAATGCAACGTCCTGAGAGACCCTGAGCTACCCAGCTATGTTCCTGCCGCATCCTGATCTCCAGAAATGTGGTGAGATCACACATGTTCATTGTTTTAGCTGCTAAGTTTGGGGATAATGTGTTACATAGCAAGAGAGAACTAATTCAGCCGCTATGTGAATTAGTTATTAAACCCTCCCCCAAAGTCCAGTGACGTCATAATCACAACATGACAGTGGTTTCTAAACAGAAGGATAGAAAATAGACCACCACTGCTGCCACCTTGGAACCCTTCTACCTAGTGTTAATCTGCCTAGTGTTTACACACACACACACACACACACACACACACACACACACACACACACACTAATCTACCTTCATCTGAGGCTAAGAGGAAACTGTCAGGGTTTGGAAGGAATGTCAAATTTGACTGCAAATGCTGGCCAGGAATTCCTAGTTGAGAAGCTAATGTGTAGAGAAAGAAGCAAAAAGACTGAGGATCATCCCTTTGACTAAAGCCCAGCCTCTAATTTCCAAACTCCGTGTTTAGCCACTACCTCGGCAGAGAAACTAGATTACTATATCACCAGCCTGACCTCCAGCTTCCTGAAATGTCACTTGGCCTGCGCTCCTCGACTTGGCTCTGAGAAACAAAATGCTGCAGGCCAAGTCCTGGTGTAGTCCGAAGGCGGTAATGAGGAGAATCACGCAGCTCCTAAAAATAATGAGACAAGGGAACAGTATTTGAGGCGGTGAGTCAGTGTTGTTTGGGAGGCAAGAGAAGGAGAGCAGGGAGCGGAGGCGAATGTAAAAAGAGCTGAGCAGAAAATAAACACAGGCGCTGCAGACGCGAAGCTGGAGGGGGCACCCCAGGCCTCCGCAGGCTGAGCTGGGGGGCTGGACCATCAGGGAGAAACTGGAACAGGCTTGGCATAGCCAGCAGAGCTGCCACCCACCGATATGCCAGGATTTGTGCCTTCTCTGGAGTTATTGCATACTCTAAGCCCTACTGCAGTGGTTTAAAAATATGTCTGCAAATTCTTCGACTCTCCTTTCAAAAGGTGAAGCCTAATTCTCTTGACATGAGACCTGGAGGGTCCCAAATCCCTTCTTGAACCACTGGACATCACCATTTACCTCCCCTTCACGGCAGTAAAGCTACTTTTACCTGGTACTGTGCCAAACCTAGGGGCTAGGAAAATGAATAAGGTCACTGGGGATTTAAAACTTAACAGGGTGATTGACCTAGGAAAAGTCACACACAAAAGAGGGCAGTGATAGGGGATTGTGAGGGAATTATTGGAGACAGAGGACAGCTGTCTACTCAGACCAGAGCCTAGAGGTGGTGGGAGAAGAAATCTGGGAGGTTACCTGGAGGGAGGTGCATGGAAGCAGCAGAGGTAAAAATTATCCTAATGAGGTATGTGTTGAGGGGAATAATGGGGGCCTTGGGTAATTCCAGGAAGAGGTAGGATCACAACTGTGTTAGTTCCCGACGGTTGCTATAACAAATTACCACAAACAGCGGCTTAAAGCAGCAGAAGTCTGCTCTAGAGGCCAGAAGTCTGAAATTAAATGTTGGAGCCACACTTCCGAAGGATGCTCTAGGGGAGAATCCATTCTTGCCTCTTCGACTTCCTTGACTTGTGGCTATAGCATTTCAATCTCTGCCCTCCTCTTCACATCACCTCTTCTGGGTGTCAACTGTCCCTCTGTCTCTGTCTCATAAAGACATTATAGTTGCACTTGGGGTCCAGACAATCCAAAATAATCTCTCCATCTTGAGATCATTAACCATCATATCTTCAAAGCCCAATTTTTTCTTATAAGGTAACTGCAACAGTTTTCCAGGGCTTGGGACTTGATATCTTCTGGTGGCCATTATTCAACCTACTGGGACAACCTAAGACATGGCCATGTAAATGTACTGGTGGATGGACATTTCAACATTCCTCAAGCTTAGGCAGAGGTAAGAGAGGTAGGCAGATATCAGAGCATGGAAAATGTTGTAAACCAAGACAGGGAATTTGGACTTTACCTGAAGGGCAATAGAGCATCCTTAAAGATGTTCAGTGAGAGTAAAGGGATTTGATTTTCTTTACTGGAGATTCCTCTGGCAGAAATGTGGGATAGGGTAGAAAAATGCTAAACTAAAGGTTAAGCAATTAAATCTGACACCAGGAGTCATCTTTAGAAGACCACAGGTGTATGGTTCTGGGACCTCCCTGTAGTCACTAGGTCAGATTTTGTCATCAAATGACTTCACTGTAGGATTTGAAACAGAGATCTTAAGGTCCTGAAAGTTACACAAATAGTGTGTAATACAAGCTTGCCCTATAAAAGAGAAACAAGAAAACTGAGTTCTTACAAAGACTATGGGAATTGGTGTAAAAACGGGGGAAAGTCAGGAATATAGTGACCCAGTGGAGGGGCTGCTTGGCCTACAAAGTCCTCAGAAAGGCACCTGCACCAGTGGGGGCCACCTCACCCTGAGATGATGTCACCTCCTGGACAACACATTGTAGGCCACTGGCTGATATTGGGATGGCAAAGGCCTGCCCCCTCGGCTCAAGGGGGGGACCACTTTTGCCGCTGACCATGATCCAGAGCTCCTGGGGGGAGCTCTGAGGCTACAACTGAGCCCACATCCTCATCCTTCTACTGCCCCTGCCCTGTTCCACTTCCCTCACCCATTTTAGATTTGTTCTGAAAGCACTCCCTAAACAAATCACTTGCACAGGAAGCCTCACCTCATCCTCTGGTCTAGGGAACTTGACCTAAGACAGCCTCCAACTCTAGGGATGCAGCTCTCGGGACAGTCTTAGCTAAGAGACAGGTCATCAAGCAGAAGTGCAACAAGTTTTGGGAGAACACTAATCCTGCACACACTAAATTGAGAAAAGAAGTTTTGATCAACAAAATTGATATTCAATAAATAGATGCCAAAAATCTGACAGTCTGCAAGAGCGTTTATTTCTCCTGAACTGGTTTCTAATTAAAGACTATTCTTTTGGCAATTTTATCAGTCTTTCTTATAGTGAAAACTTGTGTTTTGTTACACATTTTGTTTTCACCAAAGAAATTCTAAATGAGGCCTCTCATTGTGGTCCCCCCCCATGCCTGTCACTATAGTTGGCATTCAGGAGGGGCTCAACACAAGCTCAAAGCTCACATTCCCTTGATTCTGTGGAGTTTGCAGAGACCTTCACATACTCCAAGAGTGAACCAGGGACCAGTAGTATCAGCATCCACCAACTTATTAGCATCCACCAACTTATTAGCCTCTGCCCCAGACCTGCTGATTGAGAATCTCTGAGTGGGTCCCAGCAATCTGTGTTTTATCAAGATCTCTGGGCAATTTTATGGGCACTATATTTGAAAACCATGGATGTATATTATCTCATTCAACTTGTTAGGAAATGGGTTGACTGGGGAGAGGATTGTTCACAGAAAACTAAACGATAAAGTGCAGCAGCAACAGAAACTGAATCTACTCTCAACAAACTTGTCTCCTACCATGTACCAGCCACAGGAGTGCCAAGCTAGGCCCCAGCTTCCTGACCCACCACCAGGACACAGACCCCAAGTTCAGCATTGGCTGACTTGGGCAAACTATCTCCCTCAGCCTCTGTTTTCTCATCACTGAAATGGGAACAACCTCAGTACTAGTTCACAATGGTTAACTAAATTATAATATATCCACACAAAGAAATACTATGCAACCCTAAAAATAAGGTAGGCTTATATCTGCTGTTATGAAATATGCACAATTTCTATTTTTTTTTTTTTTTGAGTTGGAGTCTCACTCTGTCGCCCAGACTGGAGTGCAGTGGCCACTTCCGGCCACCGCAGCCTCGACCTGCTGGGCTCCGGCGATCCTTCCGCCTCAGCCTTCCGAGTAGCCGGAATTACAGGCATGCACTACCACACCCGGCTGATTTTTTGATTTATTGTAGAGATGAGGTCTTGCTGCCCAGGCGGGTCTCGAACCCGCGGGCTCAGGCAATCCGCTCATCTCAGCCTCCCAAAGGCACGGGATTACAGGCTGAGCCACCAAGCCCGGCACAATTTCTATTTTTATATAATGCTAGATACTGAAGAGTAAAGTATGTGTTTTTAAGAGTATATGTCAGGTTAAAAAATTTTTTTAATAAAGGACTCATTACATATATATAATGTACAATGTACATGTACAATGTATGTGTATATATATATTATACACACACATTCTTTGTATTGGATATATGTGTGTTCCACATGTTTGTTGCATATGGGTATGAAGTTAAAGGAATCATTACCATATTCACACACTTATGACCTGTATAATTTCAGTGTGTGTGTGTGTGTGTGTGTGTGTGTGTGTGTGTGTGTGTGCGTGTGCGCATGCACGTGTATATATAAGGGTTCTCCACTTTTTAACCTCATCCCTGCACACATTCACAGAGCACTGACCATCTGCTGTGCTCTGAGTGAGGTGCTGAAAATAGCATTGGAAATAAGAAAATTGCCATCTTGTCTAAGAGGAACTTACATTCTAACTAGGAAGACAGCCAACAAAGATGCAAATAAAAGGGCAATTACAAATTACAATTAATATGATGAAAAAAATTATCTAGATGGTACAATTGTAACCTGTGGGGGGCATCTGTTAGGTAGGGGACAGAGAAGCTCTCCAGGAGGAGGTGATGTTTAAGCAGAGACTTAAAGAAAGAAGATCAGTCCATGATGAGCAGTGCTGGGGAAAGGGCATTCTAAGCAAAGGAAGCAGCACAGACAAAGGCTCGAAGATGGGATGGAACGTGTCTTTTCTGAGGGGAAAATGAGCAGACTAGTGGAATAGAAGCCTAGGAAGAGGGTGGTGCAGCGTTAGACATTCAGGTGAGGATGCACTGCAGGTGCTTGAGAATTGTTCAGTACTAGATTTTATTCTAAGAGCAAGGAGAACCCAACTAAGAGTGTATCCAGGGGACTAAACCTTCTGATTTACTTTTTTAAAAGCCCCCTCTCCCCCCTCCATTGTTGAGTGAGGGAAAATCTTGCAGGGAAATGTGAGGAAAAGCCGGAGTCCAGTCCATGAGGCCATTCCAGAACTCCAGGTAAAACATAGTGTAGGGAGGAGGATGGTGACCATGGAGGTGGATAGAAGTGAGAGTTACTGGAGATAAAATTGGAATTTGATAGTGGATTGGAAGGTAAAGTATTGGTGTGAAGTCAGTTAGCTGTTAGTTGATCTAGAACAGTAGTGCCCAACATTTTTGGCATCGGGTCGATTTCACACTTTTTCTACGGGGGAGGAGGGGTTCAGGATGATACAAGGGCATTAAATTTATTGTGCACTTTATTTCTAGATCCCTCACATGTGTAGTTCACAACAGGGTTTGGCTCCTATGAGAATTTAATGCCACTGCTGATCTGATAGGTGGTGGAGCTCAGGCGGTAGTGCAAGCAAGGATTGAGAGCGGCTGTAAATACAGATGAAGTTTCCTTCCCTCGCCTTCCCATCCAGCAGCTCGCCTCCTGCTGTGTTCCTGGACAAATGGAACAACTCAGCCTAGCTCTAGGTCCCTCTCATTCTCCGGCAGGGTATTCTGGGCACTTGCTCATGGAGACAGCAGAAGCGCAAATCACCATGAAAAAGCGCAAGATCTTTTTCAAGTCCCTGCTGTAGTGGCATCTGCTAACGTCCATTGGTCGAAGCAAGTCACATGGATGAAATCCAAATCAAAGGGCAGGGAAATAGTATCCATCTCTTAATGGGAGGAACCCCAGGACAAAAGGCAAGGATGCAGATGGAGCTGAAGAATGGGAAGACAGTGCTTATCCAAGGACTAAAAGTGCTGCATTGACAGCCAGGGACAGGAGGCCTCAGAGGTTAACATAGCTGTAGAATGTTGAATATGACAAGCGACATGACTGTCAGTGAAATCAGTCAGCTTAGGAAACCAAGAATTAAAGTGATAAATAAATGCTAGACTGTGAAATGCCCTTGGGCCCTAGAATATGCCAAAATTAGGGATTCTCTGTTCTTTGGACAGTTTTATTTTATCACGAGAAAACAGAAATTGCAGAACAGTATGACATAGATTGGCAAATGATTTCATCCTCCCTTTAGTTCCCCTGAAATGCAATTATAAATGCTTCCCAGTCATTGGTTACTAGGTGTTTTCCCTGGGTAGGATTCTTCTAGGCCCTGATCTGGTGTGCTGCCCCAAGAAGACTATAGGAATTTCCCTAGAGAAGCAAAATTTCTGCTATATCCTCTGTGCAAACTGCTCCTACAGTCAACTGAGGGGCAATGTGGTGGTGATGCTGGTGTGTTTCCACTCTATTTGTTTCTTTGAATTCTTTTTGTTTTTATCACGAGATAAACTGTGGGTCATTGATGACATCAATCATAAGTTTTAACCTTGACTGGGACAAGAAAGGATAAGCCTCTTCCTAATTTCTAGAAACATATATAGCCAGGAAACAGGATGCTTAAACAAACAAGAGCTTCTAACAGAAGGTCTGCAGACATTGCACGGCTCTCTCTACCACTGTTGTGGTCTGTATCTGGGAAGAGGCAGGAAACCTTGGGGTCTTTTACTCAAGAACAGTAAATAAAAGTTAAGGTCTGGCAATCCCATCTGCTTCCTTCAAGAAAGAAACATTATAAAATAGCAATGTCACAGCCTCCAGTAATGCTATATCCCAAGAATCTCTGACTTGTCCTCTTACATGTAAAGTTAACATTGTGATGGGGGTGGGGCAGACAGCTGGACAGACGGATGATGTTGGCACGTGAAGCAAATGAAAAGATACCATCTGTGCTACTGCTGGAAAATGATGATGCATAGATGTGACTTTTTAAATGTTCCATCTGGGTATAATTAAATTGCCTCCTTAAAATAAAAAAATCCATATTTGATATACTTCTTTTATTGTAATGATCTCCATATAGTCTTTGTTATTTTTATAGTATTTACTTCAAGAAAAATACGACATAAAATATTAAGAACTAAAAATAAGTCTTTGGGAGATGACCGTGGTGTTATTATTTCTCTGGCTGATTTGTTCTTTATTGTCTCATGATTTCAAAAACAATTTTAATCTGCAGAATTCTATCTCATCTCCTTGAAAAAAAATACCCTAGCTGGAAAACTAGATAGACCCGTAGAAGAAGAAAATTTTCTACCTACTTACAAGAGGAAGACAGGACATGAATTTACCAGGCTACCCAGTTGCCCACATTTCTAAACCAAGAAAAGCTGCAATTAATTTTCTCTCCTTAAAACCATGTTGGTTCTAAAGACCATTCCAAGAATAATAATAAATATAATTATAAGCACAACTTGAATTCAGAGTGACTTGCTTCTGAAGCATTAAAAGCATGAGAGAACAAAAATACACAGAGGGGACTCTAACGTGCCTCTCTCCACATACAATCGTAGATTTCAAATCTGTTGTTACCTTACCATGGCAACCTTCTACTTAAATTCACTAACGAACTTTTGTCATCCTATTCCTCTGGGGGAGTCCTTCAACTACTGCTTTCACAGAATCCGTGTCATTCAATACTTAACATTCCTTCAAATACATACTATGAGCTCACATCTCCAGACCAAAAACAACAGCACAGATGAGAAAGAATTTGGCCGTGCCCTCGGCAGCAGCACTTAGATGTATTCTTTCTGGTCGATGGTAACCAATCACTAAACATAACTCCAAAATATAAGTGTCAAGTTCAAAAGCAAAACTTTGGTCTCCTTTCCCACTCCATTTTAATAAGTAATTACTATGTATCTACTATGTGCTGGGAATTCCAAGAAATACAAAGATTGAAATAAACTATGTTGTCTGGTCTCAAGAAGTTTGCAAAGTTGAGGGAGAATTAGATCCAAATAATTATAAGGCAGTTCTCAGTGTGTGAGTTCCCAAACCAGCAGCATCAGCATCACTTGGGATCTTAAGAGAAATGAAAATTCTCAGGCGTCTCCCAAGTCTTCTGAATCAGGGTCTCTGGGAATGAAGCACAGTGTTAGATCAGTCCTGCTGAGGGTATGGGTGTCTGGTGTGCGATCCAGTGCCACAAGAGAGATGCAGATAATGCACAGAAGTTAGATTAGAAAATATAGTTTGTTTGGAAAGTAAATGAGAGAGAGAGAGAGATTCACCTTCCCAAGGTAGGGAAGGGGGTCAAAGCCAGGAAACATGACGATAGCCACAGCTCAAAGAGCACATGGCCACACCAGAGTCTAGTAAAGCAATGGCAAATGGCTGCTCATGGTTGAGTCCTTTTAATCCTTCCCTTTGATGGTGGAAGATTGTTAAGGTGATTGGGTGGTGGTCTGCTCCACGTCATCACAAAGGGAGACAGGTAAGCACAGGTACTGACTGACTTCAGGTGACGGACAGCAGG
This sequence comes from Carlito syrichta, assembly GCF_000164805.1. NCBI lineage: Eukaryota > Metazoa > Chordata > Mammalia > Primates > Tarsiidae > Carlito > Carlito syrichta. The sequence continues at coordinate 534,842 of NW_007248360.1, forward strand.
CAGATGGGTGGGTTAGTCACATGATTGTCTGTCACAAAGGTCTCAAAGGGCTGATTAGGTTACTTAAGTCTTGGGTGGAGGCAAATACTTGAAATAGAAAAGCTAATTAGTTACAAACCGAGGAGGGTGTTGTAAAGCAATTAACAATAGCCACCTCTGAGAAATCAGTTCTGTCCTTGGCTAGTGATTAGGGTAAGTTAAGTGAACTGCTAGAAAATCCTGAGATTTAGGTAATGTTAAAATGGCTGCTCACTGGGTATATTAAATCCATGTTATGCCCTTTCACACAGCATTCTGTGTTTTCATAATTCTTTCAGGTAATTCTGATGCTTCCTAAGAGTCATTACTGTTAAGCAGTAGAGCACACACATGACATACTAGAGATACAACATGTTAAGAGTTGACGGAAAATAACGTCCATTTGGGAAAGAGGATCTCCTGGAGTGACAATACTTCCATGAGGCTTTGAAAGTTGGCTAAGATATTGAAATGTTGGAAGTGGATGGAGTGTGAGAACATTCTGGAAGAGTGAAACATGAGCCATGAGAATTAAGAAAGTACAAGATTGAAGTGTCTAAGTTGACCACATGGAAGGAGACAAATGCTGAGGCCAGTAAATGTAAAACCTATAAGAATCTTAGAAAATGCAGGAGACACCCTTATGGAAATTGGAACTGGCAACCAATTGCTATTCAGAACCCTAAAGGCCAATACCTTAGGAAATAAGATAGACAAGTGGGACCTCATCAAATTAACGAACTTCTGCAAAGCAAAAGAAATCATCAATAGAGCAGGTAGACAGCCCACAGAATGGGAAAAAATATTTGCCAACTGTATATCCGACAAAGGCCTAACATCTAGGATCTACAAGGAACTCAAACACGCCAAAAGGAA